>NC_045782.1:4927500-5237500 GCF_008692025.1 Phocoena sinus
GCTCCACTTTTTCATACCCTCCCTGCCCTGAGATTCTCCTGTCTTATTAATTGCACTATTTTCATGCTTCTTTTCCCCAAGGTCACATGTACTTTTAACTTTTTAAAGCCCTGGAGTGAGTACTTTCCTTTGTAGTCATTCTGGGAGTTCTCTGAGACACTTTTTGACAGCTGAAGTAACTGACGCAGGAGAGAGGGTCACTGATTCATGGGAAGTTGTCCCCTCTAGGTAGAGGCAATGACCAGGTCTCGGGTCTCAAGGCCTGTGTGTGGCTGTTCTTCTCACGAGCTCACGCAGCCTCTAATTTGACAGGTGACTCGGAAGCCCACTCTGGTTTCCCTCTCTGGGTATACATGTGCCCAGGCTTCAACAGGTGTTTTCTTTATTCCCCTGGGGTGGTCAGTATTCGTGTCAGGGAAAATTTAAACATCTCTTCATTGCTTCCTGGCTCATGCAGGATTCTCTTACAGTACGTTGCCAATTTCTGTTTTTCTTCTGGAAAATTTCTTTATACGAACTGACCTTGGTACTGACCCATTCCCACCCCCCCCAAAAAATCCATAAAAGCCAGGATTTGTTACATTAGCATTTAAAGCTAAAGAATGGTAACTGTGTGTCAAAGGCTTTTCATGACATGAAGCTGGGGGTATCTTCCGGTGGGTTTGAAAGAAAATTTATTAAAAATGACCAAGATGAATCCCAGAAGATCCAATAAAAATGTACATGTCTGCAGAGGGCTGGGTTTGGAAAGGTTATTGAAACATGGAGCTGTTGGGGGTGTAATTTTCCCCTTTGTGGTCAGGTGCAGCAGTGGCATAAAGGCCAGTCATGGCAAAAGTTGTGGGTTCTGGGAGCCAGATGCCTGAATGTAATTGCTTGGTACCACCTTCTACTACCTGTGTGACCTTGGGCAAGTTACTTAACCTCTCTGTTCTCTGTGCCTCATCTGTAGATGGTGGTCTAATCCCAAAAAGTTACAGAGAGGACCCGATAGGTAAACAGATACACATAAAGCCACTCAGGGACAGAGCCAGGCACGTGGGAAGTTCCCCCAGAAGGAGAGCTCCCCTCCAAAGATGGCTATGATGGTGGCGGGGATGGCAATGCTGACAGTCATGCATATCCATCGACCAAGCCATTTATGGGGCAAAGCTAAGGTGCAGAGAAGCACCTCACATACTTTTTTTTTTTTTTTTTTTTTAACTTTTTGGCTCGCACCACACAGCATGCAGGGATCTTAGTTCCCTGACCAGGAATCAAACCCACGTCCCCTGCAGTGGAAGCGTGGACTCTTAACAACTGGACCTCCAGGGGACGTCCCGCAACCTCACCATACTTTAACGTGCTCTACAAATGCTACATATTAGAGTCTGTGAATGGTGATCATTTGGGAAATAACTATTTTCTGTGGTGGAAACAGCCAGAGTCATTCCAACGCAGTGAGAAAGTCAACATCCTTTAAACTTCCTCCAGTTTCATCAGGCCAGGCTGTCCCTGCATGAAATCAGGGCTTCACAGCTGATTGTGGTCCTGCAAGTGGGGGAGGCCACTGCCAGGGATGCTACAGTCAGACCCCTGAGCTGCAGGTTTGGATTGGTTGGCATCTGAGTTTTTTTCTAAAGATTTCACTGGAAATACAAATGTGGAATGATCACATGCTTAAGTGACTCATAAAAATGGAAACAATATTCAATTTTGAGGCAGTTAGACTTTGGAAGTTTTATTCTTGCCCTATATGAAGAGAAAAAGAAAAAACCCTGCAAACTAATATCTACTTGGGTGGAAATTTGTGAAGCTAGAACTCAGAACTCTAAAGGGCTTTGTGTCCTCTTTTTTTTGTTGTTATTGCTCTATTTGGGTTTGCTGATGGGTGCTTTGAAGCTGGACACACACTGCACCTGCCAGAGAATAGAGCCAAGTGTTAAATACCGATAAGATACATCTGTCATCCAAAAGTTTTCTGAATCTGGGCTATTACATATTTATGTGTATAAAACACATTTATGTGTATAATACACATGTATGCAACGATATTAGCTGACATGAAGTAAATGCTTACTCTATACTAGGGACCTGAATGGTTTTTTTTTTTTTTTTTTTTTTTTTTTTTTTTTTTTGCGGTACGCGGGCCTCTCACTGTTGTGGCCTCTCCCGTTGCGGAGCACAGGCTCCGGTACGCGCAGGCTCAGCGGCCATGGCTCACGGGCCCAGCCGCTCCGCGGCATGTGGGATCTTCCCAGACGGGGGCACGAACTCGTGTCCCCTGCATCGGCAGGCGGACTCTCAACCACTGCTGCCACTAGGGAAGCCCTGAATGGTTTTATTATCTCACTTAATACTCACAATGGCCTTAGGGACATAGGTACACTTTTTATTCCCATCTTGCAGGTAGGGAAAACTGGGGTCCGGAGAGGTACTATCATCAGACCCAGATGCCGTATCTCAGGGGCCCCCCTATGCTTTGGACTGCCTTCCCTGAAATTTTCTAGGTCTTCTGAGAACTGTGGAGGCCAGCAGAGTCATTTGGGCTAGGTGCTCTGAGCCCAAGTCAGAATAGGGTGGGCCCTACTGCCTGGTCTCTGTTTTCTCCCCTTTGGGCTGTTCTCTAACCCCCTAGCCTGTGGTGGGGTTGACCAGATGCCCAGTGAACTCCAGAACTGGCAGCCTAATTAATGAGTCATCTCAGATCCTTGTGACCTGTCCTGGTGCCAGGAGGGCAGCCTGGTGAGCTGATAACTTCCTCTCAATGGTGTGTTATCAGGCTGCCAGAATGGTGCTGCCATGCTGATTTTGAGTTACTCAAATTGTTTACACAGACAGGAGCCCTGCCTTTGGGAAAAATATTTTCCCAAAAGCCCCTGCTCTAAGCAGCCCTGCTTAGAGGTGAAGCGATTTGACCAAAGATCGTCCAGCTGCTTACGTGGTAGGGCTGTGATTTGACCTCAGATGGTGTCTGAAGTGCTTTCACACATTTGTTCTTTATTTTTAAAGATTCTAGGGGGTGGTGATGCTTATATATACATTTTGCAGAAAAGATCAATTCCCTCGACTATCTTAAGTCATTTATTTGCAGATGAGCAAAAAATCTGTCCACAGTTTTTCTTTGATCTGCGACCAGCTACAGGCTAGGCCTACCTTCCATAAGAATATGAATTTGGTAGTCTACCTACATTTATTTATGGGACATCAGAACTTCTCAGGGAGTGAATAATGGTTTGGGATTGGTATTATGGCACCAGCCTTTAAACTGCTCATCCTGATATAGTCTGTGGATTAAAGAGACATTGATGGACTTTAGCTCTTTAGTTGGAATGATACCTTATCTGGGATCACAGCAAAAAGCATTTCTGATATCTGACAAAAGCGTCATCTGAGAGAGAGAGAGAGAGAGAGAGAGAGAGAGAGAGAGAGAGAGAGAGAGAGAGAAAGGGAAAAAAAAATCCTACAAACATTCATGACTCTGGAATTTAAAAATTACTGACGTTATTTGTTTATTAAAGATTATAACTCACTTCAACATCACAAAGAATGAAACCCCTTTAACCAGATAATAAGCACAGCATGTTCTTTATGATAATGCCAACAATAAAACTGGAAGACTTTACAATTTGTTATTTATCGGGTCGACTGGAACAAATCCTTTTTCTACATGCCAGGCTCAGAAAATTCTTTATTTCCTCTCTCCTTCTTATAAATAAAGACTGCATAGAGCTGACACATTTATCTCAATGCACTTTGCACTATAAAAGCCACATTAGTTGGTACTGGTACCGAGGTTCCAGAGTTCGCAACTTTGAGGGTGTACGTACATTCTTATTTCCCATCAGCGTTGGAGAAGGGTCTCCCTTTAGCTCATGGCAATGGCAGAACTTGCTTCTAAAATGTTTTTTCCAGCGTATTTCCTGAATCCATTTATTTTTCTTTATCTTCAGCCACCATGCTAAACCACCCCAACATGCATTTTAAAACATTTATTTAGATGGCGTAATAACCTCGTAAATATTCCCCCAACTTTCAGTCTTGCCCCTGGAAAGTCCATTCTCCACACAGAAGCCGGATTGATCTTTTTCACATAAATCAGTTTAAAGTCCTTCTTCGCTCAAAATTCGCCAGTGGCTTCCCAATGCCCTCAGAGTTAAAGCACACAGCTCATCATGGCCATTCTGGATATCACCTGCTATCTTCCTTTTTCATCTCCCATCTTCCTCCTTCTTCCTCTGTCCTACCCTCCACTCTGGGAGGGGGGGGTCACAAGGGTGGGGCAGTGCTCGGGAGGTTGACCAATAAGGCCAGGGTTAATAGGTTCCTTTGCCCTCTGACTTCCCGGTGTGTCAGCCAACGGGGAGCTCTGGCAGGGATTCCACAGAGGTGGGAGAGTGAGGTCAGGGTGCTTGTTTCCCAGGGTCCCCTGACCCCAGCAGCATCCCGTGTGAAGACTACAGCTCTCACTAGGCAGTCTTGTCTGTGATCCCTTCCTGTGGGCCCTGCCGACCACTCCGTTCTCTTCCTTCAGCACTACAAGTGGCCAAGGCGTCTCTCTGCCCGGAACACACTCTCCCCAGATCTTTACAGGCCCAGGCTCCAATCACATAGGAATCAGCTTCGCAGAAAGACCTTCTCTGACCTTCTTCCTTGAAGCAGCCCACTCTTCCCAGCCACTTTCTATCAGTTTCTCTGTTTTGTTTTTTTTCCAGTCCCTTATCATGGACTAAAATGATCATATTCAGTTATCTGGTTTTTCGTTTGTGGGTCTGTTTTGTCTCCACTGCTGACACCTGGGCAGGAATTCTTGTCTCTCTGGCGCTGCTAGGCAACCCCAGTGCCTAGGATTGCACCTTGCACACTGCCGGTGCCCCATAAATGGGTGCTAAGTGTTTGTTCAATGAATCCAATGGGACCATGTCACTTTTGCAGTCGGGAAAGCTGAGATCTGTGGAAATGGATCTTGTCCAGGGACCCCTCTTGGGAATTGAACCAAGATTTTTATGACTCAGGGCTGCCTGTCCAGTTCTCAAGTTCCAATCTCATTTTAATCCTGTCTTTCCTGTAGAAAGGGGTCTCTCTCCTTTACCTTCTCTTTACTGGCTATGATCTTTAATATAATGAGTAATTCTCCTAAAGCATGATGTTCTAACCTGTATCTCCCCCCACCATCTTTCTTTACCCTCTTGCTCTCTTTCTTTCCTATGTCCTATCCCCATGCCTCTTCTTGTAGCTATGAACCACTACTTAAGAGCTAATGTTTAGATACTTGGAAAAAACCATGCTAGGACTGGAGAGCAACTGGGGGAGATCAAGACCTGGGAGACCCTGGAGAAAGTCAGGGACTTCCTTGGTGGTCCAACGGTTAAGACTACGAGCTCCCAATGCAGGGGGCTCAGGTCCCTGGTCAGGGAATGAGATCTCCCACATGCATGCCGCAACTAAAAGATCCTCATGCTGCAATGGAGATCCCAAGTGTCCGCACACTAAAGGCCTGGTGCAGCCAAATAAATACATAAATAACATGAAAAAAAAAAAAAGGGCTTCCCTGGTGGTGCAGTGGTTGAGAGTCCGCCTGCTGATGCAGGGGGACCGGGTTCGTGCCCCGGTCCGGGAAGATCCCACATGCCGCGGAGCGGTGGGCCCGTGAGCCATGGTCGCTGAGCCTGCGCATCCGGAGCCTATGCTCCGCAATGGGAGAGGCCACAGCAGTGAGAGGCCTGAATACCGAAAAAAAAAAAAAAAAAAAGAAAAGTCAGAGCATCTGTCCCACACATCGTGATAATAATAGTTACTGCTACTTAATCGATGAGCACTCAGTCTGGACCGATACATAGCATGAGGCACTTTGCATATAATCCATATAAGTTCTTACATATTTTTCCTCATAGTAATCCCGTGACCTACACATCTTCCTCTTCTTTAGGGGCAGGAGCTGAAATTCAAGGAGGTTAGGAGATGGCTTAAGACACGGGTCCCACTCACCTTAAGCCCTGCACACTACCTTCTCCAAATCTAATGAGGCTCCTGGTAAATTAGGTAAGGGAGCTGCAGGTAACCTGGCCTTCGAAGAGAGGGGGTTGAAGAGAAGTAAGAGCCTGATTGGGAGTTCAGCCAGAGCTTGGAAAAATCAGGCATCAGTGGAGGAATGAAGCCCAAGGAGCAGAGAGCATACAGAGCCACTTTAAGGCTAAGGGGTCGAAATTAGATCTTGAGCCCAAAGTTAAAGATGGGGGGTCCATGCAAGGCTCATCATAGAGATGGTGCTTTCCTGGCCCTTTGACTTTCTAGTGCCTTCTTTGCATCTTTAAGACTATTCTTTGGAAAGGACATGGAGAAAACCCACTGATATTCAAGGAGGGTCTTCTCTCTGACTCAGTAATAAGAGGAGATACTGGCTGGACCTTCTCTAGGGCAGAGATAAGTTGCCCTTGAAACATGGTGGACTAGCTCTCAGGTTCTCATTAAGCAGCCACAAGGACAGAAGTTAGGGAGAAGTATTCAGAAGTGAGAAGTATCTGGCAAAAATAGGGAGGAGGCCAGCTGAGGGCCGCGTGGCTCTCAGCTGCCAAACAGAAGACTTCAGATCATCGCATTGTCAATTCTATACTTTGCAGCACCAGGTTCCGTACTAAATGTATTTCCTTGACTGCCGTCACCTGCAAATTGCCCACTCTCATTGCCCCAGAAGCGTTTCTCTCCATTTCACAAATCGGAGCGAATGACGGACAGGATGGTGAGGCTGCTCCGTGAAGGCGGCCAGAGGCAGGTAAGAGGCAGGAGTCTAGCCATGGAACATTTAATCTTCCATGGCTTTCAAGCATCCCAAAGAAACGTCTTAACGTATTACCATGCCGGGGCTCTTGCACAACTGGACGCTAACAAAAATACTTCTGCATTTACTAAGTCTACTTTTGAGCCAACCCATGTTTTTCATCATAATATTTACTTCTGGTTAAATAGGCTGAATTCTCCGATCTGATACAAAACAGAAAGATCAGAGAATGAAAATAAATAGACATGGCTGTTTAAAGATCACGTAAAATGTTTTCTAGCAGCATAAATATTTGATTGTAAAACTTTCAATATGTTGTGTCTATAACTAGTAATGTACAATATTTAAATAATCAGCCAGCCCAAGTACGGCCAGGGTCATTTGGGGAGGACAGAGTGAAGGCCAACCTGGCAAGATGCCCACTTGCAGTCATAACACAAGGCCCGAGACTGGCCCCAGACACTATCCATTCCATCTGGAGCTCTTCGGTCAGGCCAAGCCCCAGACAAGAACAGAGGGTTGAAGAAACACTCGGGGACATGGAAAACTTCCCTGTCACTTTTCCATGCTAATTTGGTTTGCTCAGAAGCTTCTGTGTGTCATTTTATATTTGGACCTTCAGATGTTCAACCAGTTGGTACTCTTTTGCATGATTCTTTGAATTTTGGGTGTGTTTGGAGGTGGGATGGGGGAATATTTCTAGAAGCCCATCCAGGACTTCCGGTGGAACTACTCTGAAATGCCATCCATTGTCTCTGATATCCCTGACTCTCTACATGTATAATCTGGCAAAGAGGATTTGATTTACAGTCAGAGAGGCCTGAGCTTGGGAGGCCTTTTTAGCCATCTAAATTCAGGCAGTTCTCTGAACCTCTTTGGGCCTCACCTTCATCATCTGTGAAATGGGACTAAGATGTTTCCTGGCTGTTCCACTGTGTAGTTGGGAGGGTGAAACATGAAAATGAGAGAGAACAATGAAAAGTATGGAAGTTCTCTAAAGGACAGTCCTCACTTAAGGGAGCATTGCAGTCACATGAGAGTATATACCTTACTGTATGTGTTCCACCCTCTGACACCGAGCCTAGCACATTGTAAATCTCTTTATAAGTTTGTTGATAGAATAAATAAGCATTGCTGGTAGCCTACACGGTGCTCTCCTCACTCAGTTCTGCAAGGAGTGTGCTTAGAACTTCCAAGAATGAAGAGCTGCAGCTCATCAAGATTACAATGCTCGCTCAGCGTTCTCAAGGGATAATCCCACAGTCTTGAGAATCCTCAAGTTCCTGAATAAAATTGAAGTCGAGAAGGACAGAGCTGCAGTGAGATGCTGAGATGCTGAGATGCTGGCTGGCAGTCTGCGCCCACCCCCAGCTTGGCGACTCTCTTCTGAGTGCCAGCCTCCCAGGTGATGGAATTCCCAGGACAAAGGCGAATTTCTAGACAGCGTGGACTCTGCAGTGGCTCATAATAAAAACCAGAAATCTGAACTCAACAAATGACAAGGACCTGCTGACTTGCTGTTGTAAATAATTGGGAAGAAAGTCATTTCATAAAGCAGTACGAATAATGCATCAATTCTAATTCTCTGTGTTCCTTTGCTTCCGCCAGAGAATCCCTGAGACAGCTCTCGGGTACATCGACGTAACGCGATTGCTTCATCTCACACTTTTTGAATATTTCCCCCCTGACTTATGAAGTCCTGTAAAGACATGCACGTTGAGAGGCCTGTAAGCTAAGCAGTTCTAACAGACTGTGTATTCTTTTAGAACAGACTTTATTACATTATGTGCACCTTTTTAAAAATTCATTACCTCACACTAAATGTTTAGCGTGCCTACTACGTGCAAAACTATGTGAAATACTACTTACTAGGGGATATAAAGTATAAGACATTAATTTCTACCTTTAAAGACCTTACCATCCTTTCTGGGGGGCGGGGGCCGTAAAAGGCGTGTGTACACCAGAACGTAAGCTTGAATGTAGGTGTCTTGTCAGTATCGTTCGATGATACCGTCGGTACAGTGCTGAGCACGTGGTCGGCAGTCAGGAAGTATTTACAGAAAAATGAATGTATGTATGAATCACCCACTGTACTTTACTGAATCCAAGATGCACATTTTTCTGTCTTTTACTATCACCAAAATACAATGCCTCTTAAAAATCAATGGAATGCAAAGGGGAAACGGAGGAGGGATAAATTAGGAGTTTGGTATTAACATATACACACACTATATATAAAATATATAAACCACGAGGACCTACTGTATAGCACAGGGAACTATGCTCAATATAAGGGAAAGAATCTGAAAAGGAATTTCTAATCTATCTATCTCTGAATCACTTTGCTGTACACCTGAAAACTGACCATTTGTAAATCAACTATACTTCCAATTAAAAAAAAGAAAAAAATCAATGAAATGTCACAGTGTACTTGGAAGTTTTTTCTCTTCTCTCAGTAGTTCATACAATAATGTCTTACCTTATAATCAACGCTTTTGAATTCAATGACATATGATGAATAATGTACAAGGAGGATTTATTTAAGTATTAGAATACAGCACCTGATTCTTTGGGACATCATAAGAGGAAAGCTTCTTTGTAGTAGGAGCTACACTACATTTGAAGAGGAGAAAGGGAGATCTAGTTGGGGCTGGGAGGTGAAAGCAGGGAAGGATGACATGGAAATAAGTGGAGGGAGATTACAAATGTGAACAAGGAAAGACGCACAGAGAGACGTGATTAAAATATGTTTCAGGGCTATTGAAAAGGTAGCCCTTTCTCTGGAATGGAGAGTTCATACAGAGAAGTGGTACAGCGTAAGCCTATAAGCAAAGGTGGGATCATGGCAGGTTTTAAAGGGCTTTGAATAACAAGCTGGAAAGTTTGGACTTCATCTTGTATATAAATTTTGAGCCAAAGAACACTAAAAATAGTGTTCTAAGAGGATTAATCTGTGCAGGGTGGATTGAAGTTTGTAAAAAAACTGGAGACAGGGAAAGCAGATAGTGGATTATTCTTGTAATCCAGCAGAAATTTAAGGACAGACTGTGCTAGGGTCATAGAAATGGGAATGGAGAACAAAGGTGAGATATGTGAGAAATTTTGAAGGAATTGGTCAGTGATATCTCTTGTTTTACATAATCATTTATTTAACTCCTTCTATGTGCCAAGCAGCATTGTGCTAAATACTTTTAATCATCATTTCACTTAGTATTCAAACAGAACTTATTATTTTCTCCATTATTTTCTTAATATCACTTATTATTTCCTCTATTTTATAGCTGAGGAAACAGTAACTGGTACATAACCTTGTGTCATTAAATGCTTCTTGCCATGACTTCTTTGTTTAATGGTAGTATACCCCTGCATTTAAAAAAATATTTTTGTATAAAATTATTTATTATTATTTTTGGTTGTGTTGGGTCTTCGTTGCTGCACGTGGGCTTTCTCTAGTTGCGGTGAGCGGTGGCTACTCTTCGTTGCGGTGCATAAGCTTCTCATTGCGGTGGCTTCTCTTGTTGCGGAGCATGGGTTCTAGGCGCGCGGGCTTCAGTAGTTGTGGCTTTTGGGCTCTAGAGCACAGGCTCAGGAGTTGTGGCGCACGGGCTTAGTTGCTCCGCGGCACGTGGGATCTTCCCAGAACAGGGCTTGAACCCGTGTCCGCTTGCATTGGCAGGAGGATTCTTAACCACTGCGCCACCAGGGAAGTCCCTACCCCTGACATTTTTTTGTTTTATCTGCAACTGACATCTTCCCACATTATTTTTAACTTTTTAATGTCATTTGAGTTTAGGTATTTCTTAATAAAAAAGCACAATCTGAATTTTCAATCTGATTCAGAGTCTTTGTTTTCGAATGGGGGGGTTAATCCATTAACATTTATTGTGGTAAATTGTTAACGTTATTTCTCCCATCTTGTTTTACGTTTTTCTGCTTTCCCACGCTTCTATCATAGTTCTTAATTTTCTCTTGCTATTTTTCTTTCCTATAGTGATTTTCCAAGTTCTATATCTTATTCCTAGTCCTTGATTATTACCTTATCTCTTTAAAAAACAGTTGAACAACATTTTTCTATTAATACCCTGTGCTTTCGCTGACATGCTCCCTCTCTGAGGAACAATCTTCCCCTTCTCATCACCTAGGCATTTCTCCCTCCAGAACTTACGTTAGGTGGCACTCTGTCTGGGGATCCCTCTCTGGTTCTTTCAGACTAGAAGTATATTTTTTTAAATAAATTTTATTTATTTATTTTTTGGCTGCATTGGGTCTCATTGCTGCACGTGGGCTTTCTCTAGTTGTGGTGAGCGGAGGCTACTCGTTCGTTGCGGTGTGCGGGCTTCTCACTGCGGTGGCTTCTCTTGTTGCAAGAGCCACAGGCTCTAGGCGTGCAGGCTCATAGTTGTGGCTCAACGGGCTCCAGGAGTGCAGGCTCAGTAATTGTGGTGCAGGGGCTTAGTTGCTCCGCAGCATGTGGGATCTTCCCGGATCAGGGCTCGAACCCGTGTCCCCTACATTGGCAGGTGGATTCTTAACCACGGCGCCACCAGGGAAGCTCCAAACTAGAGTATAATTTAACCTCTGCTACTCTCAGTAATAACTTCAATAATAATCAAGAATATTAAATATAGAGGAAAATAATCAGACTTCAAATTTTTTTTTTCACTTATACAGTATTTTGGCAAGAATTGGTCTTACATTTGCATCCAGTGTCAAAATCATTTTAACAAAAAAATGTAAAACTTTAAATCTTACTGTCCCTATTACTCACCATCATCTATTTGTACTTTTCTCATCTTTGAGCTAGCATCATATCTTGGATTTTATATTACTTATCTGCTTTTTGTGAAATCGCCTTTTCTCTGATTAACTTTGTAGAATGGGTGTATTGCTGTAGTTTTTTTTTTTTTTAACATCTTTATTGGGTATAATTGCTTTACAATGCTGTGTTAGTTTCTGCTTTATAACAAATGGTGTAGTTTTAAAGTGTGTAAGTCTAAGAACATTTCCCATCGTTGCAATATTTTCTCATTAGAAATCTGTAAACTGGACTTCTGCTTTCAGTGTTGCAAAGGAGAAGTTTGATTGTAGAACTGACCTTCTTCTTGCTGTGAGTAATTTACAAAAATACATGGATCTTATGGGTCCTCCCCTCCCACACTTGAATTAGAAGCAAACAAGATATGTCTTGATGTATGTCTTAGTTTATTCTTGGGTGTGCTACTTGGTGAAAGACTCATTTCTTTTGTTAGTTCAGGAAGGATTTTCCTTTAATTCTTTGTTCATTGATCCTTTGAATACTCTGATCTCTTTCTGGAATTTTTGTTCCACATAAACACTAGACTTTCTGGATCATGCCTAATACTTTACCACGTTTATCATTTATAGCTTCCACATTATGTGGAAACTTCTTGATCTTATACTGTAATTAAATTATGCACTTTTTATACAGACTCCATTTGATATGTGCCACCTTCACTGAATTTTAAAATGTATCTGTCATTTTTCAGTTTGCTAATAAATATTTCTGATGTCAGGTTGCTTCCTTTTCAGGATCAGCTTCATAAGTGTAAATCTTCCTGAAGAACACTGAAAAATACATATTAGAGGTTAGGTTGCCTACGATTATTTCAGTAACTGTTACCTGAATGGGGGGGGTATTTCCTTTATCAGATCAGTTCCCTTTTTGGAGACTGTGGAATATTTTCATACATCTACCGCTTTTCTTCCATGACCTATCAGGTGATTTGTCCAGTATAGAGAGTTGAGATGGATTCTATCAAGGATTTTGTGTATTGGTATTAAAATATTTCGGGTCCAGGTGAAGGGAAAAGGGAAACATTTAGATTCACAGATCTTTAGTTTGACAGATTAGAGACCCAGTAGCTGGTGGAGACTAAGGAGGGACTACAAACCAGAGGCAACTGTGGAAGAAGAAATGTGGCCCAGAAGACAAGACGACATCCCTACAACCATTCCACTCTTTGAGGGACGACACAATGTCCCAGTCTTTGCAGGTGTGCTGAAGCCAGCTTGGACTGTTCGTGAGGTTTGGACTGCATGCATCTCTTCCCAACTCCATTTTCGGTGACATCACAGTGCTAACCTGAAATAGTTGGTGGTGGGAATATTTACACCACAGACATTGGCAAACACTACAAGTCATGGTGCCCCACATCCCTGGACAAATGGTGGTTAAACATTTACCAGAAAATGACTGCTTCTAGAAAACATATTAGTTTTCCATTTTCCTGGGTCCAATGGTCTAACTCTGCCTTGAGAAAATCTGTGATGAAGATGAAGCTTGATTTTGGTGTTTTTACATATTCCTCTGTTATGGGCTGAATTATTCTTCTCAAAATTCGTATGTTGAAGCCTTAACACTCGGTACCTCAGGATGTGATTGTCTTGGGAAAGGGGGTCTTTAAGAGGCTGTCGCAGGAAGCCTTAATTCTTAATCTGACTAGAGTCCTTATAAGAGGGGGAGATTAGGACACAGAGAGACACCAGGGAGGTGCACACACATTGGAAAGGCTAAGTGAAGACACAGCAAAAAGACAGTTGTCTCCAAGCCAAGAAGAGAGGCTTCAGAAGAAACCAACCCTACTGACAATTCGATCCTGGACTTCTAGACTCTGGAACTGGGAGGAAATAATTTCTATTGTTTGAGCCACCCAGTCTGTGGAATTTTGTTATGGCAGCCTGAGCTGACGTCATGCTTTCCCTCTCATGATCCCAAACCATCTCATATTCCCCCCTTCCCTTTACCCCATGAGAATGTCAACCAGGGCTGTCTAGTTCCTTACAAACAGCAGAGAATTATGGAATGAAGCCGAGCTTCCTACTTGTCAGCTTACATGTTTAATCAACTTTGTTATAGATTCCCACCCAAGGGTCAGCTCCGTCCTCCTTTTAGTGTGCAAAGCCACTGACCTCTTCCTTCCTTGTCATCCTACGCCTGCCCCAGAGTTTCTGTCTACATAGAGAGTCAGGCAGGAGAGTGAACCGAACAGTGAGGAGGGGGCAATCACAACACGGGTGAGAATGCAACCAAACATCAAGGTGATGGGTTCAAAGGTGATGAAGGACAGAGTTATCTTGATGTAAGAAAAAAAGAACTTTTTTTTTTTTTGGCTGAAAAGAATGTCCTTCTTCCAAAATACACTATCTTAGAGGACTAAGAAATGGTGGACTATTCACAGATGAAATTCTGGGAGTTGGCATCTTTAATTCCAAAGATGTGCCCAGTTGACCCACCTCCTCATTCTTATTCCCACCTAAACCTGTGTCCCTAAGCAAAGAAACACCTCAGGTGATGCTACTTCAATGTCTCATAAAGAATTATGGATGGACCTAGAGACTGTCATACTGAGCGAAGTAAGTCAGACAGAGAAAAAATACATATGGCCTCCCTCATATGTGGAATCGAAAAAAATGGTACAAATGAACCTATTTACAAAACAGAGTCACAGCGGTAGAAAACAAACTTACGGCTGCCGGGGGGAAAGGGGGCAAGGATACAATGGGAGACTGGGATTGACATATATACACTACTACATATGAAATAGATAATAAGAACCTACGGTATAGCACAGGGAACTCTACTCAATACCCTGTAATGATCTATATGGGAATAAAATGTAAAAAAGAGTGGCTATGTGTATATGTATAACTGACTCACTTTGCTGTACAGCAGAAACTAACACAACATTGTAAATCAACTATACTCCAATAAAAATTAATTAAAATAAAAAAGAATTATAACTCAGGCTTCTTGATTATATATTTCTTTAAATTTTTTTTTAACATCTTTATTGGCGTATAATTGCTTTACAATGGTGTGTTAGTTTCTGCTTTATAACAAAGTGAATCAGTTATATATATACATATATCCCCATATCTCCTCCCTCTTGCGTCTCCCTCCCACCCTCCCTATCCCCCTCTAGGTGGTCACAAAGCACCGAGCTGATCTCCCTGTGCTGTGCGGCTGCTTCCCACTAGCTAGCTATTTTACATTTGGTAGTGAATATATGACCATGCCTCTCACATCACTTCGTCCCAGCTTACCCTTCCCCCTCCCCGTGTCCTCAAGTCCATTCCCTACGTCTGCGTCTTTATTCCTGTTCTGCCCCTAGGTTCTTCAGAACCACTTTTTTTTCTTTTTCTTTTTTTAGATTCCATATATATGTGTTAGCATATGGTGTTTGTTTTTTCTCTTTCCGACTTACTTCACTCTGTATGACAGACTCTAGATCCATTCACCTCACTACAAATAACTCAATTTTGTTTCTTTTTATGGCTGAGTTATATTCCATTGTATATATGTGCCACATCTTCTTTATCCATTCATCTGTCGATGGCCACTTAGGTTGCTTCCATGTCCTGGCTATTGTAAATAGAGCTGCTTTCTATCCTGTTCCACTGATCTATATTTCTGTTTATGTGCCAGTACATGACTCTTTTTGAATTACGGTTTTCTCCGGGTATATGCCCAGTAGTGGGATTGCTGGGTCGTATGGGAGTTCTATTTTTAGTTTTTTTTTTTTTTTTTTTTTTTTTTTTTTTTGTGGTACGCGGGCCTCTCACTGTTGTGGCCTCTCCCGCTGCAGAGCACAGGCTCCGGACGTGCAGGCTCAGCGGCCATGGCTCACAGGCCCAGCCACTCTGCGGCATGTGGGATCTTCCCGGACTGGGGAGCGAACCCGTGTCCCCTGCATCGGCAGGCGGACTCTCAACCACTGCGCCACCAGGGAAGCCCTATTTTTAGTTTTTTAAGGAACCTCCATACTGTTCTCCATAGTGGCTGTATCAATTTACATTCCCACCAACAGTACAAGAGGGTTCCCTTTTCTCCACACCCTCTCCAGTATTTATTGTTTCTAGACTTTTTGATGATGGCCATTCTGACTGGTGTGAGGTCATACCTCATTGTAGTTTTGATTTGCATTTCTCTAATGATTAGTGATGCTGAGCATCCTTTCATGTGTTTGTTGGCAATCTGTGTATCTTCTTTGGAGAAACGTCTATTTAGGTCTTCTGCCCATTTTTGGATTGGGTAGTTTTTTTGATATTGAGCTGCATGTGCTGCTTGTAAATTTTGGAGATTAATCCTTTGTCAGTTGCTTTGTTTGCAAATATTTTCTTCCAATTCTGAAGGTTGCCTTTTCGTCTTGTTTATGGTTTCCTTTGCTGTGCAAAAGCTTTGAAGTTTCATTAGGTCCCATTTGTTTATTTTTTTTTTTCTTTCCCTTTCTCTAGGAGGTGGGTCAAAAAGGATCTTGCTGTGAGTTAGGTCATAGAGTGTTCTGCCTATGTTATCCTCTAAGAGTTTTAAAGTGTCTGGCCTTACATTTAGGTCTTTAATCCATTTTGAGTTTATTTTTGTGTATGGTGTTAGGGAGTGTTCTAATTTCATTCTTTTACATGTAGCTGTCCAGTTTTCCCAGCACCACTTACTGAAGAGGCTGTCTTTTCTCCATTGTATATCCTTGCCTCCTGTATCAAAAATAAGGTGACCAGATATGTGTGGGTTTATCTCTGGGCTTTCTATCCTGTTCCACTGATCTATATTTCTGTTTATGTGCCAGTACCATGCTGTCTTGATTATTGTAGCTTTGTAGTATAGTCTGAAGTCCAGGAGCCTGATTCCTCCAGCTCCGTTTTTCTTTCACAAGATTGCTCTGGCTATTCAGGGTCTTTTGTGTTTCCATACAAATTGTGAAAATTTTTGTTCTAGTTCTGTGAAAAATGCCATTGGTAGTTTGATAGGGATTGCACTGAATCTGTAGATAGCTTTGGGTAGTATAGTCATTTTCACAATGTTGATTCTTCCAATCCAAGAACATGGTCTATCTCTCCATCTGTTGTAGCGCCTTCAATTTCTTTCATCAGTGTCTTATAGTTTTCTGCATACAGGTTTTTTGTCTCCTTCGGTAGGTTATTCCTAGGTATTTTATTCTTTTTGTTGCAATGGCAAAATGGGAGTGTTTCCTTAATTTCTCTTTAGATTTTTCGTCATTAGTGTACAGGATACAGGACATTTCCTGTATTTGATATCTAGTCTCATAGTGTTGTGGTCAGAAAAGATACTTGATACGATTTCAATTTTCTTAAATTTACCAAGGTTTGATTTGTAACCCAAGATATGATCTATCCTGGAGAATGTTCCATGAGCACTTGAGAAGAAAGTGTACTCTGTTGTTTTTGGATGGAATGTCCTATAAATATCAATTAAATCCATCTTGTTTAATGTATCATTTAAAGCTTGTGTTTCCTTATTTATTCTCATTTTGGATGATCTGTCCATTGGTGAAAGTGGGGTGTTACAGTCCCCTACTATGATTGTGTCACTGTCAATTTTCCTTTTATGGCTGTTAGCATTTGCCCTTATGTATTGAGGTGCTCCCATGTTGGGTGCATAAATATTTAGAATTGTTATATCTTATTCTTGGATTGATCCCTTGATCATTATGTAGTGTCCTTCTTGTCTCTTGTAATAGTCTTTATTTTGAAAGTCTATTTTGTCTGATACGAGAATTGCTACTCCAGCTTTCTTTTGATTTCATTTGCATGGAATATCTTTTTCCATTCCCTCACTTTCAGTCTGTAGTGTCCCTAGGTATGAAGTGGATCTCTTGTAGACTGCATATACACGGGTCTTGCTTTTTGTATCCATTCAGCCAGTCTATGTCTTTTGGTTGGAGCACTTAATCCATTTATATTTAAGGTAGTTATTGATATGGTATGTTCCTATCACCATTTTCTTAATTGTTTTGCTTTGTATTGTAGGTCTTTTCCTTCTCTTGTGTTTCCTGCCTAGAGAAGTTCCTTTAGCATTTGTAGTAAAGCTGGTTTGGTGGTGCTGAATTCTCTTACCTTTTGCTTGTTTGTAAAGGTTTCAATTTCTCTGTTGAATCTGAATGAGATCCTTGCTGGGTAGAGTAATCTTGGTTGTAGGTTCTTCCCTTTCACCACTTTGAATATGTCCTGCCACTCCCTTCTGGCTTGCAGAGTTTCCGCTGAAGGATCAGCTGTTAACCTTATGGTGATTCCCTTGTCTGTTATTTATTGTTTTTCCCTTGCTGCTTTTAATATTTTTTCTTTGTATTTAATTTTTGATAGTTTGATTAATATGTGTCTTGGCGTTGTTTCTCCTTCGATTATCCTGTATGAGACTCTCCGCGCTTCCTGGACTTGATTGACTATTTCCTTTCCCATATTAGGGAAGTTTTCAACTATAATCTCTTCAAATATTTCAGTCCCTTTCTTTTTCTATTCTTTTTCTAGGTACCCCCTGTAATTTGAATGTTGGTGCATTTAATGTTGTCCCAGAGGTCTCTGAGACTGTTCTCAATTCTTTTCATTCTTTTTTCTTTATTCTGCTCTGCAGTAGTTATTTCCACTATTTTATCTTCCAGGTCACTTATCTGTTCTTCTGCCTCAGTTATTCTGCTATTGATTCCTTCTAGAGAATTTTTAATTCCACTTATTGTGTTGTTCATCATTGTTTGCTCTTTAGTTCTTCTAGGTCCTTGTTAAACGTTTCTTGTATTTTTTCCAATCCTATTTTCCACGATTTTGGGATCATGTTTACACTCAGTACTCTGAATTGTTTTTCAGGTAGACTGCCTATCTCCTCTTCATTTGTTTGGTCTGGTGGGTTTTTACCTTGCTCCTTCATCTGCTGTGTGTTTCCTCTGTCCTCTCATTTTGCTAACGTACTGTGTTTGGGGTCTCCTTTTCGCAGGCTGCAGGTTTGTAGTTCCCGTTGTTTTTGGTGTCTGCCCCCAGTGGCTAAGGTTGGTTCAGGTGTTTGTGTAGACTTCCTGGTGGAGGATCTGGTGCCTGTGTTCTGGTGGATGAGGCTGGATCTTGTTTTTTCTGGTGAGCACGAACGTGTCCGGTGGTGTGTTTTGGGTGTCTGTGACCTTATTATGATTTTAGGCAGCCTCTCTGCTAATGGGTGGGGTTGTGTTCCTGTCTCGCTAGTTGTTTGGCATAGAGTGTCCAGTACTGTAGCTTGCTGGTCATTGAGTGGAGCTGGGTCTTAGCCTTGAGACAGAGATCTCCTGGGAGAGGCTTGAGCCATTTGATATTATTACGTGGAGCTGGGAGGTCTCTGGTGACCAATGTCCTGAACTCAGCTCTCCCACCTCAGACGCACAGGCCTGACACCCGGCAGAGCACCAAGACACTGTCAGCCACACGGCCAGGTACGTGGGGAGTTTCTTGCCTTTTGGGAATTCTGAGGTCTTCTGCCAGCGTTCAGTAGGTGTTCTGTAGGAGTTGTCCCACACGTAGATGTATTTCTGATGTATTTGTGGGGAGGAAGGTGATCTCCACGTCTTACTCCTCCGCCATCTTTAAGGTCTCTCCCGAAGCTCTTTTATAGAAAGACAGACTCCACGCTGAGCAGAAACTGTGCGGCTCGCGGGGCAATGGTCCTGGCAACGGCTCTTCCTATAGCCTCCCTCCCCCTTTCCCACAGAAGCTGTGCAGAGTGAGCTTCCTTGGGGCAGCCATTTTGGCTCTTAGTATCTTGATTATATTTAGAAAGTCAGAAAACAATTGATTTCGAAATGATTGATGAATTAGGATTATGTAAAAACATTTGTACTAAAAGACTCTTTAATATGGCTAAATAAATATTTGTCTCACCAACTTATACTTGGTTCAGTTTGTGATCACCGGGGATTATCCCAAGTCACATACTGTTTGGGAGAAGGAGTCATGGCGACTCATAACACTCCATAGCAGGATAACATGTAGGAAAGTCATCCCTTCAACAAATCCTTACTGAAGAAGCCCAATCGTTCCGCTAGTCACTGAGGACACAAAGATGAACGAGATACAGCCTCTGTCCTCCCCCAGGTACAAGGCATATGAACACACCCTTTCAGTAAAAGTAGGTTCTAACGGAGGCACTATCATTACACACTGTGTATGCTTGGAAAAGTCATTTGATTTTCTTGAGTCTCAATTTCTCTTATCCACGAAATGGGATCACTGGGTCCCTGTCTGACCATTCCTGAGTTCTTCCTGAGTATCAGCTAGGATCCAGTAAGTGAGAATTAAAGACTACGTTAATGGTAAACCCCAGGCCTTCTCAGACCTCATCTTAAAGACAGAAACATTGTGCGCATTGGTTTGGCTCTTCCAGGCAGCATGGCCCTCCTGTGCACGCTGGACAATTTCAGTTAACCTTGGGCTACTGGAGCCTGTGCTCTCAGAAGCAGATGCTCTAGGGTTTTCTCACTTCTGGCCTCTTCCCCTCCCCATGTTCTCTGCCCAGCTGTGTCGTAACTTACGCCCTCGACATCTAACTGTGGTACAGAAGAGCACGGGTTTTGAGTCCAAAGGGCTGGGAGGATAGATCTTGCTTTTCTTTGTATGTCAATTTCTTAATTTCCCTTTCATCTATTGCAGGTGCTTGGGAGAAAGAAAACAGACCCGCCAGTAAATCACTAAATCAATAACTTTAACAATGAATCATAAAGCCAGATTCATCCACAAGGACTGCAGCACGAGGATCCCTCCGCCCTCAACAAGACCGTTTGTTTGCATTAATCAAGTCTTCTCTACATGCCGGCTGCCTCTGTGAGCTCCCACCATAACTGAATATGGCATTCAAGGGAAAGCCAAGAGAGCTTAAACAAGGTGCCCCAGACCACACGGGTCTGCCTGATTGCAAGCTTCAGCTCCGTCCCCTTGACTCAAATTGCCTCATGACTGTCTCCAAGATCCTTGTTAATTTTCAGAAGTAGGGTATTCCCGGAAGCCCAGTTTCTGGGCTAAAATAGAACAATGCCCACCCACCATTTTCTGTCCCTCACGCTTTGGGTACATACTTTGAGTCATATGCAAATATCTCTTTACCTCAATTCCTGGCTATTCCTGACTCTGGAATTCGGATCAGGAGGACAGTTAATATTGAAAAGAGACGACGTTAAGGGCTCTAGAGATGACTAATTCCTATTCTCTACCGACTTGCCTTGGGACCATGGCTGAGACACTTCCTAACCAGACTGAAGTAAGAAATGTGTCTGTGAAATGAGGAGGGTTGAGTTGCGATTCAAGTTCTGGAGTGGGAGACACTCAGCCCTAGCCCAGGTGGCTCACATCCACCCAGTGTCCTTCCACTGACAGCTCTGTGTCCTGGACACAGTCCTCCTGCTGGTGGCAGGAGAAAGGTCGGGCTGGCGTACTTCTCAGTTCCCTTTTGCTTGTTAGTTGGCAAATCCTCATAGAATAAAAACGCCTTTCCGTGTAACTCTAATCAAAACAGACTTTGAAACGGGTGTCTGTTGCCAAAACTTTATATTTATCCCAAGAAAAATGAGAAACTATTTCTGGATTATCTGCCCATGAGTCTCCTGCCTTACTGCAGATAAACATGAATTACTTGCATGCAAACCCCTGTGTGGCTCAGAAGATGTGTCTGAGCACATGTTCTCAGACAATCCTCCCTCCCAGGATTCTGCCCGTGAAAACGGAGGTTCTGTGCTGCTTCTCCTCCCTGGCAGCTCCAAGCTGTAATTAGGTAAAGGGTGTAGGATGTACAGATCTAGGTCTGAGCTCTGGCTTGGTTACTTCCCAGCTCTGTAGCTTTGGGCAAGTTTTTAAACCTCTCTGCGCCTCAGTTTGCTCATCTGTAAAATGGGGATGGGGGACACCTAATTTCAAGGCGGCTGTGGGGATTAAATGCAACAAAGCCTAGTTTATATGGAGGGGGAGTATTCAATAACTGCTTTGTCCCTTCTCTTCCAGATCTGTATTTGGCCCTGAAAGAAGAGATCTTAATCTACACTGAAGGAGACGGCGGAGAAATTAGGGAAAACACACACATTTGCCTTCGTCCTCCATGTGTTTTGGCCAGGCAGACTTAGCTCTAGAGAGGGAAGCAGCTATGGACAGGCTGCTTTAGAGCAGGAGACAAACGCCAATGGCCTTAGGAGCCAGGCAGGTACCAGAGATGCAGAGAGCAGACGGGAAGTGATGGGACATGCTGTTCAGCAGGAGTGCACATGCTAACCTCAGGCCTTTGGATATGAAAATTTCACAACACCACGCCAGCCCAGCAAACACTTGGGTGGGCGGAACGGCGCCCTTGGAGCTCCAGTCTGTAACTCCTACTCCAGAGGGACATACTGTTCCATTCCTTCCAAAGCCATCTCACAAAATCCACCTCCCATGGAAATCTGTTCTTCCTTCCTTTACTCATGGTCCCTGGCCTTTTCTAGCCCAGCCACTCATTTGCAAGCAGTTACTGAGCACCTGTTTTGCACAAATCACTGTGGAAGAGACACATGAAAAAGCACGCAAGAGTGGATACAGTCATCCGAATTTAAAGCGAAGCATCTAGAAACGAGAAGAGCATTTCAGCGAGCTGTTACATATATGTATTATAACAGCATTGCAATTTGCTAGGGAAATAGATAGTACAGAAATTGCTTCTGTCTGGCGTGGGAGAGGGGGCGGGCGCAGAAGAGAGGGACACTTAATTGTGGAGGTGTCACAGGAGCCCTAATGGGTTTTGACAGGCGGCACGCAGGGAGGTGGGTACATCCCATTATAGGTCTGTGGTTATGGGTTTTGTTTGTCTCTCGCGTGTATGTTTATGCCCTCTTTCCTGTAGGAAATTTGGAAGCTCCCTGAAGGAGGGGACTGCATCCCCTATGTGGTTTTCCCGATTTCCTTGACATTCCATAACACCTATCTTAGTTTCTTGTTACTGAAGCATCCTTTTCTGGTTGTTGAGAGAAGGAGAAGCTGGATTCCTCTATCGGTGGGAAGCAAACAGTCGGAGGCACTTGGGGAACACAGATAAAGGTAGTGAGATTGGTGTTGGGCCTGAACGAGCCATGGATTCCTGAGACTGTGGCTGACAGGTGATGTCTCGCCCCTGATAATGGCCCATCAGGACTTCCTCCTCAGCTGAAAGGCGAGGAAAGGCAGGCACACTGGTCCCTAATTGTCCCTAATCACGGATGTTTAGAGACAACCCAGAGGGAAGACCTCCCGCGTTAGGGATTTTTACCAGGAAGCAGTGGATCAGGTTATCAGCAGGCAAAGGATAAAGAGTGTTGACTTAGCTGTAGGGGGGGTCGGACCCAGGCTGATTTGGCAAAACCAATGACACTGGGTCTCATCCCTTTTACCGAGGCTCCCGGTCTTGTCTGTTTCAGGGTTTCAGTAAAGATGGAGATGAAACAGGGAAAGATAAGAACGTTTCCCAAACACCTGTTATTTGCTAGACTAAATTCTTTACCTACATTAGCTCATTTACTCCTCACAGAGACCCACGATCAAATCAGTGATAGGCATCGTTGTTCTTATTTTACTTTGGAGGAAAACCGAGATACGGGGACTGCCTGCCCTGCCTGGGATCGTGCTTTGAGAAGGCTGCAGGGCTGAGCTTCAGTCCCAAGTCTGCCCATCATATAAGCTTCCTGCTCCAGCTGTCTCCGTGACCTCAGTCAGGATCCTCAGGAAACAGACTCTGACAGTGTTAGGTGTGGACGTAGAAGGCTTGTGGGGAATAATTCTTACAAGAGTGAGGAACGCAGAATTAGCAAGCAAAGAAGTTAAGCTGGGATGTGATTGCCATGGAAACCCCAGCAGATCCCAGTAGAACCGGGACCAGGGTGAAGCAAGTCTTGCCTTGGACGAAATGTAAGGGTGCCAGAAAACACAGTCATCACGATACATAATATTTTTAATGCAACGCGAAAAAAAAATTAAGCTAACGGTAAAAAATCCATCATGAACACGCTATCAAAATTTTAAATACAGTCAAAATCCAACCCTGCACTTGTGTGACTGCCCTCACCCTCCTCACCCCGGTCAAGGTCAGTCTTTATTGAAAAATTTGATAGTTTTCCTGGATTCTTTTTTTGCAGTATTAAAAAAAATATTGCATTAAAATTGTATCTATCTTGTTTACTGAGACTTTTGGTGCCCCCTTAGATTTTGTAGCTGAGGTGAGCACCTTCATCTCCTCATCCTAGTTCTGGCTCTGAATCCCAGGAGGTCTGGAGCTGGGATGGTCCTTCAGAGTCGTTCTGCCTTCAGGCAATGAGGCTGGGGCTGCTTATCGCCAACCTCACGGACCAGTCATTGAGTGTACGTGCCCCTGGGGAGGGGATCGAACCTTGGGTAATTCTCTTTGGCTGAGAGCAAATCTCTAAGTGGGATTCAGCTGAGAGGCATCAGCCCCCAAACACTCCAAGCAGCTGGGGGCTCTGGGTGTCAGACTACTGTATCCACTACACCCCTCAAAGCAACTTACCTTGAATCCAGGGCTTTCCCTACTGTGTCCTCTGAACTAGAGGCAAAGCTTATTATTAGACTAGAACTCTTAGGGAAGGAAAGAACTCTTAGGAGAGCACTTGGAAATGCTTTTTCAAGAGCCCAAGGTGGGAGCAGAGGGGTGGAACGTACAAAGCAGGGATGTGGGCAGCTGGACCCTGAATGGGATTTGGGATGGGAGTTCCATGGTGTCTTAGTGCGTTCCTGCTGTATAAAAGGATACCACAGACTGGGTGGCTTATAAACAACAGAAATTTATTTCTCCCAGTTCTGGAGGCTGGGATGTCCAAGATGAAGGTGTCGACAGATTTGGTGTTTGGTGAGGGCCCACTTTCTGGTTCATAAACAACTGTCTTTACACGGGAGGTGGGGTGAAGGAACTCCCTGGAGTCTCTTTTATCAGGGCACTAATCCCATTCATAAGGGCTCCACCCTTATGACCTAATCACCTCCCAAAGGCCCCACCTCCAAATACCATCAAACTGAAGGTGAGGTTTCAATGAGTTTTGAGGGGAAATAAACAGTCAGCCTGGGGTCAGGAGAGCTCAGCTTTCCAATCCCTCAGTTGCACCTGCAGTCACACTGTCGTCAAGGCAAAGACCCTGGAGTCTGGCTTCTTGGGTTCAAATCCCACTTCCTCTACCTGTTAGGTGTGTTGACTGGGTGAGTTACTTAACCTCTCTATGCATCACTTCTTCAGAGAGAATAATAATATGGGTCTTGTAGATTTACAATGGTTCAAACAACCAATATGAATGAAGCACCTAGAAGAGTACCTGGCACAAAGGAAGTGCTGGTTATTTTTTCCAGCCGTGTTCTCTCTCCTTTATCCTCTCCTCTCCTCTGTTTCCAACTCTCCCTTTCTGTCTTTCCTTCCTTCTCTTTCTCTTTTCCTTAGCTGATTCTCACGTGAAGCTGACATAATATGCTTTATTAATCAAAACATGACCTCCTTTGTGCTTAATTTAAAATCAGGTAAGGGAAAGGTCCCATATCAGAATGGTCCTTTCCATTGTTTCTCTTTGGTAGTTTATGGTCCTCAAGTGAGATTTTCCCATGGTCGTGTGGCTCCAAATAGAAAACCTGTTTCCCACCCTTGACCTCTGTTCTCATTACCTCATCATTAAGTCTCTATTAGCTTTTTCTGGACCCTAATGTTACTGAGATTAGACTTAATGTGGTGTGGCCAAGTATACAAGGACCCACTCGGGCCATGATAAAGGTTTCTACGTTTCATAAGAAATCTTGAATTCCTTTTGAGATGATTTCAGGAGGGTACAGAGATGTTCTTTTTTTAAAAAGTTATTTTTGCCTGTGGAACACACCATTGCCACAAATAATGAGCCTCATCCAAACGCCACGCTAGACAGGCAAACTCGCAGCTTGTGAGACAGTAACTCTTTCCTCTCCTAATTTTTCACTCTTTCACAGCTTATCAACGTGGAAGGGAAAGTTCATCAGCTCTTGGAAGTAAGTTGAGAGATAAGCAAATTTAAAACATGCAAGTCAGTACTGGGAAGTTTAAAAATTAGCAAAACCTCAGGAAGGAGCCAAACTGACAGTTTTTTAAACCTAGTTACTGTGGAGAGCGGGGACCAGCAATTGATAGAGAGCCATGTAAAGTAGATGAGGCAAAAACAACTTGTGGAAAATGGTGTTAGATTCAGATAAGCCTGAGACTGGACATTGTTTTCTTTCTCGAAAAAGGAAGAAGCATGAAACAGCCCCCATCAAAGAGAAGACACTATTTGTTATTCAGGAACCAAACAGGACCCATTTACAGAATAGAGTTGCAGCTCTAGAATTTGTCCAGAGAAAACAGAAATGGATGGATCAAAGTTCAGTTAACCAGGATTGCTTATTTTAAAGCCTAAACATTCAGCAATATTAGGCACTGCAATTAATATTAGCCCTGAGTTAAGGAAATGACTAACATATTAGGGAACAAAAGTGGATCTGTGGATAATGCAAAACCGGCAATGAAAGGAAAGGCTCCATCCATCTGTCCATCCACCATCCACCCATCCACCCATCCATCCATTTGCCCATCTGCCCACCCACCCATCCATCCATCTATCCGTCAACCCATCCACTAACCCACCCATCTTCCCACCATTCATCCATCCATCCATCCATCCAACCAACCACCCACCTACCCATCCAGTGGGAACTCACTGGGATGTACTAGTTGTAGTACTAGCTGATACCTACATGAAAAGTCAATCTGAGCTTCAGAGAATTCACAGACAAATGAAAAGAAAAACAACAGGATATGATGAAATAAGGTGCAGGCAGCACCACCCAGGCAAAGAAAGCCTGTATCTCCTTAGAGGTCTCAGAAAGTTTTACAGAGAAGACAGGTTTTGTTCTGGAATATTAAGGCTGAGCCAGAGTTTACCAGGTAGACAACATGGCTCTCTCTACCTGGACGCCTCCTCTCTGTCCCCTGGCAGACTCGGAGGCAGGAAACAACCTTGCGTGTTTAGCCTTGGTGGGAGGGGTTTGCATTGCTGAGGTATAAAATAGGGCTAGAGGCCTCTTTGAGAATCTGATATGTGTCCTGCTCCCGACGCAAATACACATATACACACAATTGGACATGCAGTTTCAGGAGGTCCCTGAACCTACTTGTGTGCACCAGGCCCGTGCCTCTGGGCATATGGGAGAAGAGAAGGAGGAAAAGAATAAGCTGGAGTCACTTTCCCGTCAATTACATCCAGATCTGCCTACTGAAGACAGTGTGACATAGTGGACCCCCAAACAAACATAAAGCAAGAAACCTGAACACAGAAACACAGAGTAGAATAGTGCTTGCCAGGGGCTGCTGGGTGGGGAATAGGGAGAGGTTGGTAAAAGGATACACACTTTCAGTTATAAGATGAATAAGGTCTGAGGATCTAATACATAACATGGTGACTATAGTTGATAACACTGTATCGTATAACTGAAATTTGCTAAGAGAGTAGAACTTAAATGTATCCCCCCACCACGACCACCAAAAAAAGATAAATATGTAAGGTGATGGATGGGTTAATTAACTCAGTAGGCGGGATCCTTTCACAATGTATGCATATATCAAATCGTCACGTTGCGCACTTTTTTTTTTTGGGTACGCGGGCCTCTCACTGTTGTGGCCTCTCCCGTTGCGGAGCACAGGCTCCGGACACGCAGGCCCAGCAGCCATGGCTCACGGGCCCAGCCGCTCCGCGGCACGTGGGATCTTCCCGGACCGGGGCACGAACCCGTGTCCCCTGCATCGGCAGGCGGACTCTCAACCACTGCGCCACCAGGGAAGCCCCACGTTGCACACTTTGAATGTCTTACAATCTTGTCAATTATATCTCAGGCTGGGAAAATACACTAAAAAGACCCCATCAGTACCATGTTACCGGAGTTTGTTGTAGATAACCGTTTCAGTCAATGGTTTCATGATCAACATGTTTTGTTTTTTTTTTCCTTCCATAGTGTGTAGATAACGGACACAGTTAGTCTCAAATAAGTCTTTGCTGTTCATCATTATATATTTTGGTGTGAAAGAAGCAAAGTATCACGTGTTAAAATGGAAAGAAATATTTAAAGCTGAAAGACCCACTGAGTATTCTCAGTCAAGAGCTCAGAACCTAGAGCAGGCGGGAAGCAGTTCCCGTGGAAAGGTGTCTGAATACAGCCCGATTCCGGTGGTAGCACCTGCCCTGTAGACATTTGTTGTGTAGGAACATTGAAAAAGCTTCCAACGCAGGACCATCTCCAAAGCTGCCTTGTCATGGGTGTGGGGAAAACGAAACCTGAAATCAACAGACTTTGAACAAATTATGGGCATCGTGCTTGCTATGGAAGTAACCTTCAAGACAGGTTTTACCACCTCCACTTCCCCTGTAACTTCCACCCAGACTGGCACCCCTTAAGCCATCCTGAGTAGAATTACACAGATCTGGGAATCTGGATGTGAACCTTGCAAGCACAGTGGGTGGGTTCTCTAGAAGCTAATGGTTTTCTCATTTTCCCTCAAAAGTGAATTTAGGACACCACATCTTTATTAGAGTAAAACACAGGTTATCTGTCCATATCCATTTCTGGAGACAGCCCAGGAGATACTTCTTACCTACTGTTTTAAGGATTAGACACTTACCATTTATTATAGGTCATGGAAAATGGCATTCTTTTCAAATTTCTGGATTATTTTTTATGTCCAAGGGTGAGTCAACATTCGTAAAGACTTCTGTAGTCTACAATGCTGAGTTTAGGCAAGTTGGTGCTTCTGGAAGATATGAAAAGACTCACTGCAGTCTCTATTTATGGAAGAGACTGGCGGGGGGGATACCTTTCCAAAGTAGAAACTCTCTGCCTGCTTTGTGGCTCCTAACTGCCACGTGACCACACTGGCCAATGAGATGCAATGGAGGTGTTGTGTGGGACTCCAAAAAGAGAAGGGACCACACTTCCCCCTGTTTCCTCTCTGCTTTTACTTGGAATGCAGTCATGATGAACAGTGACCCGGCAGCTATCTGGGACCATGAGGTAAACTGGAGAATGGAAGCCACATGTTCAAGGTAGCAGAGGAAACAGTTAGGAGCCTGGGACCCAGACGACACTGTGGTCCCACTATATTAGTCCTAAACCTCCTCTTTGACTCTATGATTAGACCACTATTATGGTTTTTCAGTTTTCGTAGCAAAACCCAGTTTTCACTGAGACGCCATTCTTTTTTTTTTTTAACATCTTTATTGGAGTATAATTGCTTTACCATGGTGTGTTAGTTTCTGCTTTATAACAAAGTGAATCAGTTATACATATACATATATCTCCATATCTCTTCCCTCTTGCGTCTCTCCCTCCCACCCTCCCTATCCCACCCCTCCAGGCGGTCCCAAAGCACCGAGCTGATCTCCCTGTGCTATGCGGCTGCTTCCCACTAGCTATCTACCTTACGTTTGGTAGTGTATATATGTCCATGCCTCTCTCTCGCTTTGTCACAGCTTACCCTTCCCCCTCCCCATATCCTCAAGTCTGTTCTCCAGTAGGTCTGTGTCTTTATTCCCGTCTTACCCCTAGGTTCTTCATGACCTTTTTTTTTTTTTTCTTAGATTCCATATATATGTGTTAGCATACAGAGCGAAGTAAGTCAGAAAGAGAAAAACAAACACCGTATGCTGACACATTCATGCTGCTCTGTCAGCAGAGGTCAGTCTCCATGCCTAGGAGAACAATCACGTCAAATCTCAATTTTGTTGAAGTAATCACCCACGGCTGATCTTCTTGATTGGCAGCTGTCCAAGCACATCAGGCATTCCATCGGGCTGTGGCATCAGAGGATCGTGGGTCATCAGCCTCATGGAAAGTTACAGTTGGCATAGTTGGGCAATGGTTCTGACGCTTCTCCTCTAAGATCTAAGAGAATCTCCAAAGCTCTGCCTTTGATCCACCATTTGTCAGAATCTTCTCTTTCTACCCGACCTATTGAGTAATGGATCCAGACAGGCTTGACTCTTCCCTCTGTTGTAAATATCCTAGATATGGGAGGCACAACCCATTCTTCTTTCAATTATTACCTGACTCGTAGGGCTATTTGACTTTTGCGCATCAAAAAACACACACAGAACATGAGAATGAAGCCAGGACTGCCCCAAACGCAAGAAAAAAAAAGAAAGCCTTTCTCTTCCCCGGAATGTTTTTCTAGTGACTCCTTTTGGAATGTTATTTTGAACTTACAAAGGTTCTTTTAAAAAAAGCTTTGTGTATTTCTTTTAAGCATCCCTTGAGAAAGTCAGACTTAAACTTAGCCAAAGCGCTGGCTTTTTAAAAGCGCTTTCTTAAAATAGATGATGTAAATCTTGGTGGGAAATCTTTAGGTGCCCCGAATGGACGGAAATAGAAATGTTAATGGAAATGCCATTTGTGAAGACAGTGGTGTGGCTCCATTCAGATGGACCCAATCAGAAAAGACCGGAGTTTTGCAAACCATTCCAGTGTGAGTCTGAGCCCGGGGAGGGGGGGAGTGGGGTGATAGGAAGCCAGTGGAAGAAAGTAAGAGCACAGGCCGTAATAAAATTGTTTGCACCAGAGGGACTCCTGACTTGGTTGTTTTTTAACTCTTTTATGGAGCAACTGCACCTTACAAAGATTACAAATATTGTTAAATGGGTCACCCCGGTAGGTCTGCAGGGCTTGGCATGACGTCAGCTGGTTTGCTGTGAAGGTCAATAGAGAGTGAAGTCACAGAGGTCTGGGCTACAGTGGAAACCCAGGGGCAAAGGCCTCCGTGCTGGGCTTCACAGATGCAGACCTGACGTTCAGATGTTTAGAAACATGCCTGGTCCTATGGCTGTTCCTTAGCAAACCCAGGCAATGCCAGCTTGGGGGCGTGGCTCGGTGACAGTGCTGTGAGGAGACAGTGTAGCAGAGGGCTTTATCTCCCCCAATTCTATTCTAGATATCCCCTAAAGCGGTCCAGATAAAAGAAAATGGTATAACTGGATACAGACAGTTGAGAGTTTCTTACGCTTATTTTAAGAGCATTTAAAGGTCTCTTTCGGGCTTCCCTGGTGGTGCAGTGGTTGAGAGTCCACCTGCCGATGCAGGGGACACAGGTTCGTGCCCCGGTCCGGGAAGATCCCACATGCCGCGGAGCGGCTGGGCCCGTGAGCCATGGCCGCTGAGTCTGCGCGTCCGGAGCCTGTGCTCCGCAACGGGAGAGGCCACAACAGTGAGAGGCCCGCGTACCGCAAAAAAAAAAAAAAAAAAAAAGTCTCTTTGGAAATGCAGTTTTGAAACACGTCTCACTCCGGCCTTGCTTCTCTTAATCACCTCTGCTCTTCAAAAACCTGAGGGCTCTCCTTCAACCGTTAACCCCACACAATGTGTTCTGTATCCAACAGACTTCCGAGCCAAGAGGCTTTACATAACCCCACATGTAATACTTATTGCTAGAGTCATTGAGATCCTCAGGCTCTAATCGCACCAGGCAGGTTTTTAGCCCATTAATCAATGTTGTGGTTTAGAATCACAGGTCCCACCACAAGGCTGGGCATTTTTTCTGCTGGTGCACTCCAGTTAGGGGCCCACGGCTCCCTCTCTGCCCTGTTGTGGTATGTTATAATAATATTACTGTCCCCTTTCACTTGTAAAAATGTCCAAATTTGCATGATTGATTAGATGGTCACCCTACGTGCAGGGGACAAGCGGGCCACCTGGCTTTGGGGTCCTGACTCTGCTCAGAGGTTGGAGGGGAGCAGGGCTGTGCTCAGGGCGCCGGGCATGGGCCACAGCTGCTGGTTCCACTCACAAAGGGGTGCTATCGTTACACAGGTGGATAACCAAGTTCAACTCCCTCTGAATGGCGATTCCCCCCCATGATGCCGCTGATGTGGTCCCTCAGGCTGGGGTCGTGACCTTGATTCAGGAGGCAGCCTACTCTCTGTGTGGTTCGGTGGATTCTAAAATGTTCTTTATCAGACTGAGCTGAAATCTTCCTTCTCCAAGAGCACAGAAAGTCTGCTCTCCCTCCTAATGGAGAACGCTTCAGATATGATTATGGAAGGTCCGAGGATGGAAAGGTGCTATCAGACTGGAGGGGCAAGGGAAGTCCTTTGCTCCCCATTGTTTCCTGGTTCTCCCCTGAGGGATCCCTGAGCCCCCTCCTAACTGGCAGCTGCTGGTCTGGGCAACCGGAGCTCACCATTAGCGTTAAATGGCCTTGGGCTGAGTCCAGTGCCTGATTTATCTTAGCTCCCAAGGCTCAGGGCAGACACATATTCAGGTTCAAACATCCTGAACCTCCAAGGGCAGGTGCTATGGCGCCCCCAGGGCCTTGCGTCCCTGGACTTGAAAATCCATAGCTTTCTGATGGACTTCAAAGCAGCTCTCTACACAGCCTGGAAGGTCCTTCCTCATCTCACCCCAGATATGCCTTCAGGGTCTCATTTTCTAAAACCTCATGTTCCCCCCCGCCCCCCAATCAGGCACATGGTTCCTGTTTTCTGCTCTCTTCTCCTGTCCTGTAGTTTGGGCAATGAGTTCTTACATGACATGGGCCCTTCAATATTCAGCAAATATTTTCTAAGCGTCACTTCTGTGTGAGTTTTTGAGGCTATTTGGTGAACAGGACAAGCATACTCTCACCCTCATGGGGCTTTAATTCAGGGAATGGGCTCAAGAGAAGCCTGGGCAAACTTTCTCTGGAAGCAGCGTCATCAAGGCTGATAGTGTTGAAAGACGGGATAGGACTAACCTTAAATGAAAAGTTGCAAGAATTTCTGTTTTCCAACTTTCCCCCCCCGCAATGTTATTGAGATAACTGACATATAACATTGTCTACGTTTAAGGTGTACAACGTATTGATGTGAAACACTTACACGTTGCAAAATGATCACCTAGGTAGCATTAGTCCCACGGGGTCACGTAGTTCCATTTCTTTTTTGTGGTGAGAACATTTAAGATCTACCCTCTTAGCAACTTTCCAGTATGTAACGCAGAATTATTAGCTATCATCACCATGCTGTATATCACCTCCCCAGAACTTATTCATCTTGTAACAGGAAATCTGTACCTTTTGTCCATCTTCTCCTCATTTCCCCCAACCCCCGATCCCCGGCAACCACCACTTTACTCTCTGCTTCCGTGCGTTTGGCTTTTTTCAATTCTACATATAAGTGAGATCATACAGTATTTGTCTTTCTCAGTCTGACTTATTTCACTTAGCATAACGCCCTCAAGGTCCATTCATGCTGTTGCAAATGGTAGGATTTCCTCCTTGTTACGGCTGAGTAATATTCCCCTGTAAACAGTATACTACTTTCTCTTCACCCATTCATCCATCAGTGGACATTTAGGTTGTTTCCATGTCTTGGTTATTGTGAATGATGCTGCAGTGAACACCGGGGTGAAGATCTCTCTTTGAGATAATGACTTTATCTCCTTTGGCTATATGCCCAGAGGGGGGATTGCTGGCTCACATGGCAGTTCTATTTTTCGAGGAACTTCCAGACTGTTTTCCATAGTGGCTGCACCAATTTCCATTCCCACCAACAGCGTTCCCAGGGTCCCCTTTTCTCCACATCCATGCAAACACTTGTTATCTCTTGTCTTTTTGACGACAGCCATTCTCACAAGTGTGAGGGGACATCTCATTTGGCTTTGATTTTCCTTTCTCCAATGATTAGTGGTAGTGGGCATCTTTTCACTTTTACAACTTTTAATTAATACTGATTATTAAAGACAATTTTGATAAAAGGAAAGAAGTTTTCAACCAATCACCCTCGCAAAATCTATTTTTGATTTAGCTTAAACCCTTCTACCTTTCTAATTCATTTCGGCAATGCTGTGCACACATTCAGGTATTTCGCTTTTTGCACAGGGATATCGAAGCGTGGAGCCAGAACTGGCTCCCCAGCTTCACTCAACCTTGTGTGCTCCCGGCCCTGGAGCTCAGGGCCCACTTGAGGGGCCTTGCAGCTCTTGGTCTTTTGGTTCCTCTAGACTTTTTGTCCCTGGTTGAGATTATTCGGCAGCTACACACCTCTGTCTAACTCGCCTAAGAAAAAGCAGAGATAAGGAGGGCTTTCATCCATTCGCTCAGATGCTCTGAGTGGGCCGTGAATAGCACTGTTTGGAAACCTACTTCTGATTATCACTGTCAAAGGTGTCAGCTGTCCAGAAAACCACCGAGGGAAAATAACACCGAGATTAGCTAAATGCAGAGGGACACCAGGAACCCTTCTCAAGGACAGAGGTGGCTGAGAGCAAGCAGCACCTCGCTGCCAGGTGTGATCCAGAGAGTTTGCTCTTCGGATTTCTCTTTAGTGGCGCACACCATAAGGCCAGAGGGAGACGGCTGACTCAGCCCTAAGACCAAACACAGAGCCTCAAACTCCATTCACACCCTTCAAATCACGCACATGAATCTCATGTTTTGTTCTAATGAACCGCAGAAAGGGGAAACGATGCATACTTTAGGAACCTTGTGCCCCAAACACCAAAGAGATATTGCACCACGATGGCATCCTTAGAACAAGTAGAATAGACTCCCAAGGTCGTGTCTTCGGAGGTTGTACATGCGTTGGGATTTATGGTCCCATTTTCAGGACCTTTGCAATTTTTATTTCTCTTTTCCTGGAATGCTGTTCTCTCCCATCTTGGCAGACTCCCTCTCTCATTCCATTCATGTCTCTGCTCGAGGGTCATCTCCACACAAGATCTTCCTGACGTCTTTACTTGAAACTGCCTTCTCCCCCATCTCCCACCCTGTAACTCCCTCTGCTTTGCCGTTCCATGCGGTGGTCATGAGACACATGGCTATATGGCACACGACATGTGACTAGTGTCACTGAATTTTTAATCGTCTTTAACTTAAATTTAAAAACTGATGGGGTGTAAATGATTTTCCTGTTAAACAACTTTATTGTTTGATGGGACTACCGATTCCACTTTAACCATTGACACTGAAATATGCTGAATGTGTCAAATATACTTCGGTTTCAAAGATTTTTTAAATGAATTTTGGAGATTTAGTATGAGAAGACAATCATGTAAAATAGCTCAATGTTTATATTCATTACATGTTGACCATAGTTTGGATATATTTGGTTTTCTAAAATATATTATGAAAATTAATTTTACCGCTTTCTTTTTACTTTTTAAATGCGGCTAGTAGAAATTAAAAACTTCTATTGGATGGCATTGCTTTATGTCTTTACCTTCTCACTACCTGACATTATATATCTTAACTAATTTGATAAAATTAATAACTAATGAATTCTATATTATATAACATATTATGGTATTATTTGTTTATTGTCTGCTTCCCTTTCTAGAAGCCTTACTAGCATCTTATATTTTCTTAAGTACTGGAGTGCCTTCCTGAGGCTGATGTAGGGGAAATATAGCATCTTCTTAAAAGCCCAAATGGAGGAAAATACACTGGATTTGGTCCCAAGTACATAAGTCCCCTATATACGAACCTTCAAGTTTCGAACTTTCAAAGATGTGAACGTGCATCTGGTTCTAGCAAGGAACCGGAACCTGTGCCATCAACGTCAGGCGTGAGTGAAATGGCAGCTCGCCCTCCGTCTCTTATTGCTGACGATCCTTCAGCTCTGCCGTCTGCCACCTCCTCTCCCTCCTCCAGTCAGTAGCTCATCTTGCCTGTTCACTCCATGCCAGCCCCTGTGTGCCAGCTGTTGTCCTGTACTACTGTACTTTTCAAGGTACTGTACTGTAAGATTAAAAATGTTTTATTTTTTAAATGTTTTTATGTATTATCTGTGTGAAAAGTATTATAAACCTGTACGGTACAATATAGCCAATTGTGTTAGTTAGGTACCTAGGCTAACGTTGTTGGACTTATGAACAAACTGGACTTACAAACCCGCTCTCCGAACAGAACTTGTTTGTATGTAGGGGACTTAACTGTAGTGAACAAAGACTGATGGGAACGGGGCATAAGTGTGGGTGAGTGACAAGTAGAAGGAAATTTAGAAGGAACCAGAAGAGTCCTTGAACCTTTTGTCTAAAACTTTCATTTTATGTAGGGAGATCTGAGGTCAAGTACTCGACTTTCTTCAGGACCAAACCCATGGGAAGATGCTTCTTTTCCAAATTAAAATTATAAAAGCGTAGTGAAATTACTTGGTAGACTGTAACGAAGAGGGATTATTCCTTAGAAAACTGTGGTAGAGTCTCCGCAATAACCCAAAGCCAACAGCAGCTGTATGTGCACACCTGCCTGTATATTTCATAGAGAGTGTTCTGGTCTTGTTTTACCTCTAGATTCACACATATCACATTTAAAAAAAACATGTGGAATGATAACTTAGCTAACTATGAGGGAAAAGATGTAATCATCTATTAATGGAGGCCGGCTGGAGAGAGGCTGGGGGATGCACTTGCTCAGTGCTCACCCTGATACTCTGTACACCGGGAAGTGCCTGTGTCTTTGGTATGAGCATAGGGTAATGGGACTTACAAAACTCCATATCCTGCTTTCACTCCATCCATTCATTCAACAGTTATATTCTGAGTGCCTTCCACATGCCAGGCATTGGTCTATCTGCTGAGAATACTGCAGGGACAAAGCAGGCACGTCCAGTGACCCCTCTGTGGGTTCAAGTCAAGGTGAAGATGGACACCAAAGAGCGTGAAGGCAGCGGCCATCCTTTCAGTGCTGGAGCCCTGGGTTTTGGTCCTTCCAGAGACAGGCTCTGTCTGGTGTTTCTTTCACTTGGTTCCTGTGAGTTTCTGTGGCTTAGGGTCTGGGTGTCTGTCACTTGCCTGTAAAAGGGTGCTGACTAATACATGAGAAAGCCACCACCTAGCTGGCAAGTTTGTTGAGAGGATTAAATAAAATAATAAATGCAGGGCTTCCCTGGCGGCGCAGTGGTTGAGAGTCCGCCTGCCGATGCAGGGGACGTGGGTTCATGCCCCAGCCCGGGAAGATCCCACATGCCGCGGAGCGTCTGGACCCGTGAGCCATGGCCGCTGAGCCTGCACATCCGGAGCCTGTGCTCCGCAACGGGAGAGACCACAGCAGTGAGAGGCCCGCGTACCGAAAAAAAAAAATTAAAAATAAATAAATAAATGGAAAGTAACCAGTGCAACAACCGGCAAACAAAAGGCTCTCTAGAAATGGTCATGAGGACGGTGCCTCAAAAAGCTCTCAGGGTCCTCGACATCTTTCTCAACCTGAAGCGGCCAGTCCTAAGCATCTCAGAGGTACTGATGTTGATCCGGGCTGCGAAAGGGCTTGGTTTCTCTAAAGAAACAGAGTGAAGTGTTCCGAGGAAGTGTGTCTTTCACCTGAAGTGAGCCAAGTTCCTGGGGAACAGCTGTGATGTGTCTCCATCAAGCCCTCATGTCCCCTCAGTGTACCGTGTATCTCAGAAGCTTGGCTTGTGCAATTTTTTTTTCCTAAGAAGCAGACTATTGTTTTTCCCCTTGTAAAATCTTGTGCAAAACCCAAATTATAAGGCAGATAAAAGCGGTGTGGTTCTCTCCTACACCGTTGGTGTGAATGTAAGTTTGTGCAGCCACTATGGAAAACAGTATGAAGGTTCCTCAGAAAACTAAAAACAGAGCTACCGTATGATCCAGCAACCCCGTTTCTGGGCATATATCTGGACAAAACTGTAATTCAAAAAGATACATGCACCCCTACGTTCATAGCAGCACTATTTACAATAGCCAAGACACGTAAACAACCTAAATGCCCATCAACGGATGAATGGATAAAGAAGACGTGGTACATATATACAATGGAATATTACCCAGCCATAAAAAAGAATGAAACAATGCCATTAGCAGCAACATGAATGCAACTAGAGATTATCATACTGAGTAAAGTAGGTCAGACAGAGAAAGAGAAATATCGTATGATATCGCTTATATGCGGAATCTTAAAAAAAATGATGCAAACGAACCTATCTATGAAACAGAAGCAGAATTAGGGACACAGAGAACAGACTGGTGGTTGCCAAGGGGGAGGGGGTTGGGGGAGGGATGGAGTGGGAGTTTGGGGTTAGCAGATGTGAGCTATTATATACAGGATGGATAAACAACAAGGTCCTACTGTAGAGCACAGGGAACTATATTCAATATCCTGGGATAAACCATAATGGAAAAGAATATATAAAAAAGAATGTATATATATATATATATATATATATATGTATAACTGAATCACTTAGCTGTACAGCAGAAATTAACACAACATTGTAAATCAACTATACTTCAATTAAAAAGAAAAGTGGTGTGGTTCCATGCTGCAGGGTCCTTTAGTTTTCCCATTCCTGGGAAATCTCCCTGGAGCTCTAGGACCACTCAGGATGCATTTGGAGAACACTGTTAGAGGTGAGGGAAGATGGAATGCTAGAAAGGCTTTAACTTGGGACAAGTGACTGGAATCAGTGTCTGAGGGCTTGAGTACAAGTAGAGGCATCGTGATGGAAACTGATGGAGATAAAGTAGGGCGTTCGCCCCTGCCCTTGGCCTGCTCTGAACTCTCAGAGGCTAAGCTGGGGCAGAGGGGCCAAAGCCCTCCCAGGAGCCTGAAGCAGTTTTATTAATGGAATAAACAAGAGTGAAGGTTAGAAACTGAGCTTTATTATAATGAAATGGCAGAACGTGGTCTTTTATTTAGATGTCTCTTGCCTTTCGCTTTTCACTTTGTAAAACAACATGGAAGTTTCTATATTACCTTACAATTTATAAAAGCCCACACTCGTTCACTGTCTTTTGCTTTTGCAGATTTGTATATATTAACTTTACGTGGCCCTGGATCATTTATACTGAACATGAAATTTAATTCATCCTCCCTCTAAATAATTATATTTCTTTAGAGAATACATGGAATGATTCTTTTAATGCCTGAAGAAAAGGCCACACTTGGGTTTCTGCTCTTCTCTCTCACTCTCTCTTTTAAAAATAAAACCTTTTGGTTACGGGCAATTTCAAATATATACAGAAGTTGAGAGTAGAGTGTGATGAACTTTCCTTCAGCGAGTTACTCAGGGCTAACCTGTTTCATTTATATTCCTGCTTCTAATCCTCTGGACAATTCTGAAGCAAATTTCAGACACACATCAGTTCATCCGTGTTGACAGCTGATTCTTGTTACTCGTGGTAGTGATGTTTTTTGAAGTCTCGTGAATACCGAAATAGCAAATACTCAACCACGGCTCTTGGAAACATACAGGGTTAGGTTCCTGAGAGCCTCTGGTCACAAACTTTTTGTCAACTGATTAATACATACCCTTGTTTTACGTGCACGTCTGTTTAAAGACACCTTAGTGACTATATATCATGGATTCGTTAATACAGAACTCATGGCCAACAGAGCCGCAACTCACGCCTGAAGGAAACTTATCTTACACGCTTATCTTTCTTCCGAAATGCACGTCACAGCCTTCCCACGCTTAGGGACACCAGACAGCACTTCAGCATATGCTTGGGGATCCTTTTAAACAATAAAGTCACCAGCAAAAGGCACACAAATGCAAAACATGTAGCACTAAATGGATGGCAAAAGGGACACAAGGGCGGCTGTTGCCTTGCTGACCTCAGGTGGGGTGTCGGATGACTCAGTTTTCACCCCTCCGCTCATGTCCTCCAATGACTGTAAAAACACCGTGAGCATCGATTTTGGGGATACAAATAAATTTTAGCAGGAGGCAAATTCACAAAGATGGAATCACAAATAATGAGGATCAACTCTATTTCAGTATATGTCTCTGAAAAATATAAACTCTTTCTAAAAAGCACAACCAAAGTCCCATGTCCCATTACTATATCTAAAAATTCTAACAGTAATTACTTTTAATTTTTTATTTATTTATTTTATTTCATTTTTTAAAATTGATGTATACGGGACTTCCCTGGTGGCACAGTGGTTAAGAATCTGCCTTCCTTTGTATGTTTTATTTTGCTTTTCTGTTGCTGCTTTAGTTCTGCTCGAACTAGGGTTCGAGCCCTAGTCCGGGAAGATCCCACATGCCGTGGAGCAACTAAGCCCGTGTGCCATAACCACTGAGCCTGTGCTCTACAGCCCAAGAGCCACACCTACTGAGCCCGCGAGACACAACTACTGAAGCCCGTGTGCCTAGAGCCCGTGATCCGCAACAAGAGGAGCCACCGCAACGAGAAGCCCGTGCACCGCAACGAAGAGTAGCCCCCGCTCACCGCAACTAGAGAAAGCCTGAGCGCAGCAACGAAGACCCAACGCAGCCATAAATAAATAAATGTATGTTTAAAAATTGATGTATAGTTGATTTACAAGGTTGTGCTAATTTCTGCTGTATGGCAAAGTGACTCAGTTATACATATATATACATTCTTTTTAAAATATTCTTTTCTATTATGGTTGATCCCAGGAGATTGGATGTAGTTCCCTGTGCTATACAGTAGGATCTTGTTGCTTATCCATTCTAAATGTAATAGCTTGCATCTGCTAACCCCAAACTCCCCGTCCATCCCTCTTCTCCCCCCCTTCTCCCTTAGCAACCACAAGTCTGTTCTCTATGTCTGTGAGTCTGTTTCTAACAGTAATTACTTGAAATCATTAAATGTCCAGTCTCTGTTCACATTTCCCTGTCTCATAATTTGTTTTTCATGTAGAGTTTATTTGAATCATCTTTCAAAGATGTTGTCAGCTTTGCCAACTGGCCTCAACTTTCCCACTTATTCCAGCAATATTTTAACGCTACTCACACGTCGTTCCACCAAACTCTCAAGCCAGTGGCTTTCAAGCTCACCTCTGGGTGCTTTTTCCTTTACTGCTCAGGTGTTTGCTGCACTGCGTGTCTGAAACTGTGGGTGGGCTCGGATCGGCACTACATTTAACAGAAAGTCCTCAGAGTTTTTTTTCATGCAGAAAATGCCCTTCCTTGTTTTGCAAAGTTGATGCAGACTTTTTGCTAATTTTTCTTTATGGGAGAATGGCAGTTCTATGGACATTTTGAAGGGGGGGGATATATATACAATGGAATATTACTCAGCCATAAGAAAGAATGAAATAATGCTATCTGTGGCAACATGCATGGACCTAGAGATCATCATACTTAGTGAAGTAAGTCAGAGACAAATATATATTGCTTATATGTGGAATCTAAAAAAATGATACAAATGAACTTATTTACAAAACAGAAACAGACTCACAGACACAGCAAACAAACTTATGGTTACCAAAGGGGAAGGAGGGGAGGGATAAACTAGGAGTTTGGGATTAAAATATACACACTACTATATATAAAATAGATAACCAACAAGGACCTGCTGTACAGCACAGGGAACTATACTCAGTATCTTGTAATAATCTACAAAGGAAGAGAATGTAAATGTAAATAGATATAGATATATAGATATTCAAAGTTTATCAATACTCAGTAGAATAACACAGGTGAACCAGACAAATTCAGTTTCTTTTCAGGAAAAGAATAACAAACAATGTTTAGGATGTCAAAAGACTCAACAAATACTACTGTCTAGAAGCCACTCAGAAAATATTTCTGCTGTCAAAGCCTTTTGTTCTTCAAAAGTCACCATCTACCAGATGAAGATTTTAATATGCAGATACCAAATAGTGTGAACTTTAATTTGTACTTTTTCCACCAGCTTTTCGCCTGGAAGTTTCCTCCTTTGCCTTTGCAGAATCCTTTGCTTTATCCCCATTCTTGGGTGCTTTGGAGCTGGAAGCAGTTTTCTTGTCTCGGTCCTTTGCTGTGTTCTCTGAGGTTTCTGTAGCTGACTGACAGCTGTCGAAGTCCCCTGAGAGGGCATCAGTGAGGTCTTGGGCATCTGCAGGTTTCTCTGATGTCTCAGGTTTCTCTGTAGGTGGTGTCGCTGGTTCGACCGCATCGTCATCATCCAAGAGATGTCGATATTCAGGTGGGATGGTGTCATCCCTTTATCCCAGTTTGTCTCTGTGTTCAGCTTTCGCTTTTGCCTCGACTTTATCCTCTAGGGGGTTTGTTCCCATCTGGGTCAGGCTGTCTTTGCCCGAGACTGTCAGAAAGTTGATCCGGGGCATTGTCAAGTTCTTTGTCATGACTCTGCGGAGTGTCAGGGGGTGGACCTGCATAGTGGGTGGGTGGAGCTGGGGTTGGGGAAACTACTTCAGAGATGACAGCCGAAAGTTTAGCATCTTCAAATTGAGGAGATGAAGTGTTTGGGGGAACGTTGAAGTCCTTGGACAAAGCATTAAGGAGGAAGTCTTCACTCAAGGGTGGGAGCAGTTCCTTGGGCTCCTTTATATCTATAGTTATAGATATACAGATATCTATATCTCTATATATCTGATTCACTTTGCTGTACACCTGAAACTAACACGACATTGTAAATCAACTACACTTGAATAAAAATTTTTTTTAAATAAAATATTTAAAAAGCCACCTAGGGAAAAAAAACCAAAACCAAAACCAAAAACATGTCATCCTAAACTGGAAAGATTTAGTTTCAAAACACCCACAGTACTCTTCATTTTACAACTAGTAAGTAAGCTTATACATTTAAAACAGACAAAAGAAGGATCCACCATGTAGAGAACTGCTCAGTCCCCTAATGTCTAGATGCCATTGAGAATTCACTCATTAGAAACAATTTTTTTTCTATAAAGATTTCTTGAGCAACTACCATGTGTCAGGCTCTGTGCTAGATGCCAGACTTATAAAGAGGAACAGGCAGAGTCCCTACCCTAATGCTTGTCACTGACTATACAACAAGAGAGTCACACCCGTGGCTTCCGAGAACCAGTGAGATCCCTGCTGGGCCAACAATGGGAACAGAGGATTCTAGGAGCAGAGGAAGGTGATTCGTTCTGCCTGGGGCTCCGGTATCTGGAAAGCATCATGAACGAGGTAGTACTGAGGGTAAATGAATGGACAGTAGGAAGAAGGCAAACGATGTGCTTGGCCATTAGTGGGTAACCTGGTGCTTCTAGATCATAAAGACACCAGACTGAAAAAGTAAGCTGGTGTGTGATAATGAAAGTCTTTAATGTAAAGACTTTGGGCTTTATCTCTTAGGCAGGAGAAATCCCTGGATATTCTTAAAAACAGCATCATGGCATGATTAGAAGTCTAATGAAATAAGAAACAGCAACCAACTGAATCATTCTTAAATGATCAAGACTAGATTCAAACAAACTCCAAATCTAACCAGAATTTAAAAGTATTTCAGATATGAGACGAATAGCACATAAAATGTAAGGAATCCCATTTGTTTGATTAAGACAGAAAGAAGAGTGCACAAATGATTTTCATTCAAGTTCAGTCTGAAGCCTGACTTCTTATCTGGTGCTTTTACAGAGAAAAGGAAACCAGTCTCCCAGGTTTAAATTTGGATTCCCAAGGTATATCTGACTTTGTAGCCAGGACACAAAGCCCCTTAGTGATGCTAGTATTTTTCTTCTGCTTCAAGATTGCATTTTCTTCCAGGTCAGTGAAAAAAAGCACTTCGGTCACACACTCACCATTATCTACTTTTTTTCTCTTGATTCCTGGTATATGCAGCATGTGGGAAAAAGACCATGGTCCCCTGATCCACCTTTGTCCTCATTAATGTGTCTTATTTAAATGTGTAGACTTCTGATTTTTACTCCAGAAAAAAAGACGTTTTACTCTTTAAATTTATATATGCTGCCCAATGCCCTGAAGTGCTAGAATATACCAGACTTTTCTTTCTCCCTTTCTTTCTCCCTTCCTTTCTTTCTCCCTTCCTTCCTTCCTTCCTTTCTTTCCTCCCTCCCTCCTTCCCTTCCTTCCTTTCTCCCTTCCTTCCTTCCTTCCTTTCCTCCCTCCCTCCTTCCCTTCCTTCCTTATTACAATTATTAAGAACTTTGAAGATACTGGCAATAATTTTCAGACACCAGACTTTCTCCTAATAATCTAGAATCAGTCTAGGACCAACTTAGAATCTCTGGATCTTTATGAGTAATGGAGGATACTTCTAGGAACACTTTTCAGAGGCCTAGGAATGTTCCTCTCCAGCTAAGACATCTCCCAGCCACACCTCCATGTGTCTGTAAACATACGTCCCTCAGACACACCCTGGTCTTCATCAGCCTCCCTAATAAAGCAGTGCACACATTAAGGCCCATCTGGTCTGCCCTTAAAAGCAAGTCTCTGCAGGCATCAGAGGAATCTTCTGGCCACTCCCATCTGTCAGTTCACTAACCGCTGACATTACCCGAGGCCTCAGAACCACATCTACTAGAGTTGGGAAGAGATCTTAGAGACCATCTAACCCGTATGTGTTCACATTTTATTTTTGCAACAAACTCTTTTCTTCAAACAAATTAATATCTCAGATCAAATTTAAAACATCTTAAGAGAGCTCACTGCTTGATATAAAACACGTACAAGTGGTGGGAAAAGTTAAGTTTTCCTCCCCCCCACCCCACCACGGGTCTGAAAGGCAAAACCCTTGGGCCCTGCAGAGCCTAGTTTGAAAACCAATGGCTAATCGAACTCTCTCCTTTCATAAGTGATGAAACAAAGGTTCAGACACATGAAGCCATCTGCCCAAGGTCTCAGCATTCAAAGAGAAGTCAGTATCCTAATTCTAGTCTGATTTATCCCAAAGCCTCAGGTCCTTCCACAGGGCTCTGCATGCTGCCCACCTTGCACTGCTGGAGACTTATCCCCAGTGGTTTCTACCAAGGTAGAATTGTGGATGTTCATTTCGATGATCTATTTGCTTGGTAATAAGTCTTGTTATATTATTTTTCTCTCTTTCTTAAGAAGTACAACTCACAGTTTTGCTCATGAAGTACAAGTTGATTTTTGGGGTTTTTTTTTTTTTTTGCATCTTGTACCTAAAGCAATGAAGTCTGGCCCAGGAGCACATATTCATCAGTGTGATGTAGACTTCTACCTGTATTTCTTTTGGTGAATTTTCTGCTCACACCATAGCTAGTGTCGACCATGTTTATGAATGTTTCATCCTCTCTGGCATTGGTTGACTTTTTCATCTTGCTGGAGTTGCTTCCACCTAGAGTGGTTATATAGTTTATCTTCTAAACTGGGACATTTTTGAGAGTAAAAGGGGATTCAACTAATTACTAACCTGGGACAACAGGTGTAAACCAGGACTGTCCTGGACAAACCAGGACATCCCACAGCCGGGATGATGCTGAAGAAGTTTCAGTTGGGTAGAGTAATATGCTTTTTTTTTTTTTTTTAACATTTTTAAAATATTAAAAAATAGTTAATTTAAAATGTGTTATTTTCAGGTATATAGCAAAGTGATTCAGTTACACATATCTATCTATCTATTCTTTTTCAGATTCTTTTCCATTATAGGTTATTACAAGATATTGAATATAGTTCCCTGTGTTATATAGAAGTTCCTTTTTGTTTATCTCTTTTATATATACTAGTGTGTATCTGTTCATCCCAAACATGGAAACCACAGGAGAAATGATGGAGAAGTACAAACACCAAGAGAAAAAAACAGAAAGTTTGAGGAACTGGTGTGATTGGCAACTTGCAACCAGAATAATGAGCTCTGAGGCTGGTTGATTGGAACCTACAGTCCATAGGACTGGGTAGCCGATATGGGCAAAGAGTAGGAAGGAGGAAAAGCGGAGGAAACCTCCAAAAGCAGGTTAGAGAATAGAAGTGGCTGTAAGTAGGGAATGTGGCTACTGAGTGTTCTTCAATTGTCTATACAGAATTGTCTACACCAGACTTTCTAGCAGGGTGAGTCCTAAATTCCTGCAACAATGACAGGAGACAGGAGGTACTCTGATACTCCTCGGACACAGATCTGAGTACATCCTGACAAGGATGAGCTCTGGAGGATGTGATGGAGGAGAAGAATGTTGGCATCACCTCAGCACGTGACACTGGGGTTAGAGAGGACAGCTGCCCCCATTCCCAGTTGGTGCCGGTCCCATAGCACTGTTGTCTGCCTGCAGCCACATCAGAATTCTCAAACCAGGCTTGTGAGGGTCTCACCACTGAGAAGCTATGTGGTCCTGATGCTTACTTAGCAGAAAGGCAGCCATTTTGGGTTGCTTCATATGTCATGGTCACCCAACAACTATTCATGTCACATCTGAGCCTCGGAAGGGCGGACGGCATTATTCAAAGTCACCAGCAAGTGAATGACAGAGCTCAGACTTTATTTCAAGCCTCTGGAATCCTAGTGAAGCACTCTCTCTTCCATGAAGGGATGTCATATGACTCTCATGCATTTTCAGCTTTTAAATTTCAGGTTTGAAATTCGATGTTGAACATGGACAGTTTGCCACTACTCGTGGACCTCTGAGTAAATTCAGTCTTTCACAACATGGTGTTTTACAATCGTTGACAGGTAACGGGGATGACAAAAGTCGACATCGATGTCTTTTGACTTTAAATTGGTAATGATCTGTAAGGTTCATCCATCATGTGAAGGCAGCCTAGAATTAAATCCATGAGTAACACAAGGGAAATCGTTGCCCTGTAGCTGTTGATTTTCTCCTTGCAGTTCTAGGGGGGGAGGGGTAATGCAATTTTGCTCCACCTATGGGATGTTATAGGAAAAGTCAACTTGCTAGTGTGTGACATGGGCCAACAGCATCATCTGGAAACACCAAAATTCAGGTCCCACTTCAGACCTTCTGATTCAGAATCTGTATTTTAACAATACCCCCCAGAAGATCTGTAAGCACATTACAGTTGAGAAGCACAAACTTGCAGGCTTGCTGAGTTGCAGAAGAAGAATTTGTCGGCTATGAATGGGCCTTTCATGGTCAGCTTTGTCCTGCCCCTAACTGATTTGCAGGGACTGGATGCAGAGTCTCAGTGCACTCAGTAAAGTCATCTGGCTGTTTTTCAGGCAGCTTATCTCCAGTAAAGCATGGTGAGAAAACAAGGCAGGTGAACACCGGGTATTGGCACATCCATCTATGTAGATATGTTTCCTAGAATTAATTTTAACTTGTGAATTTTTCTTCTCCCTACTGACGGGGTAGAGTTTTGTTATACCTCTCACACCACTATAACCAAAGACTTCCTAGCCCTAGCTAATTTCTCATTTGCATTGAAATTGTATTGAACAAGAATGAAACAATAAAAGGACTCGAAATGGTCCCTTGTAAAGCTCTAGAATCAAATTTAACCAGAGTTGGAAGAAATCACTTCAAACCTCTTCTCCCATCAAGTCCATTTCCTCCTTTGGTGTCACCATCTCTTCACAGGGACATGATTGGGTGACTAATTGTGGATTTCCCCAGGCTTCCAGACTGGATTTTACAACTTGCTTAAGGATTGTTGACTTCTTGGTCATGGCTGACTGGTTCCCGTCCCTTTTGCCAAAAGACTAAAGCTTCCTGCTCCCCTATAATCTCTTGCATATGAATTTTTTGCTCTTGATGGAGTTACTAAGCTGATCAAATTGCCATCCTAAGTCAAACATCAACATCAAGGATTATTTCATGTTACAAGTATTCTTTTCTCAGAAGCAAGACAATCTTATCCCAGGTTCCCAGAAGGATTTGAATATTTGTATACTTATCTCATGTTGCCCAAACGTTTCTGGACCTCACCAGCCCAGGGCTGGTAACAGGACTGCATTTCTATCTGTGCCCAAATTGTAATCCTTTGAGCTCAAGCAAGAACAAAGCCTCCTCTCCTTTGTCCATCAGTTACTTTCAGGTGGTCCCCACGAAGTTCCTCCCAGGTATGTCCAAACCAGGCAGTCAGCTGTGGTTGCCAAGCAGCCTCTTCTGTCCTAGCTTGTCCTGCTGCAAAGCTTAATTACTAACCCCAGCTTCCCTAATAACTAGACAAAAGCATTCAGGCTTATTAATGAATTTTTTAAAAAGATATTGGGGAGTGTGTGATAACTAGCACTATTTGAGCTTCAGCTCAGATAATGCCAAATGCAAAGTACCACCCTCAGCGATATTATGGTCGGTCCTTGATTATGTGTGGCAATAAAGTGGGAGGGGCAGTGAGTGGCCTTGTTTTCATCTTTTCCAGATCTACATGTATTCTTTTTTTTTTTAATCTCTGGGATGCAAGGATGGTTTTACATACGCAAATCAGTAAATGTGATCTGCTACATTAATACAATGAAAGATAAAAGTCACATGGTCATTTCAATACATGCATAAAGACATTTGACAGAATATAACATCTTTTCATGATGAAAAACTCAACACAGCAAAGGCCATATATGACTAAGCCACAGCTAATACCATATTCAACCATGGAAATCTGGAAACATCTTTATTGGGGTATAATTGCTTTACAATGGTGTGTTAGTTTCTGCTTTATAACAAAGTGAATCAGTTATACATATACATATGTCCCCATATCTCTTCCCTCTTGCGTCTCCCTCCCCCCCCCCCATCCCACCCCTCTAGGTGGTCACAAAGCACCGAGTTGATCTCCCTGTGCTACATGTATTCTTGAAGCGAATTCAGCCATGCATTCAACAAAGACAGCCTTGTTCTTCCATGCTGTCAGTAGAATTACAATTCTAGGGGTGCCTGCAACAGACCAAGGATCTGGACTGTTCTGAGAATGGGGAGCCATATGATGTTTTTTATTGACCAACAGAAGCTTAGCATGTATATGACGCACTGTAGGTGCCTAGTATTTGCTGAGTGAGTAAGGGAATCCACTCAAGCACGCTCTCTGGATCCAAGCAACCCAAGCCTCAAGAAGACGGATGTGAGGAGCTGATTGACCATGCCTGGAACCAGGGGGTGGGTAGAAGAGAAGGAAACAGGGGACGCCACTTTTCTTGTTTTGTCACCTCATTCCCATAATGAGCCTCTGGCTTAGGAGTCTGGATATAAAAGTCATGCTTATTTTTTTTCTCTTATACTGTTTTCTTATTTTACATATGATTCCTTCTGTTCTTACCAACCTCCGTGGTTTAAAATAGTGGGCTTCCAGGCTTCCCTGGTGGCGCAGTGGTTGAGAGTCCGCCTGCCGATGCAGGGGACGTGGGTTCGTGCCCCGGTCCGGGAAGATCCCACGTGCCGCGGAGCGGCTGGGCCCGTGAGCCATGGCCGCTGAGCCTGCGCGTCCGGAGCCTGTGCTCCGCAACGGGAGAGGCCACAACAGTGAGAGGCCCGCGTAATTAAAAAAAAAAAAAAAAAAAAATAGTGGGCTTCCAATTGTGGTGCGTGTGCAAGTTCATACCTTCATGCACCCAATTCCCTATTGAAGAGCTCCACTTGGACTACTTTCCTTTGGTTCATCAAACTTGAAGCCCAAACTAACTCAATCATCCTGTCCAATGCAGGTCTTCCGTCTCGATTTCTTAATGTGGTTGGCAGGTGCACCCATACACCCAGCTTCCCAAGACTGAAAACACCTTTATCCTTTTTTTCTTCCTCTCTCTCACTGCTGGCATCCAACCAATCTTCAAAAACCACCGAGTCTAGTCTCTGAATCTGTCTCAAACCTGTTCACTTCTTTCCATTCCTTTACCTATCTCCTGATATCACAGCCACGTATGGGTGTGCAGTTGCGAACTGTGTGTTATACAAGTGGTGGACGTGCGATTCGTGTTGTTGTCTATTTAGAAGGTGCCCCTTGTGGTGTGTTAAGCTCAGCCTGCACGGATCACTGCAGGTATTCACCCCTTCTGTCCATTGGCCAGAGTGACTTTTCAAAAGATAAATCTAACCATCCTCCCCCTCTCTGCTTAGAACACTTTATTGCCCTTAGTATTGATGAGTTTGCTCGGGCGGCCATAACAAAATACCACAGCTTGGCGGGCTTCAACAACAGATTTTCTCACAGTTCTTGAGGCTGAAAGTCCAAGATCAAGGTATCAGCAGAGCTTTCTTCTGAGACCTTTCTTTTTCCTTGGCTGCTAGATTGCTGTCCTCATCCTGTGTCTTCACACGGTCTTCCCGCTGTGTGTCTGAATCTCCTCTTATGAGGATACCAGTCACATTGGTTAGGACTCACCCTAATAACTCCAGTTTAATTTAATTACCTCTTTAAGTACCCTTTCTCCAAATACAGTCACATTTTGAGGTCCTGGAGATTAGGGATTCAACATATGAATTTGGGGAAGTGGTGCAGGGACATGGTTCAGCCCCAAACACCCTTGGGATAAAATCCAACCTGCCTAATATGGCTTTCAAGGCCTCTCAGGATGGGACCACTGCCTTCCCTCTGGCCCCAGCTCTCACCCTTCCCTCTGGCACTCTCTACTCCACCTCGTCAGCCCCCCGCCCCCCACCTCTGGGCCCTCTCCCATCTTCTGAGTGGCCTCTGCAGACGCCGTCACCTCTGCCTGGAATACCGATCTCCCCGTTCACCTGAGAAATGGCTACTCATCCTTCAAGCCTCATGGTAGATGCACCCCTTACACTGGCAAGCCCTTTGTGTGTCCAGGTGTCTAGATTCCAAGGTGTCTCTCTTTTGATTTCCTGTGAAATCTTATGTTTTCACCGATTACAGTACTTTTTGCACTCTTGTATAATTACCAGTTGGCTTGTCTGTGACCCCGAGCAGGCAAGAGCCATTGTGTTCATGAGAAGGCCCTTGAAAACCAAAAAGTCTCTGAGACACACAGAAATGAATTCTGAAATACGGCCCATGTGAGTGGGAGGCCCATGGGGGTAGGGATCCGGGCAGATGGGTCTCTGGGCTTCTGAACACACTTTCATCTGCTGTTGCTTAATTTCCATGAGCTTAAAAGCTACTGGGGACTCAATTGTCATGTGGCATTTAGTCTTATAAGTCCAAATTACAGCTTGGAAATCATCCAGCAAATTCATTTCTGGGTAAGGCAAGCATATGAAAAGATTGCAGTATGTGATTCCATGTCCAAAATATTATAGTAAGTATCAGTCACATTTGCATTCAAATGTTATGCTATTTATTCCAAATATGGCAGTGCTGTGATTATGTGATAAACATGAAACAGGCAAAATGGTTATTTACATTTTGTCTTCAGTTTTCTAATAACAGTGTTTAAGTTTACTGATCTTGGTTTTTTTTTCTCTCATTCAGCCTGCTGTCATTTTCTCTGAAAATCATGTAAATAACCAACTCAGTAGGAAATAATGTTTCCTGTTCTCTCTTTCTTTTTACTTGTATAGAGACTCTCATCTTCACCCTTCTGTCTTGAATGGACTGTGTTAAGCAAAGACAAGATATGTTGGATCATAATTAAAGGAATATTTATTTAAATCTATCACTAGAAGAAAGAGACACACTTTCAGTGGCCCCGAATTTCCAAGGACCAGGCACATGATCAGGAAACCCCTGATTCAAACTCATGAGACCGGAGATTTGAGAATTGCACCTGCCCCAAGATCGCCTTCAGGGATGTTTTAAACGTTATTCTGTATCCTATAAGTAATACATATTTTTAAAATTAGAAAATAAAAGTAGGCAAAAACAAACCACCAACTTAAAAACATTTCAATAGGATTATGCTGTATTATAATTTGTTTTTTTCTTATTATTCCATGTTCACAAATATACTTCTTTAATATCATTTTATTGTTAAATCTGTTTATCCTTCAGTATATAATATCCATAGTCACTGCAAAAATTTATACACGTAGAATCTGAAATTCTTTAGGTCTCTCACCCCAATCCAACTCCTTAGGTATATACCCTTATTTGAAAATGCACTGAGGTTTTCAATAAACTTTTTACTTTGGAAAAATTTTGGATTTTCATAAAAACTGCCAAGATAGTATAGAGAGTTCCCACATGCCCCTCACCCAGTTTTCCCATTGTTCACACCTTATATGACTGTGGTACTTTTGTCAAAATTAAGAAACTGATGTTGGTATATTACGCTTAAATAAATTCCAAACTTTGAGTTTCGTCAGTTTTCCACTGATGTCCTCTTTCTGTTCAGGATCCAGTCCAGGGCACCACACTGTACATAGCTGTCATGTCTCCCAGGCACCCCCTGGTCTGTGACAGTTTCTCTGTCATTCCTTGTTTTTCCTGATCGTGACAGAATTGAGGAGTACAGGTCTGGGAGGAATAATCGTTTTAAGCCATTCATCAATATTCTTCCACGTATGTGTGTTAATGTGCTAAACCTAGCGAGATATACATTTTGATACAAATATGACTTATACTCTACTCGTTTTATAATTTTTAAAATTGTGATGTCATCCTGTATCATCACTTAAAAAAAAACAAAACAGTTTCGGGCTTCCCTGGTGGTGCAGTGGTTGAGAGTCCGCCTGCCGATGCAGGGGACACGGGTTCGTGCCCCAGTCCGGGAGGATCCCACATGCCGCGGAGCGGCTGGGCCCGCGAGCCATGGCCACTGAGCCTGCGCGTCCGGAGCCTGTGCTCCGCAACGGGAGAGGCCACGACAGTGAGAGGCCCGCGTACCGCAAAAAAAAACCCCACAAAAAACAGTTTCATAGTATTCCATTGTGGAAACTAAATCTTCATTCTTAACCAGCCTCAGATGACAGATGTCTCCTTAACCTTCTATATTGAGATTCCCAACTCTGCTGCAATGACCATCCTTGATCTATATTTCCAGGCATGTCCCTGATCATTTTCTAAGGATAAATATGAAAAGCTGCCAAGACTTTTCTCTAAAAAAATGATCTAAATGGCCCATTAGGTCTCCAAAAAGTTTCTGTGTATTTACACTGCCAGCGTCCATGCACACATCTGCATATCACCCGGCAATGCTTTCCCTGACACGGAGAGCTGCTGTCCTTCAGCTCTGACAACTTGATAGAAGAAAAGTGGCTGATGACACGTGTGGCTGAATTTTCTTCATGTCTATTAGCCATATGTCTTTCTTCTTTTTATGGCCATGATCACATTAGGATAGGGGGAGGAGAAGGGAACAGGTCATCTCTTTTTTAATTCATTTATAAAAGTTTATTCTGTATTGAGGCTCATGACCTCTTAACCTGATATCTTGAAATTATTTTTCTTCAGTTACTGTTCTCCTTATTTTGCTGATAAATTTTAGAAAGGGACATTTCAGTTTTTTTATTCAGCCAACAATCCTGTTTCCCATGATAATTTCTGTTAAGTATTAGAGTCATAAGGCCTTTTCCCATATTATCATTCCGTTGTTATTCACCTGTATTTTCTTCTGATATTTTCATGTCTCTATTTCTTTAAATATTTAACCCAGTTGGGGTTTATTTTGGTTTGAGATAGGGTTCTAACTTTGTTTTACCAAATGGTTAGCCAGCTGTCTCAATACCATTTAATGAACAACCCAGCTTTTCACCACTGATTTGAAAGTCTATTTTAACACCTCATATTTGGGGACTGGAAGTAGACCACCTGTTAAGGACCCAGGAGAGGTTTCCAACAAGGGAAACAGGAACAGACAATAGTTGGAAACCTTTCCAATTTTGTTTCCAGTTAAATTGTCAGTGTTTGCCAAAAGATACAGTCCGAGCCAAATCCAAAGATACATTTCTATTCCTGCTTTGTCCAGACTTTATATCTCTCTTATTCTGTTCCTTCCTCCCAGAAGTAGAGGTCACTGCCTTAGGGAGCAGCTCAGGACCTTAGGCAACTACTGTTTGCAAAACTGCACATGTGCTCTGGAATGAATTTTATTAAAAGCTTCCCCAAGGTTTATGGTAAACTTCCTACTTCTGCCATTTCTGTACATTTCTGCATAGAGAAAAAACTCTATCCCCCCCAACTGAAAAACCCACCACAAGTTACTAAGTCCATAACAGCTTATAAGCTTATTTGCAAATTCACTGATTTATTTGAAGAATTAAAATTTACCTGACAATCACTATCTAGAGACCAGGCATTAGACTAACATTTTTAAATTTCACCCATTTCTAAGGAGTGGATGTCATTATTGGCCCCCATCTTACAGGTGAGAAATGGAGGCACAGAGAGGTTAAGTAATCTTCTGAATGTCACACAGCTCTAAGTGGTGGAGGAAGAATTCCAACTCCATCACAGCCTATGCTGACAGCCATCACCTTCATCCAAAACTGAAGGTTGATACGTTCCCATGGTAACAATAAAGGGTTCCTTGTACAGCTTCTGATTTCTGGACTGAAAGACTTTAGTAGCTACCAGTGACCACTTCCTGATCATCGTGATTTGCTTCACTCTTGAGGTGTGTTTTTTTCTAGGTTGTGAAATGAAATCCGCAAGGACACCAAGTCTTGAGTTGGAGTGCGGGCTCCATACATTGCATTGCTAAGCCATTTCTCCGATGGTACAAAAATAATGTCCATAGAGTTTTATTGGGTGCTGAGGCTTTATATCTGCTCTGTTCCCCCTGTGGATTATACCATGTACCCTGAATGATGGCAGCTGACCCAGAGCCAATGACTCCTCACATTTCTGTTTCTCCAGACCTCTCTGTGCTCCCTGCTGTCTGCTCACAGTGAGAAGTTTTTTTTGTTTTGCTTTGTTTTTTTGCTGTACGCGGGCCTCTCACTGTTGTGGCCTCTCCCGCTGCGGAGCACAGGCTCCAGACGCGCAGGCTCAGCGGCCATGGCTCACGGGCCCAGCCGCTCCACGGCATGGGGGATCTTCCCGGACCGGGGCACGAACCCGTGTCCCCTGCATCGGCAGGCGGACTCTCAACCACTGCGCCGCCAGGGAAGCCCCACAGTGAGAAGTTTTGATTCATTACCTTTGCAGTTATTCATTTTCAGAAGATAGCAATTAGAATAGGATCTAGTCATCTCGTGCTCAAAGTACTTAAAGGGTCTTTTCCATTCACCCCCTGATCTTACAGATTAGGAGGCTGAAGTCAGAGTAAATGATGTGCCCAACGGCCCACAGCTGTTTAGCAGCAGAGCGTGATGGATCCCTCAGATCTCCTGACCCCCTGACTTTCCTCTTTGTCCAACAGCTTGCTGCTGCCTTCAGCTGTACGACCAATCCTGCTTCTCGGTGATTTCTTTTTTTTTTTGCAGTCACTGGATAGCTGACTCAGGTTTCATGTAACCAAACACAGCTTGAAAGCACTCTTCCCTGTCGCTTACAACAAAGTGTCCGTGGAAGAGTTTATGGTGGAGATGTATGTGCTTGACTTCAAGCTTCTCATCTTTTCTTAATAAAAAGACATGCAATATACAGTGTCGCACCCCCGCCACGGAGGGATCAGAGCCTGGATAATTTGTAAGTACATCCCCTCACTCCTTTTAATGGTCCGATGTCACAAAGGCTCTTTCCAGTGCCTGCAAAACACAGTTCTTGCATTTCTCGTTGTCACTGCGTTCGATCAGTGCACTCTGCAAAACGTGCTTTTAATTTTCTACCCAAAAATACTATGTGAAAACTGCAGTTGGCTCACTTGGCATCCATTCCCAGCCCCTTCTTTCTTGTCATGATCTACTCTGCAGTCTGGAAAATTGAATACTTATTCCTCAGCATCCTTTGTTGGCCATGTGAGATTAACCAAGTCTGTTGAGGGGTTTTCTGGGAAACAGTCCTGATGAGAAGGAGGTAGAGACGCAGAAGGTGGGCTCTCTTCGTCTTTCTTTCTACCGGGAGTGTTGATGTGATGCCCAGAGGTGCAACAGCCATCTTGTAGCAATGAAGCAACAAACATAAAAATAAAAACCAAAAAGCTAAGGAAGACAGGATGAAAAGCTAAGAAGGGCCTGTGTCTCTGATGACATCACTAAGCATCTCTAAGAACTAGAGATCCCTAACATATATTGTTTGCTTTATTTTAAATACGAAAATATGGTTTTAAAAATATATTTTGAAAATAGGAAAATATAGAGAGAGCTGGTGAATAAAACTTAATCATAGTTGCAGCAGCTAATTTGCAAGTGCTGATATTTTAATAAGTGTTTTCTCAATATGCCATTTCTCTGAACATTTTTAACCTATTAAAATAGCATTACCGTCTACACTGCTTTGTAATTGGCTTTTTGTTTTTTATTTCATGATGAATTATGAGCATTTTCCCGTGGCATTAAATACTCTTATATAACATGGTTTATAACAGCCCTGTTGTATTCTGTTCTATGAATATGCCAATATTTCTTTAACCAATTCTTCATCGTTGGACTCTTTAGTTTTTTGCTACTTTTTACCATTATTAATACTTACATTATAAGCAACCTTGTCCATTAACCTTTATGTTAATCTCCTTTTCCTTAGGGTCAGTTCCCCAAAGTGGAATCATTTGGTCAGAAGGAATGATGATCTTTATTACTTTTGATACTTATTGGCAGTATTTCTGCCAAAAAGTATATTAAGGTGGTTCCTGCCATGACTGTGTTTATAAGTTGGTACACAGCTCAGAGCACTCCTCTAAAGTTTTGTCACTTTCATTTTATTTAAAGGGCTAATTACGAGGTCTCCCTTTTCTCCACATCCTCTCTAACATCTGTTATTTGTAGACTTTTTGACAATGGCCATTCTGACCAGTGTGAGGTGTTACCTCATGGGTGTTTTGATTTGCATTTCTCTAATAATTAGTGATGTTAAGCATCTTTTCATATGCCTCTTGGCCATCTGTATGTCTTCTTTGGAAAAATGTCTATTCAAGTCTTCTGCCCATTTTTTGATTGGGTTGTTTTTTGATATTGAGTTGTATGAGCTGTTTGTATATTTTGGATATTAACCCCTTGTTGGTCATATCACTGGCAAATATTTTCTCCCGTTCAGCAGGTTGTCTTTTCACTTTGTTGATGGTTTCCTTTTGCTGTGCAAAACCTTTTAAGTTTAACTAGGTCCCATTTGTTTATTTCTGCTTTTATTTCTTTTGGCTTAGGCAACTGATCCAAGAAAATATTGCTACGATTTATGTCAAAGAGTGTTCTGCCTGTGTTATCTTTTAAGAGTTTTATGGTTTCAGATCTTACATTTAGGTCTTTAATCCATTTTAAGTTTATTTTTGTATATGGTGAGATGGAATGTTCTAATCTCATTGTTTTCCATGTAGCTGTCCAGTTTTCCCAGCACCATTTATTGAAGAGATTGTCTTTTCTCCATTGTATACTCTTGCCTCCTTTGCCACCCACAGGTGTGTGGGTTTATTTCTGGGCTCTCTATTCTGTTTCATTGATCTATGTGTCTCTTTTTGTGCTCATACCATGCCGTTTTGATTACTGTAGCTTTGTAGTACAGTCTGAAGTCTGGGAGGGTATACCTCCAGTTTTGTTCTCTTGTCTCAGGATTCTTTTGGCAATTTGGGGTCATCTGTGGTTCCATATAAATTTTAAGATTATTTGTTCTAGTTCTGTGAAAATGTCATTGGTATTTTGATAGGGATTGCATTAAATTTGTAGATTGCTTTGGGTAGTATGGTCATTTTAATATTATTCCAACCCAAGAGCATGGGATATCTGGTGGGAATAAAAATTGGTGCAGCCACTATGGAAAACTATGGAAAAACTATGGAAAAGGATGGTGGTTACTTAAAAAACTAAAAACAGAGCTACTGTATGTTCTAGCAATTCCACTCCTGTGTATATAGCCAGAAAAAATGAAAACATGAATTCGAAAGGATACACGTACCCCAGTGTTCACAGCAGCATTATTTACAACAGCCAAGACATGAAAGCAAACCATCTGCCTAACGACAGACAATTGGATTAAAAAGATGTCATATATATATATGCAATGGAATATTATATTACTTGGCAATAAAAAATAATGAAATACTGCCATTTGCAGCAATGTGGATGGACCTAGAGAATATTATACGTAGTGAAATAAGTTAGAGAAAGACAAATACTGTATGATATCACTTACATATGGACTCTAAAAAATAATACAAATGAATGTATATGCAAAACAGAAGCAGACCCACACATATAGAAAATAAACTTTTGGTTACCAAAGGTGAGAGGGAAGTGGGGGGAGGGACAAATTAGGGTCATGGGATTAACAGATACATACTACTAAATTATAAAATAGATAAGCAACAAGGAAATACTGTATCACAGGGAATTATACCCATTATCTTATAACAGACTATAATGGAGTATAATCTGCAAAAATACTGAATCACTAGGCTGTACACCCGAAACTAACACAACATTGGGGATCAACTATACTTCAATTTAAAAAATATTTTTGAAATGTATTTAGGGATTTGAAGAGTTTGCTTTAATTCCAAGTCCTTCTTTGATTCAGGGAAAGTTACCAATATGAAAATCAATTAAAAAATATATTTTTTAAAAAACGTCTACTTAACAGGCCAAAAAGGAACCAATTCAAACCAAAACCCAGAATAATTAATTTGTTTAATTTTTATTTCCCCATTGCTTGAGAAGGGAAGCATTTTTTCATATTGGTTAGCTACTTATACCCTTTATGCAAATAATCTCTTTGGGCCTTTCTCCGATTATTTACTTATAGTACTCATATTTCTCTTAATGATTTATAAGAATTATTTATATTTTAAAGATAGCCATCATTTGTGTGTAAATGTTACAAATTTATTCCTATCCTGATTATATAATGTGCTTATATTCTCTCCTATATATGGTTTTGCTTTTACAATTAATTAATTGTACAATTAATCTATCTGGAATTCATTTTGCAGTATTATACGTGCAGAGATCTAATTCTGCTTTTTTTGGTTAGCTGGGTAATTCTTCAACATCTGTTGAAGAATTCTTACTGATTTCCGAATGCGGTTTTTCTCTATTTGACTGTTCTGTCCATTTCTGCTGCAACATTGAACACTTTCACATTTTTCATTTGTAAACTATTAAAGCCTGGACATCCACTTCCAGGAAGATAGAGTAGACATACATTTTCCCATTCCTCCTAAGTACAACTATAAGTCCTGGAGATTTTATACAAGAGAATCATAAGAAGACTCTCAAAGGTGGAGAGAAGGTAGACTGGCTAGGGACCTCATGATCCAAGGAAAGACATAGTGCTGAGTCCTCTGGGTTTTTCTTGTTTTCTTATATATCCCAGACTTGGAAATGAAAAAAAACAGTAACCAAGAAACACCAACAAGTGCAGACAAAAAGAAAAAGAAAAAAACCCAAACAGAAATGCAAATCAAAACCATGATGAGATGTCAGTGGAGGACATATGGGGAGCAGTAATGAGGTGCTCTACCCCTTTTTGCTGGGATAGCGTCAGGGAAGGTCTCATAAGAACCTTACCTCCCATTCCCACCCAGCAGTAACCAGAAGTCCCTCCTATGGCCCCCAGGTGTCAATGGAGGCTGAGTAGAGAAGCCAGACCTTCCAAGCTCACCCACCTGGCAGAAGTGAGGTGCCGCCCCCATCACTCACCAGAGTGGTATCAGAGAAGAATTTAAATAAGATCCAGTATTCCAGCATGATATCCAAAATGTCCTGGTTTCCATTAAAACATCACTCATCATACTAAGAACACAGAAATTTCCAACGAACAATAGAATACTTCAGCGAAGAAATATCAGATATAAAGGAGAATCCAATGGAAATTTTAGAACTAAAATGTACAATAACCAAACTAAGATGAGCGGGACATCAGAATTAGAAGAAGAAAGAATCGGAGACTTTGAAGATAGAATAATAGAAATTATCCAGTCTGAACAACAGAGAGAAGAGCGACTTTTAAAAAAAGAACACAGCCTCAGGGACATATAGGACTATAACAATATTTGTAACTACCCAAAACTGGAAACATCCAAATTTCCTTCCATAGGTAAATGGTTAAACAAGCTCTGACACATCCATACCATGGAATACTACTCAGCAATAAAAAGCAATGAACTCTTGTAACAGGCAACAACTTGGATGGATTTCAAGGGCACTATGCAGAGTGAAAAAAGCCAATCTCAAAAGGTCACATAATGTATGATTCAACTTCTATAACATTCTCAAAATGACAAATTATACAGATGGAAACAGGTTAGTGGTTGCCAGGAATTAGATATGGGGGAGAGGGTAGGGAGGTGAGGGGAACACAAGGAAGATCTTTGTGATGATGAAAAAGTTCTGGGTCTTGATGGTTTTGTGGTGGTTACACAAATCTACACATGGGATAAGATGACACAGAACTGCATCCACTCACATTGTACGATGTCAAATTCCTGGTTTTAGCATTGGGAAAAAATTGGGTATAAGGTCCACAGGACCTCGCTGTACTATCTTTGCAAATTAATGTAAATAAAAAGTGAAAAAAATAAAAGTGAAAAAAATCATTGCAGCTTGATTTTGATTTCTGGAGGTAAAGTCCCCAGTCATTAACGTTATTTTTCAAATATTTTCAAAATTGTGTTTCTTTGAAATGAACATCAGAATTACCTTGTCAAGTTCCCAAAATGTTGTCAGATTTCATTGGTATTATATTTCAATTATTTGGGGGGAGAACGAAAAACTCCTATTCTGATAGCCACTAGGAAAAGGCCTGGGTCCTTGAGTCACTGCGTGGAAGGCCATCTGACAAATATCTACATTATACAGTTTCAGGATCAAACAACAAAATTCTATCAGGTTAAATCACTTAAATTTTGGAGGCTTTTTTTTTCTTGCATGTTTCAGTAGCTAGCCTATACCAATTAATAGAGCTTATAATAAAATTTTAAACTTGTTGAAATTCTAGCCTCTTTATTCTTCACCTTTTTTTACATTATCAGAATTTTCTTGAAAGTTACTGAGAAAAAATCAGATGTTTATTAAAAATTTTTTAATTTTTCTTTATAGTTCAACTTTACGTTAAGGAATCCTGCAGACACTCCAAATTGGCTATTTTCTTTCTGTCTTTGAGTTTCATCTGTATCTTAAAGCTGTATAATTAGGGAGGATTTTTTTTTTTAATTCCTCTTGTGGGTTCAATGGATTCTTTTTGAATTCTGCAGCTCAGGAGCCAGAGGAGGTGTGGAGGGAACCGTAGGTCAAGAAACTTGATCAGCCCCATTTCTTGTCGGCTGTGTGAGAAGCTGTTATCTGGCCCATCTGGTCAGCATGGCAGGGACAAGCCCAGACCACTTGCTGATGTGTCAGACCTCCCCTCTTGTAGGCTTCTCTGCTTGGAGGCATGAACACCACAGACCCCAACATCAGCTCTTTTCCAATCTTGCAGCAGTGGGCGCTTTCCAACCGTGTCCCACTAGACTCCCTGGCACATCTCCCACCGTTGACCACTCACTTGCTCCTTCCTGAAACACTCCCTTCCCTTGCGGTTTCGGGACTCACGCTCCCCTAACTTGGCTTCTGCCTTCATGGCTAATTTTCTCAGGATCATTTGACAGCCCTTCTTCCTCCATCTGTCCAGCTCACACTGTCCTCCTCAAGAATCTTAGTGTTCCTTTTATTCACACACTCTCTCTCATAGGGTAACCAACTGTCACAGTTTGTCCAGGCCTGAGGAGGTTTCCATGACATGGGACTTCTAGTGCTAAAACATAAAATCCCAAAGTAGGATGAACTGCCTTAAAGTAGGATGAACTGCTCCCCTACTCTGTGGATCTCATCTGTTCCACTGGCTTTGGGTACCATCTAGATGCCAAAGGCACCTCTGGATGTTTCCCCCCACTCCCATCTACATCTTCTATGTCCCATAACACGGGATATGTCACCACCATCTACCCAGTTGCCCTTTCCATCACAGGGGATTGGACTGCCCCCTGACGTTTCCACCTCCCTCAACACCCACTTCCAACTAACTGATAAATTTTAATAATTCTAATTATAAATGCCCACTGACAGATGAATGGATAAAGAAGATGTGGTACATATATACAATGGAATATTACTCAGCCATAAAAAAGAACGAAATAATGCCGTTGGCAGCAACATGGATGGACTGAGAGATTATCATACTACGTGAAGTAAGTCAGACAGAGAAAGACAAATATCATATGATATCACTGATATGTGGAATCTAATTTAAAAATGATACAAATGAACTTATTTACAAAACAGAACAGACTTACAGATATCAAAAACAAACTTATGGTTACCAAAGGGGAAATGTGGAGGGCTGGGATAAATCAGGAGCTTGGGATGAACATACACACACTACTATATTTAAAATAGATAACCAACAAGGACCTACTGTATAGCACAGGGAACTCCACTCAATATTCTGTGATAACCTATATAAGAATCTGAAAAAAGAATGAATATATGTATATGTATAACTGAATCACTTTGTTGTACACCTAAAACTAACACAATGCTGTAAATCAACTATACTCCAATAAAAATTAAAAGAAAAAAACTTAACTGCTCCTCTGTCACCTGTTACCTAGAATACTGTTGCATCTGAATTGGTGTGGTGGTCTGTAAGATGTTTACAACTCTCTGGTTCTACTTCACCCTGGCAAACAATGGGATTGTACCTCTCAGACCCTTGGACTCAGGCATGTCCTTTGGGCTGTTACATGTCAGCAGAAATGACATGGTAGCCTCTGCCGTGTGAAGAGCTGGTGAGTGATCTGCCCTGCCTCCTTCTCCCCGCCATGGCAAGTAACCACCCTCCCCGGCGGAAACTCTCTCGGTCTGCATCCGAGTGAGGATGACGTGCGACAGAATCCCCAGGCAATCCTTGAAAGATGTGCGGCCTGAGTGAGAAAAGCATTTTTATTTGTTAAGCCACTGAGATTCGGGCTTGTTTGTTACTGTTAAGCAACTAAGCCCATCCTGACAAATACGCTTGATCTCAGCTTTCATTTCTGGTTGCGCCCAACCATTTCCCACACAGTAAGCAGAGGGATCTTTTAAAATACACAAAATACATTCATCACTGCCCTTTCCATGATTTTCTATGGACTCAGGAAATCACAGCATCCTTACCATGGATGACCATGCCCTGTCGGCCTCTCAGCTTTTTTCTCTTCTTACGTTCTTACTCTCACTCTTGCTCTCTGTTGCTTTCTTTCTGCTTCTGTTTCACACATACTGGATTTATTTTGGATCCTTGCGTGCAACGTGCTTTGCTTCAATATCTTCACAACTGCCTTGACCCTAATTAAATAAGGGCTCCTATAGCACTCTGCCATTTTTCATGGTAAAACCTAGGGTACTTAAGATTAATTTTTCAAAACATCCCCCTCTACTGTCAGCTTCCAGAGGCCAAGGGCTCTGCATCTCTTGGCTCTATTTATTGCCTCTGACATAGAACTTGCACATGAGAACTTAAATAAGTATTTGTGAAGTAAATTGAATGCATGAATCACAAAAATTCCCTTTGTTACAGCGTCTGTTAACTAAAGTGCTTAGGCCAATGGTACTTTTTTCTGAGGTTGCGTTATTTGGCATTTCTCTATTTTAAGTTCTGCTCACGTGAGCTGGTGCCCCTGCCACGTGCCCCACCAGACACACAACTTTTTTTTCTGTCTTCTCCACTGTTTTGCTCTTTACCTGACTAGTTCCTATATATCTTTCAGGTCTCAGCTCAAGTGTCACTTCCTTCAAGAATATTTTTCTTGGGCTTCCCTGGTGGCGCAGTGGTTGAGAGTCCGCCTGCCGATGCAGGGGACACGGGTTCGTGCCCCGGTCCGGGAGGATCCCACGTGCCGCGGAGCGGCTGGGCCCGTGAGCCGTGGCCGCTGAGCCTGCGCGTCCAGAGCCTGTGCTCCGCAACGGGAGAGGCCACAACAGTGAGAGGGCCGTGTACCGCAAAAAAATATATATATATATTTTTCTCACTCTGCAGACCACATCAGGCCCCGTCTTTCACGCTGTCATGACACTACTCCTTCTCGTCGTGGTCCTTCTGAGTCATTGGCTTTGGGTTATTACTACTCTCACCCTGCTACAGCCAAGGCCACTTCCATTTTTACTTCTGGGGGCGGATAGTTACAGACTGGGCACCGTACACTAGGCACTCTTCAAAGTCATGGTTTACATGGATTATCTGCTTACAGACTCAAAACAGTCCTAGGAGAAGAGGGGAAATGCACCTTGTAAGATGAGGATAATTTATGAATGGTGAACAATGGATAGATCTCGTTTTGGAAATCAAAGTTGCATTTTTACTTCAGAGCCTGTATTTTTTTAACCACTAGATTTTCTTGGTTTATGTATCTGGCTCAATCTGAGATTTTTTCCCCTTTAATAAATGCATTTATTTCATCCACTTTTATCAATATGTTATCAGTGTTTGGCTTCATTTCTGTAATTTCACTTTGTATTCTGTCTTCATTTGTATGTTTCTTTAAAAAATAGTCGTCGTCTCTTGGTATCTGCAGGGGATTGGCTCCAGGACGCCCATGGATACCAACATCCATGGATGCTCAAGTCCCTTATATAAAACGGTGTAGTATTTGTATATAACCTATGCACATCCTCCCGCGTATTTTCAATCATCTCTAGATTAGTTCTAATACCTAATATAATGTAAATGGTACGTAGATAGTTGTAAATACAATGTAAATGCTATGTAAGTAGTTGTCTGGCACAGCAAATTCGAGTTTACTCTCTGGAACTTTCAGAAAATGTTTTTTGAAAAAAAAAATTTTTAACATCTTTATTGGAGTATAATTGCTTTACAATGGTGGGTTAGTTTCTGCTTTATAACAAAGTGAATCAGCTATACATATATCCCCGTATCCCCTCCCTCTTGCGTCTCTCTCCCACCCTCCCTATCCCACCCCTCTAGCTGGTCACAAAGCACCGAGCTGATCTCCCTGTGCTAGGTGGCTGCTTCCTACTAGCTATCTGTTTTACATTTGGTAGTGTATATATGTCCATGCCACTCTCTCACTTCGTCCCAGCTTACCCTTCCCCCTCCCCGTGTCCACAAGTCCATTCCCTACGTCTGTGAAATGTTTTTAAAAATTAATTCATTTAATTTATTTTTGGCTGCGTTGGGTCTTCGTTGCTGCACGTGTGCTTTCTCTAGCTGCGGCGAACGGCGGCTACTCTTTGTTGCAGTACGCAGGCTTCTCATTGCGGTGGCTTCTCTTGTTGTGGAGCACGGGCTCTAGGCACGCAGGCTTCAGCAGTAGTGGCTTGCGAGCTCTAGAGCGCAGGCTCAGTAGTTGTGGCGCACGGGCTTAGTTGCTCCGCAGCATGTGGGATCTTCCGGGACCAGGGATCAAACCTGTGTCCCCTGCATTGGCAGGCGGATTCTTAACCACTGCGCCACCAGGGAAGCCCTTCTGAATATTTTTGATTTACATCTGGTTGAACACCCAGATGCAGAACCCATGGATAGCAGGGCTGTCTGTATTTACTGAGCACTTACTATGTACCAAGTATAATTTCAGGTGCTAGGGATATAGCAGTGAACAAAATAGAGTCCCTGCCTTCATGAAGCTATCTTCTAGTTAGAAGAGGTAGATAGTAATAATAGTAATAACAACAATAATAGCAACAGATGAATTCACCTTACAATGAGTTTTTCAGAAAAACATTGCTCTCCAAGTAGACCATTTTATTATGCTGTTTTTTCAGCATTAATAAAAATTTATATATATTTTTTCCTGTGGCAGTAATTTTCAAAGTTTTTAAGTTGATTTAATGAAATCTCTTAGAAATCTCAATTCAGTTCACGCTTTTTTTTTCTGGAAGGGTTTACGGAGTCTATGTTTATTTCATTCTTGAGTATTTGAACACATCTGTCTTGGCAGAAAACATTTGGTCTCATTTCTTATATCTGAGGAATTGTAGACATATGTTGCTGTAGAGAGTTTTGGACCCAGGTAGATTTTTTTTTACCCCTAGAGGTAGCTTTTTTAAAATGTGTGTCTTCTTTATTTTCGGGGACGGCTGGAAAGCCATACAGAGGATGAGCTGGATGGTGTAGGAAACTCGCTGTAATTAACAAAGCACGACAAATTTAAAAGATATGTTTCCGTTGATCATTCTGCACTAGTTCTTCCTGGGACACAGTGTACCCTTCCAATCCTAAGACACATAATTACCTTTGTTTTATAGAATGTCCCTCTTTTGTATATCTGAATATTTTAGATCTACTTCGTTTGTTTAGTTTCCTTCTGACGGTTCACCAATCACGTGCATGTTTATCCACTGTGCCTCATTTTCTCTGTCACTCTTCACTTCTGTTCACATATTTTGTTCGTTTCTTTTTTTTCTAAGACTGTCCTTCGCATCTCTCTCAGCAATATTTATTTTGATTTCTGAAGATTCTGGGTTTTTGAACCGACTTTTCAAAAAGGTTTTGAAAGGATTTTTCTTCTCTTCCACATTTTCCCTGGCGCTCTTTCAGCTCACATTATTTCTTTCTGTTGCTTTATCACGTCCTCCTTGATCCTTATATCTCTTCTTTGAGCTCTGAGTTTCACAGATGCCATTAAAAATTCTTTGACTCTGTGGATAAATGTTTGTTTGTACTGTTGTTTGCTAAGTCATTCTTCTGATGTATATTCTCTCCATCTGGCAAAATTTTGTTTGGCACATTTCTTCCTTCTCTCTAGTTATATCCATGCCTTGGCTCTTTTCTGATTATGACTTATCTCTACATGGGAGCAGGTATTTTTTTTTCTTTCTGACTCAAGCATTTGCTTAAAAAGTGAATGAGGAGGACATTAAAGAGGACATGAGGCACTTTCCCTTCACCTCTGGAGTGGGTCTCTGTTAAGAGCTCATTTTCTCCCTCTCACCAAGAAAGATTACAAATTTTGTGTGTGTTTTTATTTTGGGTGGAGATTGGTGTGTATTTCATTTCAGTAGTCGGTGATTGGTATCTCTCTACCTGCCATACGGACCACTGGCTTTCCATAAAGATAACGTGTCTATGTCGTATACGTTTCCGCCCCAGCTCCCCCTGCCCCTCTCTATCATGGAATGGGACTTGGGGATGCTCCCAGTGTCCAAACATTCTCCCACATGCAGACATTCCAGCATATCTGTCTTGCCCCTGACCCATAAATTTGGGAATGGAAACACACAAAGGAAGATAGGGGCAAGCAAAGGGAAGATGGAGCCATCCTCTATAAATTCTACATATGACCTAGAGTCATGATATCTGAAATCTACAGAATTTACCATCTGGAAGACTTCTAAAATTCTCAACATGTCCCTGTGTCATAGGTACCAACTGCCTTAAGGAGACAGAGAGGCCCCATCTCTCCAGTGGGTGACCAGACGGGGGGAGATACTGATAGAAGATGCTGAGACCTCATCCTCTTCAAAACACCCATGGGCTTCAAGGACCTGGGCCATGTCCTAAGGAGATGAAGACGAAACGCAGGACCACGGCCACCTGCCCGTCCAGCTCACTATCGTGCAGCAGAGAAGACCAGACCGGGTTACCAATGCAGGGTCCTGGGGGCCATGCAGAGGCTGCCGTGGGGATGCGAGAGCCTGGGATGGACAGGGACTCCATTCATCGGTGGAGAGTCTGGATGTGTGACCCGCCTTCTCTTGGTTGCACTGGCCTGGCCTTGAACCCCTCCTTCTTGCCCTTTCTGCTCTTCCCCCATCTAACTCATTGGTTCTTCAACCAAACCTGGTGCCTGGGCTGTCATTTCTGCCTGGCTAGTCACCCAGCTCTTTGTGGGTGAGCCGTGTGCCCTCTATGTTCATGGGAGAAGCCCATTCCCACTGCAGTGCATGAGGGGCTCATCAGAGACTAGTGGGCTGATGGGGTGCTTGCATCTCGATTCCTGGAGCCTGGGAAGTCTCACGCTCAGATGTCAGGTCAGGTCCCGCGACGTGGTATGTGGTACGTTCGTCCTCAGGTGTCTAAGACGCCGTGATTAGCAGTGAAGAAGGCTTGAAACCACGACCGAGAATGAATTCCTGGATTCCTCTACTTTGGCTCTGAGGTGCCCCTGTGCATCTATTTTTAGTGCATCTCATTTTGTAGGGATCTAAGGCAGATTGAAACCTTAAACAGGGATGCAAAGAGCTCTAAGGTAAGAAGGAGGAAAAGAGGGAAAAGGCTTATCACAGGGCTCAGAGAAGAGGAGGGGGGAGGCAGAGGGGAGGCAGAGGGAGGGAGAAACAGGGCAAAGAGACTGAAATGGGATGACGTCAGGGGGTGAGAAGAGGAAGAGATGCTGGGGGTAGAGGTGGAGATGGAAGGGTCTGTGGAGAGAAAGAAAGCGCAGGGACCCCTGGGCGGGCCGGAGCTGACCCTGATCATCTGGTGAAGAAGCTACCAGCTTTCCTCATGGCTCTAGTCACAGCCATCACCCCTGGAGCCATTTCCAACAAGTCTTTTCTGTTTAGAGAAACCAGCGAGTGTGGTTTTGTTTTCCAACCTTGGGATATAAATTTTCAAGTGCAGATTTATTTTCTCAAGGAAGTTCGAAGGTTTGCCCATCTAAGAAAGATCAAAGAGGTTTTATTTTGTTTTGTTTTGTTTTTCAGGGCCTTTTTCAGTTATTATACAAACTATGGTCAAAATATTCCCTTGAGTCTCAAGGGCTGTGAGGATACCTCACATGTACTCTCTGCGAGAGGAGGTCTGACTCATCCTATAATGCCTGTAGGCTACCTTCATAAGTCAGCGTTTAATTTTAGGTGTTCAGGCCCTTTAGATATAAATTACATTCAGAATTTGGGAAACAAGTACATCTTAATTGCGTTACAGCCATGGAGATGGACAGAACATTAAGAAGGCTTTGGGGAATCAACCTGTTGACGGCACCTGCCCTGGGTCCTCAGAAGCCCCTCTGAGCGGTGCCAGGTCTACAAGGAGCCCAGAGGTGCCACCTGTTCCCACGGGTGGGGTGGGAGTTGCGGGTGAGAATTCTCACAGTGAACTGGCAAGTCAGTATTTTCTGAGCATGTGCAGATTCGTCACTCAGAACGAAAGAAATCCTAGCATTTGAGAGGGTTTTTTTTTTTTTTCCCCTCTAAATAAGAAATGCAGATGCTGAGGTGGAAAAACAGGGAGCTGGGGAGACATGTTGTGTTTTTCCCCCCAGGCTGAAGGGCATCTCCGTGTAGGAAACAGAAATAAATACAGCAGAGAACACTTTCTACTAATTCCTTTCAATTTTTGGAAGTGCCTTGGCAACACAGACATTTGTCAAATGCGAGGATAGTTTTTGGGTTTAGGAACCAATGCTCAGTTTTAATTAAACCTGTCCTTTCTAGATAAGCCACGACATAATTGCCATAAATAACATCATATTTCTTTTCAAATGCAATTGTTGGGGTTTTTTTTGTCATTGTTCGAAGGGAGTCTGCCCATTTAAAAAATAAAACAAATGAGTGCTGGCATCTGTAGTTCAGTCTCTGTAAAGCACAGCTGACAACACTAATGTGGTTTAGATAACAGTTATCATTTATTGTTTCAATATGTACTGTTTAAACATAACTATATTCATAAGGTTGGAAGGAAATATGGAAACAAAGAAATAATCGGCAGGAGCGTGAAATCACGTTGAGAAGACAAAGTAGTGATTAATTAATTGGCTAATTAATCAATTCTTTTGTTTATTTACTGAATGTTTACTGCCAGACACCGTGGTAAGTAATGCAAAAACAGACGTGATCTGTGACCTCGTGAAGGCTTCAGTCTAATGCCAGAGACAGGAATCAAATAACCACAGACATGGATATGAAATTAAACTGTGAGAAGTGCCTTGCCATGTGTTATGAGAGTATAAATTTGCGATGACTGCCTCATGTATGTATGAGGGTTTGTAAAGCATTATGGCCTGAGGGTAGTGTTTTAGCAGTTTCAGATGTGTCCAGATTAAGATGTGGTGAGTTAATTCCTTTGATTAAAAACAAATTTATTATTAAAAATAATACATATGAGGTTAGAAGTCTGATGGCTCATTTGAAAAGCTGGGGTCTGCATTTGGAACAAAGGTTTGGAAGTAAGAGGGGTCAGCGTGCAGCAAAGGGTCAGGTCACAGGACAAGAGGACTAGAGCTGTGAAGTCTTATGCAGGAAAGAAGGAATTCACGCTAGATGGGGTCAGACTGTATGGAGCCTTGAGAGCCAGACTCAAAGCTCTGTGCACAAACTCTAAGGGTTGGCGGTTCCCCAAACTTGCTGATCTCACATCACCTGGATAATTTTTTAAAAATACAGATGCCCAGGTTTCAAGTTAATCCAGTCATTCTCACACTGGGGCAATTTTGCACCAGAAGACACTTGGGAATTGCTTAAAATTGAGTATATTCATAGCAAATTTGAGGTACAAGAGGGCCAACAGATCAGGAAACAACGTCCATAGAAAAGATAGTTTAGGGGCTTCCCTGGTGGCACAGTGATTAAGAATCCACCTGCCAGGGCAGGGGACACGGGTTAGAGCCCTGGTCTGGGAAGATCCCACAGGCCGCGGAGCAACTAAGCCCTTGTGTCACAACTACTGAGCCTGAGCTCTAGAGCCCGTGCGACACAACTACTGAAGCCCGCACGCCTAGAGCCCGTGCTCCACAACAAAAGAAGCCACTGCAATGAGAAGCCCGCACACCGCAATGAAGAGTAGCCCCCGCTCACCACAACTAGAGAAAGCCTGTGTGCAGCAACGAAGACCCAATGCAGCCCAAAATAAATAAATAAAATAATTTTTTTAAAAAAAAATAAAAGATAGTTTATTACTCACAGTTCCCAAGAGGAGGGGGCATGCCATGCTGGGAGGGCCACTCAGGGAAGCACCAGGGTCAATCATGGGCCAAAAGGAGAAGGGGGAACCATGGACACGAGACTTTATTGGGGTTTCCATGGGAAGGAACAGGTGAGGCAGGGTAAGCAGGTTTAGAATTGGCTAGCATGAATCATTTCAGCAGGCTCTGGGGCAAGGGGTGTCCCTAGTTGTCTAGTACCTGGTTCTGGAATGCTCAGAGCAGGTGGATAGTGGCCTGAAGTGTGGGAATTCCATAAAAGAGGTAGTTGGAATGTGGGCTCTGGTTTGGTGGAGTTGTAATTGAAAAGTACACTTGTGAGTGAGTTGTTTATTATTTCTAAGAATTGGTTAACCCTGCGAGGAGCAATCGTTCTAGAGTTAAGCAAGACCCCAGATGACAAAGCATCAGAACTACAGGAAGTAAAAGATATGGTTAATACAGCAATGTCTGGAAACAGTTTTGGTTTTTACACCTGGGGAGAGGGTGACTGCTACTGGCATCTACCGAGTGGAGGCCAGCGGTGCTGCTAAACGTTCCACAATGCACAGGACAGTCCTCACTACCAGGAGCTGTGCAGCCCCAAGTGTCAACAGTTCCAAGGTCAAGACACCTTGGGAAATTGAAAAGTCCTCAAGGACAACCCTGGAATCTCTTCGTATAATTTTGAAACTCCCACAGGGATTCAGAAAATTGTGATTTGAGAACCACTGGGACAGGCAGTGGGAAGCAATGAAGGGTTCTGAGCAAGGAAGTGACTTAGGGTAAAAGTCTCAGGAAAAACCCAGATGTGTCTATTCAGTAAATATAGAAAACCATGGATGGGAAAGATGGACATCGACTTCAGTTGATGTTTGCAGTACCGGCTCTGAGGTTGAAAAAAGGGAATGGGATCGGTAGCGGGGACAAAGGTAGCTTCAACTGTATCTTTACAATTTTACCTCTTCATACAGCCACTATGGAAAACAGTATGGAGGTTCCTCAAAAAACTAAAAGTAGAGTTGCCATATGATCCGGCAATCCCGCTCCTGGGCATATATCCAGACAAAACTCTAATTCAAAGAGATACATGTACCCCTATGTTCATAGTAGCCCTATTCACAATAGCCAAGACATGGAAACAACCTAAATGTCCATCGGCAGATGAATGGATAAAGAAGATGTGGTGTACATACAATGGAATATTAGCCATAAAAAAGAATAAAATAATTCCATTTGCAGTGACATGTATGGACCTAGAGATGATCATAACAAATGACGTCAGAAAGAGAAAGGCAAATACCATATGATATTGCTTATATGTGGAATAGAAAATATGACACAAATGAACTTATCTACAAAACAGAACAGGACACACAGATGTAAAAACAGACTTGTGGTTTTTACAAGGGGGGAGGAGGGGTAAGGGAGGGATGGATTGTGAGTTTGGAGTTAGCAGATGCAAACTATTATATATAGGATGGATAAACAATAAGGTCCTACTGTATAGCACAGGGAGCTATATTCAATAAACCATAATGGAAAAGAATATGAAAAAGAATGTATATATATATATATATATATATATATATATGCATAACTGAATCACTTTGCTATACAGCAGAAATTAACACACTGTAAATCAACTATACGTCATTAAAAAAATAAATAAAAATTTATCTCTTCATTAATGAAATCTAAAGTAGATTTGCAAAAATGTTCACACTGAATAAATTGGGGATTGGGTACATGGTTACTTGTTGAATTATTTTCAGTACCTTTCTGAATCTTTGAAAATTACTATAGTTAAGAATTCTAAAAGTCATGCATACAGGGTATCTTCACTTGATGTCATAGGTGAGCTAAAAAAAGTTGAAGGACCAGTCCATGGAACTGGTGAAAGAAAAACATATTTTTTCATGAGGAAACTCACTCCATCTTTCAACAGTTCAGACTAGAAGAAAGATACCATGGTGTTTTGGCATTTCAGTATTTGAAGAGGGCTATAATTGCCCCCAACCTGATATCGCCCACCTGAGTCCTCTGCTGTTCATGTTCACCTCCATGATGCTTCTCAAATGCCTGGCAGTTCCTTGAGGCAGGAGCCATGTCTCTCTTTTCTTGTAACAATATCACTTAGCCCCGTACTTAGCACACAGAAGACACACAACACATGTCACTGAATAGCTAATGACTTTGTAGGGTTTTTTCCCCCTCTAATGTGGTAGAACCGCAGCCTGGGGTCTTGGATATTCTACCTAAGAAATGAGATGTTCTGGTGATTTTTCTCCCTGAAAATGTTGAATCCCATCAGAAGGCAACGTTTCTCTGTACTCCCACTACGAGAGATTCCAGTGAGTTGACTGTGACATTTTACACAAGAGATGTTTATTATGAAGGCACTAATAACCACCTGCCATTTAATCACACCCTATTGAGAGACACCTCTTATACCACCATCATTCTTCTCATATGACATAATGTATGAAAAGTGCTTCACTAATGGTTATATGAGTCCAAGGTGGCACTTGGGATTTTACTTTCATAACAGACATCAAAGCACTGACTGTGGTTGGCATTTCACATATTGTTTGAAGGATGATTTGATCTGTGTCTCCCTGCTGGAATATAAGCTGCTTGAGGTCAGGCCAAGTACATTTTGCTCACAATATCATCCATACAGCTTATCACAGGGCCTGATACAATTTTTCGAGAGAAAGTAAAGTGAACAAACAAGGAAAGAGCAAAGGGCATAGAAAAAAAAAAAAGAAAGTATGAAACAAGATGTCAAGAATAATGCCTACATAAACCACGTGACCATAAAAGCAAATAGGCCATCCTCTTTACTTACAATTCTTAAATTATCATCTTGTTTTAAAAATTCAATGCATGCTGTTTAATGCTATTATTAGTTGGTATTTCATGAGCATTTTCTTTTTTAAAAAAATAAATTTAGTTATTTATTTATTTTTGGCTGCGTTGGGTCTTCGTTGCTGTGTGCGGGCTTCTCATTCGGTGGCTTCTCTTGTTGCAGAGCATGGGTTCTAGGTGCGCGGGCTTCAGGAGTTGTGGCACGTGGGCCTCAGTAGTTGTGGCTTGAGGGGTCTAGAGTGCAGGCTCAGTAGTTGTGGCGCACGGGCTTGGGTGCTCCATGGCATGTGGGATCTTCCCGGGCCACGGCTCGAACCCGTGACCCCTGCACTGGCAGGCAGATTCTTAACCACTGAGCCACCAGGTAAGTCCCATGAGCACTTTCTATGTGCCAAACACTACGCTAGTCATTTTAATTGTATTATCTCACTGAATCCTTAAAACAGCTATAAGAAGTAGGTATTATTAGTCTGTTTCTTTAATTAGCAACACATCTTAACTGAAATTACTCAGAGCAGCTAAGAGTAAAACCGATAAAGATTTACCCAAACTGACAAAGATGAATGCAAATATTTATACTGAAGTAAAATGAAAGATGCAATAGTTTACACAGAAAAATAGGAATCGTATTATGTCCTATTATATTTCAAAAAGTATACTCCACCATGGAAATACAGTTCATACACACAGCTGAAAACATCACGTCAAAGCATACAAAGAATATCAGTTAAAAATACAATGAGAGGGCTTCCCTGGTGGCGCAGTGGTTGAGAGTCCGCCTGCCGATGCAGGGGACGCGGGTTCGTGCCCCGGGTCCGGGAAGATCCCACGTGCCGCGGAGCGGCTGGGCCCGTGAGCCATGGCCGCTGGGCCTGCACGTCCGGAGCCTGTTCTCCGCAACGGGAGAGGGCACGACAGTGAGAGGCCCGCGTACCGCACACACAAAAAAAACAATGAGAAAGAAATAGAAACACAATAATATACTTTAATATATCATTCTTGGTCATTAATAGCTGCAGAAAGTCACAAATTATTAATATTATAATGACTTTAAGTATGAAAACTAATAATATAATAGATACATACCGAATTTGAGCCCTAAAAAACTGGAATCCACTTTATTTTAAAATGCTCATGACATATTAATACAAACTGATTCACATATTTATTTACAAAATCAAAACCCTTACAAAACCTTAGTATGTCTATCCCTCAGGGCAGAAATCTTACGATAGCATCATCTAAACATACTATAGTAAAAACAAAAAGAAGAAACCTACTCTATAAATGACTAATGCCGGTTTAAATAAAACCTCATTAAATGAAGATAAAATACTATGTAAATAGCTTTTGTACTTCTGAGGGGAAAAACTATAACTCTGAACTACAATCATCCCTCAGTATCTATGGGGGATTGGATCCAGGACCCTCTGTGGATACCAAAATCCACGGATACTCAAGTCTCCTAGTCAGCCCTCTGTATCCATATCTATGGTTCTGCATCCTCAGATTCAACCAACCGTGAATCAGGTAGAACTGTAGTATTTGTTGAAAAAATCCATGTACAAGTGGACCCATGCAGTTCAAACCTGTGTTGTTCAAGGGTCAATTTTACTTTGATAGGAAGGCTGCTTATAAAGGACCACGGAACGGTGCCAGAGTGACACTCAGGGGCATTTGCACGGTCTTAAATATGTTCATTGCTATTCAAGAAAAGATGAGTACAAAATAATTAAACATTCAACTAAGATATGCGAAAAGAATAGCAAAATAAGCTTTAGGGAAGCAGAGAGGAGAAAGTTATGAGGAAAGAAGCAAAAATTCATTAGGAAAGAGGGAGAAACTTAGAATTTATTTTAAAGGTCTGATATTTGGACCTTGTTAGTATTGTGACTGAGCCAATCATAGAGGCAAACTACACATCTCATTTTAAAAAGGAGAGAGAAAATGTAAATGTACAAAATTAGTTACAAGGCAATGATGCTGTGGACAAGAGAGAGTTTAAAAGCGTCGTAAGAGAATACTATTTACTGCTTTATGCTCGTCAGTTTGAAAATCTCAATGAAATGGACGATTTTCTAGGAAAATAGAGATGACAGAAATGGACTGAGGATGAAGCAGACACCTGAGTAGGAAAGAATAACCAGGGAAGGACTTCCCTGGTGGCGTAGTGGTTAAGAAACCGCCTGCAATGCCGGGCGCATGGGTTCAAGCCCTGGTCCTGGAAGATCCCACATGCCGCGGAGCAACTAAGACTGCACGCCACAACTACTGAGCCCGCATGCCACAACTACTGAAGCCCGCACGCGTAGAGCCCACGCTCCGCATCAAGAGAGGTCACCCAATGAGAAGCCTGTGCACCGCAACTAGAGAAAGCCTGTGTGCAGCAACAAAGACCCAATGCAGCCAAAAATAATAATAATAAATAAATAAATCTTAAAAAAAAAAGAATAACCAGGGAAGAAATTGGAAGTGTTGTCAAAGGCTTACCTCCAAAAAAGGCTCTTGACTCACATGTTTTTATGAACAATTTTTTCCAACTTTTAAGAACAGATAATTCTCGGACTCTGTAAACTGAAAGGACAGAAGAAGATCCAAAGCTTCCTAATTCGTTTCGTAAAGCTATCTTAACTCTGGTTCTAAAACTTGACAACCACAGCACGAGAGAAGAGATACACAAACTATGTACCCATTGTACAGTCAGAGAGAAAGTATTAGGAATGTGATTCTGACCTCAAAAAATAATGTTCTGCAGCCAAGTTGCAATTTTTTCCTTAAGAATGGAAGGATGTATTAATTTTAGGAAAGCTACTATTAAAATATATTACATAAACAGGTCAGAGGAGGGGAAAACCTTCTAAACACCGTGAGAAAAAATGTATTAGATAAAATCAAATACCGATATCAGCAAATCAAAAAACGTAATTTTTGACATAAGAAAAAAGGATATATTTTAACCCAGTGAAGATTACATGCAATGATGAAACACCATAGGAGTTTTCACTGGAATCAGGTACGCATCTGCCATCACCACAATTATCTCTCTTTCTTTTTTAATTGAAGTGTAGTTGATTTACAATGTCATGCCAATTGCTGTACAGCAAAGTGACTCAGTTATACACAAACAGACATTCTTTTCCATTATTGTTTATCACGGGATATTGAATATAGTTCCCTGTGCTATACAGTAGGACCTTGCTGTTTATCCCTTCTATATATAGTAGTTTGCATCTACCAACCCCAAACTCCCAGTCCATCCCTCTCCCCTCCACCATCACCACAATTACACAGTAGTTTTTGGAAGTTCTATCCAAAGCAATAAAACAAACGACTGAAAAAAGAGACATCATTAGTAGCAACAAGACCAACTTGTCATTTCCAGATGACGAATGAGTGTTCTCCTTGGAAAATCAAGAGCATCTACTAAAAATCTACTCAAACGAATAAATTACACAGAACGTTGGCTAAAACAAAATAAAGAAGCACCAACTACCACTACCACAAAGCCTCAAAGACTCTTTTAAACATTTCAAAAAGCCAAGTAGCATTTTTTTTAAAAAAGAGACTTATTCAAATGAATACAAAATAGCAAGGAATAAATTAAAAAAGAAACACTCAGGGTCTATGAGAAAAAATACTACAAAACTTTATCAAGATATATTAAAGAAACAAAAGTAAAATAAGTTTTATTCCTAGAAGGAAAGGTATTATTTTATAAATGTAAGTCTTTCCCCAAATAATAGGTAAGTTTAAGGTATTTCCAGTAGACTTCACCATGATGTTATTTTGTAAGTTGAAAAAGTGATTCTGAAGATTATTCAAAACCATAAAGGAACAAGGATAGGCAATTTTATTTAAAAGAGGAGCAATGCAGGGACATTGCTAAACTGTTTATAAAATTACAATCATCAGAACAATGTGGTAATATCATAGGATAAAGAGAGCCACGGAACAGAACAGAAAGCCCAAAAAAGTATATGATAGAAGTACACTTCCAAGTAATTGGAGAAATGATGCATTAATTAGTAAATGTTAGTAGAAAACTTGGTTATTAGTTTTAAAGATCAGTTATATCCCTAATAGCAAAATAACACTAATAAATTTTCCAAGTAGATCGGATATTTGAATAAAACATAAAATCATAACAGAGCCAAAAGAAAATATGAATGTTTAAGGCAGAAGCAATTCTTAACTAAAAATATTTAAAGTAAGGAACAATAAATAGTTTGGGTATATAGGAATTAAAGACATCCAAACCTTTATAAAATTACATGGCACTACACAGGGAATAATAGAATATTTACGATAAGCAAAGGGTTAATATACTCAACATGTACATCCCCTCTCCCTCTCTCTCCATATACATATACATATATATATTATGTGTGTGTGTGTGTATATATATATATATGTATATATACATGTATATACCTCTATGGAGGGAGGGGGAGAGAGAAAAATATATATATACACACACACACATATATGTATTTATACACACTTACATATGTCAAAGAGGAAAAGACAATCACCCTAACATAAACATTGCCAGTTCACTGAGGAAAAAAGCAACTTTTTAATAAATATTAAAAAATTCTATTATGAAAAATGTTAATAAATGTGAAAAAATTCAACCTACATAGTTATCAAAAGTACAAATGAAACAACCTATAGGTTATCACAGTACCAAAGATAAAGATGTAATATTTCCCTCTGTCTCCCAACGTGTGAGATGAGAATTCAAAAGCTACCAATGGAAAACTGGTGAAACAGCAGCGAAGAGCAATCAGACAGTTGGACTGGAGACCGTTTGGATTGTGACAATCCCTCCTCTTTCACTTTCTAGGTGTGAAAACTTGGCATGTTATTAGTTTTCCTGTGGTGTAATTTCCTCTTCTGAAACATGAGGAAAACAACCATCGTCACCTTTAGTACTACAGGGATAAAATGATTTAGCCTACCTTAAGTACTTACAATAGTGCAGGGTATACAGTCAGTGCTGAATAAATATAAATACATTAAAAAATACCTTTTTATGTGTATAATCAATGACCCCATAATTTCACTAAAATGCCCTGAGACAATAATCAGAGATGTGTATATTGGTTTGCATGACTGAATGATTATAACAGCTTTACTTATAATGCCAAGGAACTAAAAACTACTTCAATTTTGAATGTTTAGGGATTGGTGTAACACATTCTGACCCATCCAAAAGTTGATAAGAGGCAGACATCAGAATTATATACTCAAAGAATATTTAAGGACATGAAGCAATGCTCGCAATACTTTGAAAAAGCTAGAAAAAAATTATATGAATTTAAATTTCTAAGTATATATATATAGGTTCAGAAATACTATGAGTATAGAATTAAGTGTTAATTGTGTTTATCTCTGGGTGTGAGGTTATGAACAAATTTAATCAATATTTTTCTGTAGTTTTTTTTTTGTTTCTTCAATTTTCCAATGCACATAAATGATTTTTATAATCTGGGGAAAATGTCACATCAGGAATATTGCCACACTGTCGCTTAACCGCGAATTCTCTGTCATGAACTTCCCCGCACACCTCTGCCCTGACAACTTGCGGATTCCATTTTGCTGCCATGGCTGACTCCTTTCCAACCCGGCAGGACTCCCTGAGAACACCAAGGGGCAGCTCCTTCAGGGTGCAGTTACTGCATATTCTTTGCAACCTTTTTTTCAGCCACCATCTCCATCAGCTGCTCTATTAAAAGTGCACCCTAAGTGTCATTTAATCATTATACCCAATTCGACATACTGTTCACGTACCGTTGCCCATACGCGGGGCACTGGGGACTGTGGGTTACAATCTGGTAAGACACAGTCCCTGCTTCCAGGAGCGGCAGACACGTAGGAAAGACCTGCCCAAAGTTTCATTCAATGTCACACCACCCTTTTACAAAGATCACCCCATGTTATCTACCTCCTAACGATAACCTCAACTTCTGCAGCACCAAGGTTGCCAAATTTAGCAACTAAAAATACCGCAGGGAACAAACACTGCATGGGGCCCACTTACACAGTTATTCAAATTTATTTGAAATTCAAGTTTAACAGGGCGTCCTGTATTTCATCTGGCAACTTGCTGGATTCTCATATCTAATCAGCAGAGTCTAAATTCGAACCTAATCTCTTGCTTTTAGTCTGATTGCCCTAAGAAACCGCCGCATTTGGGGTCTCATTTGCTTTTGCGTTTGTGTGCGTCTGAATACTTCAATGAGCTTGGTGCAGTTGAATTCTTGTTTTGCTTCTGGAGTGGTGTCAGGCGCCACCTCTGGTTAATGGCCCTCTGTGAATTAGTGGAGTAACCCCAGGGGCCCTCAGAGCACTCAGATGTGGATGCAGGTCAGAGGGAGCTCTGCGCTGCCTTGGGCCCCTGGAGATGGGCAGCGCACCTTCCTGCTTCTGCTGGAAGAGCTCTTCACCCCGACGGCCGTGTTGCGAACCCCACGGACAGCCGCGGCTTTACCTGCAGACGCATTTGGTCTCCGTCCAACTCTGCAGGCACACGGTCTGACAAGATGCTCAAGGCTGATCGGAGCAGCATGGCCCTAATCCACACCCGCTCCACAGCCCACCTCTGGAACGAATAAAGAAATACTTCCCGCTGAGCTGGGGTCTGCTTCCTGCAACAGGGCTTTGCCCTCCAGCATTCCCGGTTGGCCTCCGGCAGGGGGGGAGACCTAGGGCTCTAGGACGAACTGCTTCAGGATGGAGGGGCCTGAGGTGGGGTTAGGGCCACCCCCCCCCCCCCCCCGCCTTCTAGGAAGCCCCCGCTTGAGTGGCAGACTCAGTTCTGAGGAATGGCATTTCAGGTGTCCGTTGAGTCCACACTGGCTGGTGCATCCCATTCCAGGCTGCAGGGATAGAAACTGAGGAATCCACACGGCTCCCTGTTCCCCCCAGCCCGTGGCTGGAGGAAACGTCATCGCAAACACTTAGATTTAGCTGGTCCCAGGGAGAGTAGCTATAGCACGTTGGCAGAAATTGTCCCCTCCCTTTGTAATGCTCAGGAAGCATGAGATCCCGTATGTATCAGACGAACTCAATATTCAGAGAGGTCTGGAGGTTATGCAGAAAGCCACGCCTCTTATATTGCTTTGGCTTTGCGCCTAGAGCACAGACACACAGGGCACTGGGGTGGCAGGGGGCGATTTCATCATCCTTGCACGTTTCTCATCATCCATCTCCTGTACTGAAATCTGCCAGAGAGGAGCCCGCCCTCCCCGCTCTGTTGTTCTCTATAATCTCTGCTGCAGCAGGCAGACAGATGGATACAGGTGTGTCTGATACAGGTGGGAGTCGGAAGGTCTCGGTTGCACCTCTTCAAGCCCTCCGCCAGTGACAGCCTTGGCATCCGTTTCCTAGCTGCCTGGCTGGCCCGCCAGGCTTCTTGGCTGGGAAAGCAGCATTTCGGGGTCACCCTAGAGGAAGGAGTGTAGAGCTGGTGGTCTGGTGCCAACCTGGCGTGCAGGTTCAGGGCCTGCTCACCTGGAGCGATGCACGGCCACCCGCCCGTCAGTCTCTCCGCCTCACCCCCTCCTTCCGGCGGCAGTGGAGGGGGTGTTTATGTGTCTGCTATGCCTCCATAGACAGGGGATGGGGGGCTCCCAGCCCTGCTCTGGCTCAGCTGCTGTTATCACCTCCGCATTCAAGTCCTATCAGGCAGGGCCTGTGCCTTTGAGACTGGTGTGTTGTTTCCAGGGCGTGGGCACTGGTCCAGGACACCTCTGTTGCTGCGGTACAAAGCGAGTGAGAGGCAGCGAGGCTCCTGGTCAGTACGGCCCCTCTGTCTGTCCCTGCCTGTCTGTCTGAGGTCGGGGCTGGCGAGCAGAAAGGCTAAGGGGTGTCCAGGCTGAGGAGGGCAGTGGATGGGGTCTCGCTAGAATTTCAGAAGCTGAGCTTTGAGAGATTCAGAAAACAGCTGAATAAAACCCCTGAACCTATGGCAAGCTCTGTGTTCGTTAAAAGAGGGTTGATTCTGGTGCTACAAAAACAAATAGTTCCTCCAGGCTGGGGCTCTTTCATGTTATTGTTCAGTGCCAGGATACTCGGACTTTTTGAGAAACGAATTATTTTAAGACCAGCCCCAGGAGGTGTGGCTGACTTCAGCTGCAAACCTAAATTTAAAACGACGGAGTCCTTAGAAGATATACGGTCTGGCTTTTTGTAGTTCTTTAAGATGCTGCATTTAATAAGTAACAGGGTCGGATCGGAGTTGTACGTGCCTCTAAACTGAGTTCAACTGCTCTGACTTGATCTCATACTGAACAAAGTAACACATTTTTGTTTGTGTGGCTCCAAAAAAAGTTCACTACTTTGAGGTTAACACCTATTAAGTTATCTTTCTCTCTCCCTCTCTCTCATTCCATGACTTCATAAGCATCTTCCTTGTGTTGTACTGGGCAGCAGGATACAAAGAGAAGTAAGCTATGCCATCAATCAACCCTAGAGAAGCTTGTGAAGAGAGACAGACTCACAAACAACTGTGAGGCGTGAAGTATTAAAAATGGGAGGTTGGGGGCTTCCCTGGTGGCGCAGTGGTTGAGAGTCCGCCTGCCGATGCAGGGGACACAGGTTCGTGCCCCGGTCCGGGAAGATCCCACATGCCGCGGAGCGGCTGGGCCCGTGAGCCATGGCCGCTGAGCCTGCGCGTCCGGAGCCTGTGCCCCGCAACGGGAGAGGACACAATAGTGAGAGGCCTGCGTACCGCAAAAATAAATAAATAAATAAATAATGGGAGGCTGACACCACGTCTGGGGGACAGTGGCACTCTGGTGACTTAGTGGTCCAAACAGATATGAAGCCCCTTCCTTTAATATAAGCAATAGGAATGCTACAGAAAATAGAAAAAGATATTTTTAATACATAGAAGAAGTGCTAAGAAAGGAAAAAAAAAAAGAAAGAAAAAGGAAAAAATTAAAATCCAAGTGGTAAGAGTAACCGGAAACCCCAGGTCTACATGCAGACCAGGAATTTAATGCCCAGGTGGAAAAAGGGGGCACACCTCTTCACACAGAGGAGACAAGAGAGGCAGAACTAGGACCCTAGAGACCCGTGTCTCTGGGAGCGCCCTGTGGTCTAGGAGGGGCTCGCTGGCCCAGGGAGGTAGGGAGGAGGCTGGCCTTCAGTAGGATGCCTTGGATGGGAAAACTAAAAATTCTCCTATAAGAAGTTGGATGCCCTGCCCCACAAACCGGTGCAAAGTCCAAATTTACAAAACCTGTGCAGAAAATACAAACCTGAAAACTGAACGTAGACACTGGTTCAGCGCCTGTGAATAATTTAGGACCTGGGGACCTGCTGCTCCCTGTCCTGGATTCACTGCAGGCTTTGGCTTAGAGTCCGCCTGCTATTTAAGTTCTGCAGGAGCTGTAGGTGACTTTGACGCCCACGTGGAGGGCTGACCCAATACCCCGGAACCTTCTCTGTGACCCTGTCATCCTCAGGCCAGTGAGGCGCCCACATGCGTGGCTGCCCCCCGCTACAGCTCTGGCATTGTGGATTCAGGCTTCGCTCACCAACGGTGACCCCTCCCCTTAGAGCCTGTTTAGCTCCCTCACTCCCGGGACATCAGCTCTGTCCTCCCTAGACACCTTCCTCTCTACCAGTCTCCTTGTGTGTGTATGTGACTATTTTAGGGAGAAAGGATATTACTTTATTGATGTAAGTATTTTATATATATATATATATTGCAATGTAGTAGGAAATAAATTCTTGAAACGTGATAATGTTTGACTAATTCTGAACATTAAAGATGGTTAAAGAACTTGGGGGGAATTTTACTTTAATAAACAGAAAACAGTCACATAGTGAATTCTATTTTTGTAAATAAAGAAAAGGGATGGTATTATGCCTAGGGTTTGTTTTCTTCTTAGAAAACCCTAGGAATCAACACTTTTTTTTTTTGAAAAGGGCTATTTTTCATAGGGAACTCTACTCAATACTCTGTAATGATCTATATGGGAAAAGAATCCAATAAAGAGTGGATATATGCATAACTGATTCACTTTGCTGTACAGCAGAAACTAACACAACATTGTAAATCAACTATACTCCAATAAAAATTAATTTTTAAAAATGTTTAGGGCTTCCCTGGTGGCACAGTGGTTAAGAATCCGCTTGCCATTGCAGGGGACACGTGTTCAAGCCCTGGTCCGGGAAGATCCCACGTGCTGTGGAGCAACTAAGCCCGTGAGCCACAACTACTGAGCCTGCGCTCTAGAGCCCGTGAGCCACAACTACTGAGCCCATGCGCCACAACTACTGAAGCCCGTGCACCTAGAGCCCGTGCTGCACAACAAGAGAAGCCACCGCAATGAGACGCCCGTGCACCGCAACGAAGAGTAGCCCCCACTCTCCGCAACCAGAGAAAGCCCATACGCAGCAACGGAGACCCAATGCAGCCAAAAATAAATAAATAAAATAAAATAAATAAATTTATTTTTTAAAAAAGTTTAAAAAGGGCTATTTTTCTTTTTAAGTATTATAGGGAGATGTCAACCAGGCAGGCAAACTGCCACAGCTCAGATAAATATGACTGAGAGATTACATGCCTGCCAACAACTGAAGTCCTGTGTGCCCGACCCTGCTAGATACATTGTGTATACTCTTCATATGTATATGTATATGTCATATACTTTGTATATAACATATATGTATTAATTTCTTGTGGTTGCTCTAACAAATTACTGCAAACTTGGTGGCTTAAAACAGAAATTTATTCTCTTCCAGTTCTGGAGGCTCAATGTCTGAAGCCAGCATCACGGATCTGAAGATGTCAGCCAGGCCACTGTCCCTCCAGAGGCTCTAGGGATAATCTGTTCCTTGCCCCTTGCAGTGTCTGGCAGCTGCCGCTATTCCTTGGCTTGTGGCTGCATCACTCCAATCTCTATCTCTGTCTTCACACTGCAGTCCCACCTTCTGTGGTGCAGTCTCCCTCTGCCTTCTACTTCTAAGGATACATGTGATGGCATCTAGGGTCCCATAAGATAATTGAGAATAATCTCCCCATCTCAAAAATCCTTAATTCAGTCACACCTGCAGAGTCCTTTTTTGCCACATAAAGTACCATTCACAGATTCCAGGGACTAGGACGTGGATATCTCGGCGGGTGGGGGGGCATTATTCAGCCTGTTGCACCCTATAATGTAAAATAATTCAAGATAGTGAAACTGAAGTCCACTTAAATATGGGTAACTTGTCCAAAGTCATACAAACTGCACTTACAGCTATGTGATCCCAAAACCTGGCTTCATTTTCTTACCCACAAAGGCCTCAAAATACAAGGAAAAAGTAAAATAAGGGGATATCAAAAAATCTACAAACAATAAATGCTGGAGAGAGTGTGGAGAAAAGGGAACCACCCTCTTGCACTGCTGGTGGGAATGTAAATTGATACAGTCACTATGGAGAACAGTATGGAGCTTCCTTAAAAAACTAAAAATAGAACTCCCATACGACCCAGCAATCCCACTACTGGGCATAGACCCTGAGAAAACCATAATTGAAAAAGAGTCATGTACCACAATGTTCACTGCAGCTCTATTTACAATAGCCAGGATATGAAAGCAACCTAAGTGTCCATCCACAGATGAATGGATAAAGAAGATGTGGCACATATATACAATGGAATATTACTCAGCCATAAAAAGAAACGAAACTGAGTTATTCGTAGTGAGGTGGATGGACCTAGAGTCTGTCATACAGAGTGAAGTAAGTCAGAAAAAGAAAAACAAATACCGTATGCTAACACATATATATGGAATCTAAAAAAAAAAAAGGTTCTGATGAACCTAGGGGCAGGACAGGAATAAAGACGCAGACGTAGAGAATGGACTTGAGGACACAGGGAGGGGGAAGGGTAAGCTGGGACAAAGTGAGAGAGTGGCATGGACATATATACACTACCAAATGTAAAACAGATAGCTAGTGGGAAGCAGCTGCATAGCACAGGGAGATCAGCTCGGTGCTTTGTGACCACCTAGAGGGGTGGGACAGGGAGGGTGGGAGGCAGACGCAAGAGGAAAGAGCTGTGGGGATATATGTATACGTATAGCTGATTCACTTAGTTATAAAGAAGAAACTAACACACCATTGTAAAGCAATTATACTCCAATAAAGATGTTAAAAAAAATAAGGAGACAAATGTCACTGTTGCTTTTCTTTGCTGTCAATCATTCTTCACGTGTATTACAAATATTTTAATTGCCTTGAAGAAGAAACGGAAGGTTTCGTGTGAGGCACATTCAGAAATGCCATCTTTCAGCAGCCTGCGCACATAGGCCTGGCCTGCTCGTCAAAGTGGCCTCTCCCCAGATGAGTTATAGTAAATCTGAATTATTGAAGAAACAAAATACATCCAATTGCAGGAAGTACTTACACCATAAGATTTCCCTTTAAGGTTTCATAAACTTAGAAAATCAGTTTCACTCAGACTTAAAAAGATGGGAAGAGGAGGGAAGACTTATTTTTCTTGGTAAGAAGGTTTTCAGCACACCTTACAATTAACAAAGTGTTTTTTTCTCCTTTAAAATCATCGGTAGGAGTATTAATCATGTAAGCGATCTCTACCTCCACGCAACCAGCATATCTCTGTGTAGCTGTTAGTGAATTACAGCTATGGGCTCTGCAAAAGTCTCTCGATAAAATATAAGCAAATTGTGTTTCAATTAGGATGATGGTGATTTAATTGTTTACTGAATACGCAGCATGTAGTAGACATTGTTCCAAGGCTTTTAAAACAATTAAATCACGAGTAGCTATTATTATTTCCATTTTGCAATTAAGGAAACTGATGAGAAGTCATGTAACTTGCCCAGGGTCACATAAATGGGAAGTGATGGAGTTGGTATTGCATTCAAGGCTATCCGACTCCAGAGAATGCACTGTTGACGACTACACTATTGAAACCTACCACAAAACACGCATAGTATAAAACATAATTTATATATTGTGATAGGTAATTATTAGTATCGTATGTCCAAGAGTTTGATGACTACAGATATCCCTGTATCATCAGGTTTACGCAGGTACAAAACTTCCAACATTCTCGATGAAGTTAAGTGAGAAAAAGGAAACTATACCCAACAACATCTTTACAAACCATGAACTCTCTTTTATCTAATTTTCCTTTTTTCACTTCCTATGCTTTGATATTTGGCCATGCAGTAGATGTGTCAGAACACATTGGGGTCTCCATTTCTCGATCAGCCACCTCCTTCAGACAGCTAGGTCTAAGTGTTCCTACATACATGTAGCTCAAATCACCCATCATCTGAGACCTTGGCAGGCGTCGCTGGAGAACTTGGCCTCAGAAGGTGACATAGTTTTATAATAAAATCTATTTTTGTTGGAAAGCCGCTGGACTAGTACTCAGACCTCTTGCTTGGATGCTGACTCCCAGCTGTTAGGCATTTTGGCTGGGGTCCCAACCTGACCTTCTGGGCTTTGCCCTCCAGAGTGAAAGGAGCTGCCAGCACCGGTCCCCTCTTGGAGTTACCAACTTGAGTGTGTCTTGCCCTCTTCCTTAAAAACGCCTCTGAATGCCCATGTTCAATAGTCAATACGTGTTGGTTATCACGGTTTTCTCTACAAGTGGAATTTTAACGTGGTCCAGCATCTAAATCCCATACCTTGGTTTCAGGTTGACGTTTCTCTAGTGGCTACTGATGAACACCTTTTCATGTGCTTATTTCTCCCTGATGTATGTCCACTTTGGTGAAGTGTCTATTCAAATATTTTGACAAGTTTTTAATTGGCGTGTATATTTTCCTACTACAGAGTACTGAGTGTTCTTTATATAGTGGGATACAAATTCTTTGTCAGAATGTGATTTAAAATTCAAGTCTATAGCATTTTTTTTTCATTCTTTTAAACAGTGTCTTTCTCAGGGCAAGATTTTAAATTTTGATACATTTTAATCTATCTATTTTTGTTTGTTTTATGGAGGATGGTTTTGGTGTCATATCTAAGGGCTCTCTGTCTAACCAAAGGTCATGAAGATGTTCTTCTAAAATTTATTCGTTTTACATTTAAATCTAGCATGCATTTCAGTTAATCTTTTATAAGGTGTGAGGCTTAGATAGAGGTTTATCTTCTTGTATGTGAATGCCAAATTGTTTCAACACCATTTGTTGAAAAGACCATAAATGACCTAAAGTCACTCAAAATGTAATAGAAAACCTGAATAGCTCCATAACTTTGAAGGAAATCGAATTAGTCATTAAAAGAAAATTTCCTAAGAAAATTCTCCAGGCCCAGATGTTTTCACTGGAAAACTTTATCAAACATGTTTGAAAGAAATAACACCAATGCTATAATCTCTCTTCCCAATTGAATTCATGAGGCCCATCATTACTGAGTCTAAGACCAGACAGAAAAAGTACAAAAAGAAATAGAAAACTGGAGACTAAAATTCTTTATGAACGTAGATGCAAAATTCTAAATAATTTTTTAAAAAGTGAATTGTATCTAAGAACGTATAAAAGGAAGAATGGACCACAACTGTGTGAAGTTTATCTCGGGAATGTAAGCCTAGTTCAGTATTCAAAAAATCAATCAACGTATCCACCGGAACAGCAGTCTAAAATAGAATGAATACCACGCGATCATATCAGTTCACGCAGGGAAAAACGTTTGACAAAATGCAACATCCATTCATGATCTAAACTCCCAGCAAACTCGGAAGAACAGGGAACCTCCTCAGTCTGGTAAAGAGCATCTAAATAAAACTCCTGCAACTAACATCATAATTAATGATGAAACACTTAGTGCTTCCTCCCAGAAGATTTGGAGGAAAGCAAGTGATACCCTATTTAATATCACACTGCACGTCTTAGCCAGTCCAGTAGAAAACAGTAAATAGGAACCACAGAAGCTTTACATCTCAAATGACACAGAGACATAATGAAAGCAAAAAGAACTGGCCAGTTGGAGGAAATATTCTGAATGGAAAGGAAAAATAACGAGACTATATAAGGCATACAAATTATTATTTTTTTGGGGGGGGAAGGAAAATATTACAGTTAAGAGGATACTGATAGAAGATGAGACTAAAGGAGGTAAATCATTTTCTGAGAGTTTCAGAAATGTAATGTAAGTTTCCATGCAGTAAAAGAAAGTCTAAAGAGCAAAGGGATTTAAAAAGTATCACTGATGAGAATGTGAATAAAAGCTACTTGTTTTCAATTAGTATAAAGTAGTACAGAAGGAAAGGGTTAAGATTTCTGGTCGTTAAGATGAATGGAAAAGGTGCTTACTTGTATCTAGGAACTTGTATTTTTACATCTAGCCTTAAATCTTCTAAAATGTAATGCCATGGTAACAGTAGTGTTATGTTCTGCTGTTTAAGTAAACTGAAGAGTTCTATTTTTGATAGAAAAAACAATTATTGAGGGCAAAATCAGGCTTATCTATGTTTCTCATTTAAATACTCTTAGGGGATGTCCAGCTTTTGGCACCAAAGCCATTGAATATCGTGGTTAAGACTTGTTCTTGTTTTGGTTGGAATTCTGGCTCCAGTTATGGTGGTGTGACCTTGGCCAAGCTACCTAACCTCTTTGCGTTTCAGTTTCCAAAGCTGTAAAATACAGAAGACAATAATAAGACCTGTTTCACAGGTTGTTAGAGGGCCTAATAGGTAACACCTGTAAGGTGCTTAGACTAGGGCTTGGCAAGAAGGAAGGATAGATTAAGTATCATTAACTTTCACTATTGTTTACCATCTGGTGATAAATTATCTGAATTGAAGACATTTTCCCTAAGGGAAAAACAATCACAAAATTAAAAAACATACATTGAAAGCCCTTACTTTTAATGTGACAGTAAATATGCCATGGGTCCTATTTTTTTTGTTTTCTAGCAACTGTGCCCGTGTGTGTACTCTAGGGAAGACAGATTTAGAAACGGGGAGAAATTAGGAGGAGAATGCAGATTTTGAGGGAAACCAGGCATGGTCTGCTAGTTGAAGACAGAACTTCTTGTGTCCCAAACCTATAACCTATTTTTTTTACTTTTCTTCTAAGGTACGAAACTGAGCTAATAATCCAGCTGCCAGACGCTGATGGGCAGTTCAGGACTTTCATGAATTAGTTTTCTCTGTCCTCTTCCACACACTGCCTTTTATTTTCCCTTTGTGGACTCCCACTTTCCTCGGCTGCCTGGAGAAGCTTGCCACTAATTAAGGCTTGCCCTGTGGCTGGGCTCTTGAATGTGGGTCCAAGCGATCTACACTCTTCTCAAACTTAAAAACTGCTCCATGATCTTTCTTTTTTTTCCATCAGGTGGAGGCCTCAGGAGCTCTGGAAGTGGACGAGCCATGAGATGGAAGAATTCTAGGTGTCCCTGAGAACCTGCGTGGGGTACAGCTGTCCTGCCCCATTGACTTACTTTATCTTGTGTTCAGCCACCGAGCTATTAGAGGTTTTTTTATAGGGTTGCTCTATCTTAGCTATAGACACTCCCCTTCCCCATCTTTCTGGGAACTTTTATTGAATATTTTCATGCTGCAGAGTATAATTTTCCCTTAACGAGAGTACGAGTTCTGACACCCGGGGTTGTACTAATTGGGGGTTATGCTAATTGGGGGTAGGTAAAGCCTTCTACAGGGTCCAGCCCAACTTCTGGGAACTTTAACATTTTGGGCCACAGACCCAACTCAAAATTCTTGCTTTGTTTCTACCTGCCACTCTTACCTACACATCCTTTCCCTTTGAGAGCTGCACCTCTCAAAGGCATTTCATTATTTCAAGGCCCCCTGGACTAGGTGCCGTTTTAATATGCCCTTAGCAGCAATCTAGTATTATTATTATTATTATTAATCTACTATCAATATAATTTTAACAATGAGCATGTAGAGAAGTAGCCAAGGAACAGTCAACTGACTAGACAGGTATGCTCAAAAGAAAGGACTTTAAGACACCTTGTGATCTGCTATAATTGGTTCATGAATCTTCTCACACATACATTAGCGAGACATTTCTACACTAGACACTGAAGTAAGTACAATGAATTATGTGATTTGGTTTTTTTCTCCCTCAGTGCTCATTGTAGGGACTGGGAGAAGTCAAGAAAATCACATAACAGAAAACAGAAAACGATGAAAATACATGTTACCGATTCTAAGGAGTCTGAGAACCATTAAAGCAATCAAACGCAGAGAAGAGTTTGTAGAAGGCTTCGCCCTTGGATGTCTAGGAAGGATGGAAAAATAGTAGCGTGAGGAGTTAAAAGGGGCAGGAGTCCCCATTGGACAAGGAGATTTTTTCCCACTGCCCCTTTAATTGCGAAGCCCCACAATTCTCTCCCTCTTTGGGGGTGCCCCAGTCAGAAAGTGGTGATTAGCCCTTCTCGGGGACGCTTTCTTGTTTCTCATCCCCAGGGGAATCATGGAAATGAATCATGGGTGAGATTTATAGTCTTTGAATTTACTGAGTGAAATCCAAGCGCTTATTCTAAGTTAAGGTCCCTCCCCACCTGAATAAGCGCAAAATTGAAATAATGGCCTTGAGCTTTTAAGCTGGGAGAGATCTGGATTTGGTTACAAGCCTACCAGTTCTACAAGCAGTGAGACCATCTTCGTATCAGACCGTAGTCGAGATAACCAGCCTCAATTATACCAAAGAATCCGCCGGTACTGCTGAATCCTTCCCCAAACGGTAACTTCAAGCAGGATACCCCATCACGTGAGTACACTGTAAATAGCATAAGTGGCTTATGCTATGCAAGACACCTTTATAGTCTCCAAAAGCTACACTTTAGATACACAAGAAATCACAAGGTCAGCTAACGTGTTAAAGGTCAGTTAACAATTGTGTTATTTAAGACAGTCTTTTTTTTAAAAGACATTGCACAGAGATCTATGGGAGTAGCTCAAGGGCCAATAGGGGAGTTTGGTGGGAAGAAAGGAAGATACACATCTGAGAACCAAAACAGTTGTGTTTTCATCTGTTTATGTAACGGTCCTCTATGTAAGGTCAACTTGGCGAAAAGGGTTTAGATAATTATCTTGAAGAGCATTCTTTAAAGCAGTTGAACCATTGCTTAAAAGAAGGAAAATCTTTCCTAGACGACGGACCTGCCGTGTGTCAGCTACTTTAGATTCATCATTTTCGATAACCATTACCACACCCTCACCAGTAACAACCACCTATTTTACAGATGAAGAAACTGAGGTGTAGAGATTAAACATTTTCGAGGTCAGAATGCTTTATCGGCCAGAGCCAGAGTCAGAATCCACGGCTTATGTATTCTTGAATCCAAAACTTAAGGAGTCTATTAATTCTTTCCTATATGTTTAGTAGAGATAAACCTGTTGGTTTAAAAGAAAAGAATTCCCCACGATAATGCTGATGAAAACGGTATAATAAAAATAGCTACTCTTTACTGAACTTTTAGTTTTGTGACAGCATGGTTTCCCACATTTCCCTGGAAATAAGAATTTCTCTGCTTGGCAAATATACAGATTCTCAGGTTCCAACCCACGTCTATCAGAATTCTCAGGGGGGTAAATCTGGGAGGTTTGGGAACCAGTGTGCTAGGCTGGCCATGTGCTAAGTGCTTTCCATCCATTATCATATGTGATCCCTGTAACAACTGTATGAGGGTTTTTATTTAGCCCATCATACAGATGAGAAGCCTAAGGCAGAGAGAAGTTAAGTGAATCGCTCCTGCCGACAGCTGTGGACAGGGTTACCTCAGGTGCATTCAACTAGAATTCTAGGTCTGATGTTACACCCCCGATAGAAGGGGTTACTTGGCTTCCAGGGAAACTGAAATGAAATTCCCTGCTGCTTGGTGCCCTGTGCAGGACAGAGACCATTCCAAGTTGGCCCTTTGCCCTATCCTCCTGGTTCCTGAAGGGTCCACTCCCAAGTTTCCCTCTTTTGACTGGCTTCTTCCTCTTGAGTCATAAGACCAAGATTTAAAAAGCCTGCCCTTCAAGAGGGGACAAGTGACTTGTAAATACGAGAGACTGTCGTAAGTGTCACTGAATAGGAGTAAAGACAAAAACTGCCACGAAACTTTGGAAGAGAGGCATGAGTCCTGCTTTGGAATATTCGAGATGGTGTGGCGTGGGCCCATTCCCATGGGCCAGTTGTGGGATATTGGTAGGTTTTCCACTGGCAGCAGTGGGGTGAGGTCACCAAGAAAATACTTTGCCCCTTTTCCCTACTTTACAAACTGGGTCTCTGGAACTTAGACCAAGTAGGGGAAAATAAATCTCCGCGCTAGTGATGGGCTAGCTGTCTATGTCATCTGTTTCAAAATAGGACAGAATTACAACCAGCTGGTCATGATTTTCCAATCCTGACCTCTGCAGAGGGGTTGCAAATTCACCAGAAAGTCCACTGCTTGTCCAGGGCATCGGCTTGCATCTCCCTCGTGGGGTGACGTGGATGCTATGGGGCTTTTGCTTTTATTTTTAATTTCGTTAGTAACCACAAGCCTCACTGTTCCGGTATTTTGAATACAGCATTTTCTAAGTTGAAGATAGAAGGAGAGTACAGAATGTGCAACATTTTCTAGTTCATTGTTCCATGTCCATAAAAAAAAAAAAAAAAAAACTCTAAAAAGGAAAATTCTACATTCCCCAAGGTAGCAGCTATAATAGCACTGTTCTCTCTGCAATTTACAATGAAAGTTAAAAATTAGGCTCCTTTAGGCTTCTCATCTCTGATACACACCAGGGCAGCCCGGACCATCCTCACCACTTCTAACATTTCACAGTTCTTAGATATGAAGAGACCACCGTGTGCCGATCGCCACCTGCTATGGACTGACTGTGTCCCCACAAAAAGATACATTGAACTGCTAACCCCTGGTAGCTGTGAACGTGAGCTTATTTGGAAATAGGGTCTTTGCAGATTTCCTCAAGTTCAGGTGAGGTTGTCAGAGCTAGCCCTAACCCAGTAGGGAGATGGCCTCGTGATGACACAGAGACATAGGGAGAACTACGCGTGCAGACAAAGGCAGAGACTGGAGTCATGTGTCTACAAGTCGAGGACGCCAAGGATTGCTGGCCATCGCCAGAAGCCAGGAGAAAGGCCTGGACCAGATTCTCCCCCAGAACCCCTAGAAGGAATCAACACTGCCTATACTCTGACTTTGGACTCCTGGTCTCCAGAACTCTGAGAGAATAAATTTATATTATTTTAAGCCACCCAGTTTGTGTGGTCTTTTGTAACGGCAGCCCTGTGGGTGTAATATACCATCTCTATGAGAACTGCCCACGAAAGAACTCTGTGTAACGTTACACATAAAATTTAACAAAAACGCTGAACCTGACAACTGTTAGAAATATGGAAATGATTATCACGTGAAAGGGAGTATGAGATCTTATGGGGTGGGTGCTAGGCTACTTGGATGGAGGAAAACAAGGTTTATCAGGGAGAAGTTTGTTTCATCTTCAGAAGGAACCTAGAGATGGTCTAATCCGGGAGAGGGGAGACGATATCCTACATGCCAAAATCATCCCACGGTCTATCACTGTACAGAATGGTTGGTGTATTTTTAAATCACTCTTGAATGTGGGCCCATCTGTCTGTCCCTTCCATCTAGAGGAGGCCTCCAGATGAATGGACTCTTGGTCCCTAAAAGACTTTGTGCTGTAGACCCCCCGACCCCCAAGTCACATTTTACTGTGATGTGAGAAATAAACCTTAACTATGTTCAGCCACTGAGATGTTCTGTTGACTGTTACCCAATCCCAGCAAATACTCTTATTCTCTGTGTAAGCCTGACCCTAGTTCTAACCCTAACCCTAATAAAAGAATTAACTTTTATTCTTTTATTAACGCTAATAAGAGAATATGCAGTGGAGACCACGTGTGGCCCATGAAGCTTCAGCTACTTACTATCTGGCCCTTTACAGGAAGTTTGCCAACCCTCGGTCTAGTCCAGTGACTTATAATATTATTTTTACTGTGGAGCATTTACATTTATTAAAAAAAAACACACATAAAATAGAAAAACAAAGAGGCTGTGGATGAAGCAGGCCCACAGACTAGAAGTCTCCCACTGCAGAGCTGATGGAGCCCTGGGGCTGCTCTGAATAGTCACGACGGTGATAAGAGGCAACGGTCAAGCGCTCACAGTACTGCAGCAGTGCTGTGCAGGACACTTCACATACATTCTCGAACTTAATCTTCCAAATAATCACATGAGAAGTGTGCTATTAGTATCTCCATTGTTATACATGAGGGAAGTGGAGCTTAGAAAGATTAAATAAGTTAACTGCCCTATATTTACATCTACTCAGTAGCAAAGACAGGATTCACATTGAAGTCCCTCTGGCTCCCAAACCCCACGTTTAACTACGCCCACGTTGTTCCTCCCAAATGCAGCTACTGTTACCGGCTCCCACCTCCTCATTGGGGGAAGCGGGGGGGGTCCAGGGAGAAGGAGAAGGGGTATGTCCAAGGCCACAGGCTAACTGGTCATATGATGGGATCTCAGGTCCCCGACTCCTGATACGACGTCCTTTCTGCTGTCCCTGCAGGCCTGTCGTCCTGCCTGAGTGTGGCTTGACAGGGACAGTGACCAGATTGGCCCTGGGACACACAGGATGGGCAGGTGGAAGGATCAAGGTCCTCACATTCCCATTCTCACACTTCAGTCTGTTGGGCTGCAGAACGAGATTACGTAGATGGGCACTGCTGGACCACTGTCTCTTCCTCGGTTTCCCCTTCTGCTCCCGGCTCCCGGAAGCGGCACCTCCCTCAGCAAAAGCCCATGCAGGACTCACATCTCAGGAGAGGCCCAGAATGGGCTCTGATGTCCAGCAGCCGCCAGCAAGGTTAACCAGGCACGTCCCCAGTGACCTGGCTGGCCTCTCCCCGACTCTGCTCAATCTCCCCTTCTGCCTCTTTCCTGTCCCCCTGGATTGGAAGCATGGATCCATCTTCTAATTCTGACCCTTGATCCTCAAGAATCTGCCTCTCGGGGCTTCCCCAGTGGCACAGTGGTTGAGAGTCCGCCTGCCGATGCAGGAGACACGGGTTCGTGCCCCGGTCTGGGAAGATCCCACATGCCGCGGAGCGGCTGGGCCCGTGAGCCATGGCTGCTGAGCCTGCGCTCCGCAACGGGAGAGGCCACAACAGTGAGAGGCCCGCGTGCCGCAAAAAAAAAAAAAAAAAAAAAAAAAAAAGAATCTGCCCCTCTATGACAGTGCCTCAGCACTGCCTTGACAGATATCAGCTGATTCCTTCTTAACCCAGCCCCGAGGATCTACCCAGAGGGTTGCATTTCCAGAAAACTCAGCCCAGCCTCACCCCTGGGAGCAGTAGCTGCTTCTTTCCCTGTGAAATGGTACATGGGAGGTACTGCGTGTGTTGATGGCGTGGACCCATGATCACCAATGGCTTTAAGAGACAGGAGCTTGTAGTAGTGGTAATAATAACATAATTCATGAGCACGGTATATACATAGGGCCTTGTAAGGCAGGTACTATCATAATCTCTGTTTTGTAGATGCAGAAGCTGAGACACAGAAAGGTTAGGTAACTTGCTCAAGGACACAGAGCCAGAAAACCATGGAGTCAGACTTGGAACTTCTACAGACTGCATTCTTATTGCTTCTCTGATCTACCTTGCGTAAACACGGCGATCACCCTTGTGGACTGCCTACGCCAGGCCTTCCTCTTGGTGCCTTACAGTTGCAGTGGTAAATTACTGGGAGATATCTGCCCACTGGTTATTCCCTGTGTTTTCTCCCCATTAGGCAGCTAGGGCGTCTGTCTTTAGTGCTCCAGGGAAGGGAAAACCAGCAAAATGTAGATAACACAGGAGTCATCTTTTTAGCTCTTGAGTCTCAAATCCCAGGCTTTCGGCATAAACCAAAGATTTGGAAGATTACGTGAAAAGCTGGGAAACTCTTTTCTCCAGGCCTGATAAGATTATTCAGATTTGGGGAGGAGGGGAGCTGGGGAAGCCAAGAAAGCTGATCTGATGGTGGGGACCCTGAGAAGCAGCCCTGAGTGCTTCCCACCTGCCCTGCAGCCCACTATCCCCTGGGTGGGGTGAGATGCAGCAGCCAGACAGGCCCTGAAGATGGCAAATCAGATGGGTCCCCTGGCCTTCCTCAGATCTGGATGAGGACATCCTCATTTGACTGAGATTACTGCTCCATGACTAAGAAATATTGGGGTTCAGAAGAGAAATTAAGTAGATTTCTAAAAAAAAAAAAAAGGACCATTGCATTTCTTACACAGCTGAACTTGGGTCCATATGGACCCACCACAGGTGCAAGGTCTCGCTCTGCTGCAGTGATGCTACAGAATCCCTTTTTACTCTCCCCACGGTGTAGCATTTGATTATAGTGTGGAAACACTACTTCCCCAGGGGCTGCCGCTAATAAGTAGAGGAAAAAGCACAGCAGGAGAAAAGTGGGACATAAACAATGAAGCAAAAAGGAAACAGAAGAAGCAGTAAGAGGCAGGTAGAGTCTGCCTAGCAGAGCTCCCGAGTTACAACCATCCCAGAAAAAACATTCCTCTTTATTCCCCAGTACAAGTGAGCATTTTGTCAGGATATACTTACATTTTATTTGGCGGACTAATCATTTCCTTGGTCCTTTTCCCCGAAGCTCTAGCTTGGGGCCGGACATTGTGAAAATGGAGCCAGCCTCCACGAAGGAGTTATTTCAACTGTGTCGTCGTGGTGGAAAAAAAAAAAAAAAAAAGGCCTGTGGATCAGAGTTCTATCTTGGAAATTATGCTTTGTGACAAATATGTTACGAATGACTCCCCATAAAGCCATGCCAGTATGTGGGCTATCACGGCGTTCAATTATTTTAACCTGCTGTGAACTCGCCTGTGATAAATCATGGGAAACTGGAGAGAACTCTCTTCAGTCACTGCACTGTTTCACGCGCTCAAGTCATTCACGGCTCTAAAAATACGATTTCTATCATCGGATTCCTAAAATTCCTGCAGTGCTTACGTTCTGATTTAAGTGGCATTAAAGCCGGGGCGATTAAGCTGAGAAGTCCAAGGCTACCAACTAACATCCCCTGGGTATCAGCGGTCTATGGTGGGGGCGGGGGGGGGGCACGCGGTTTAGCAGACGCGCAGCCAGAGTGCGGTCAGAGCGTGGCCTGTGGGTTTGGGAAAAGGCTTGGGATTCCCAGCCTGAAAAAGGATCTGTCAGTGAAAGTGTGCTTAAGACTTCTGGTGGGAACAATCTAGAGTAAGGTGATCAGATCATTTCATGTCCAATTTGGAACATTTTTGGAAGTGACGGGGCGGAGTGGGGGGGGGGGAGGGAGGGGGAAGGGTCTGAGCATTCTTCTTTATGCCCAGACTCAAGAGTAACCTACTGCTGTTTTGTTCAAACGGGCAAGGATTCTAATAATGGATTGATAATGGAGAATAAGGTTGCATCTACTTCACGTTTAAGACTCCCTTCTCCACGCACCACCTAGAGAAAGGAGTGGGCCCTTTAGCTACTCTTCCCTGTGGTCCTGACCGTCCCACACTGATTCTGTGGCCCGTCTGTGGCCGGCAGAATTCTGCGGGAGGCTTGAACAGCTGCTGCTCACTCAATTGACCGCACGTCTATTTGCATGCAGGGAAGGAGAGGACAGGGATAGGTGTGGATGTGCTGCTTTTATAAATAAAGGGTCAGGACATTTGGGACATGAAGTTGAGTAGTGCTATAGCGAGAGAACGCCTTGCTGGAAAAGAGAACCCCCGACGTAAGTGTACTGTGAATCCACTGTTTGGGGCAGTTAACCTCTCCAGGCTCAATTTCCTCTCCCAGTAAACTTAGGTAGCTGCGTTAGATCTGCAGTTCTCAACCCAAGCTATGTATTAGAATCGTGCGGAGAACTTGAAAAGCATTACCAATGTCCTAGCCCACCTCAAGATTTTATTTAATTAGTCCGGGGTCGGGGTGGGGGGCAGTTGCACAATGATTCTGATGTCAAGTCTGAGGTCTCCGCTCCCCTTATGCAGCAGCCTCTGTGACAGTCTGAGCTTTCTGGGAAAAGCAACAAGAGTAACCCACGACCACTGGCACTGGCCTGTTACAGTTGAGGTTGTTCTGATACAGTGTTTCCTAGGATACTCTGTGGAAGTTTTCTACCCTGCCACAGGGCTGGGAACAGACCAGTAGTTAAAATACATGATTTTGACACATTCACTCCTAGGAATACAAAGTGTATGGCTCTGGATAGGACAGGGGTTAAATTGTGAGCACTTATCTGCATAGCTGACAACCCCAAAGTTGTGATGTGATTAAAAAAAAAAAAAAAAATATATATATATATATATATATATATATATATATATATATATGGGGTGTGCTCTTCCTAGGGTTCCAGTTTGATGCCCTGCATCGACCAGGGTCTGACTTTGATGTGCATATGAGTTTCTCCAGGTCAAAAACGTACTTCTCAATTGTTACACGTCTCACATAATGCTTTGGTATACTGTCCGTGACATAAGTGCTTTGAGAAACGGTTGTGGATGTAAAAACGCCATTAATGAGAAAAATCCTTCTCACCAGCCATACTCCAGGGATTTCTGGATTTGATTACCCACTTTTCGATGCTTGACAATTTGACTGGTATTTAATGCTTTCTCATTTTTCCTGATAGGAACCGCAAAGCACACTATGTTCTTTCCCCCAGTTGGCAACTCCACAAAGGCCAGCAATAAAAACCCCCTACTTGTGGAATAAACTGTTGTACAATCTACTGCTTATGAACAAGGTCCCTGAAAGTGTGCAACCTTTCTGCACATTAAACACAAAACAGATGGAGGGTTGAAAATAACTTTCCTCTTCAGGGGAGGGGAAAGTCGAAGGAGAGACAGCAAGACTCACAGTCAAGAGTCCTGAGCTACTAAAGCCGCTGGAGGCTGAACTCTTCAGGGGCAGACACATTCTTTCAGGGATGCTCTAGACCTCAGGGACCTGCCGGGTGCGGGGAGGGGCGGTGGGCTTCAGGGAGATGGTGTGTGTGGTGTCGGCGGGGCAGGTGTTGTCTGGGTAACCTGGGCATCACTGATGCCTGAGAGCCTGTTTGGTAAACCTCACGTGTCAAATGACGACCCCTATTTCCCAAGCACACCAGATAATGGAGTAGCTGGAAACAGAAATACTCTTGCTTTGTTGTTATTGTTTATTTGCTTTTATTTGTTGGTTTTGTATGTATATACCTATATATACACAAAAAATAATAAATATATAAATTTATATATATTATATAAAATTCACGGGACAGAAGGAGGGATGGTGCAAAGAATTTATAAATGATCATGTACCTATGCACGCATGTACGTATTAATCTATCTTTACTTTCTGCCATGTTTTAGGGGTAAAATAGTGGCGGCTTATCATACACATTTGTCATATAGTTCTTCATTGTCTATGATTTTATTTGTGGAAGTGACTGAGATTTGGTTATTGAATAGAACTGAAACGTCACTTCAGAGTAATAAAACAGCCACCTTCCGTTTGTACCCTGCCCCTGAAAGGCAGGAAACATGCTGACCCCGTGGGGAAGTGTGGGCTCTGAATCGCAGACACTGTTTCCTATAAAATGTAATGAAATTTACAGAAGGTTTTTCTTAAAATACAGAATCCTTCCAAGCTGATGAGGGACCTTCTAAAGGAATGGGATTTGGGGGAAAGAGGGACTTTCAACTAGCTTCATCGGTCAGGATCCAGTCAGGAAATCAGAAACACTAGGAATTTCAAACCGACGGGGCTTAATAGAGAAACTGATTCCTCAGGTGAGGAGGCATCTGCCACAACTGAGCTCATGCAACCATGAGGAAGAGGAAGCAAGTTGCTGAGAGAAGGATGCTCGGGTCTCTGAGGAAGGGCCACGGCCAGGGCTGACGGCCGCTCAAGAGGCAGAAGACGGTCTGTGAGAGCAGCACAGACACGGGGAAGCCGGAAACTGCCTTCTCATCTCCGGAGTCCATTCTCTCTCTAGCACCACCTATCGGCAGCATTAACAAGAGGCCAGCTCCCCAGGAAAGTGGGTGGAGGCAGGATGGGTTTGGAGCTGAGACGTAAGAAGGGGATAATTGATTCGTCCGTGGGGGTCAGGGGTTAGTTAGAGATTCCCAGGAGGTAGAATGGTGGGCAAAGTCCATGAAAAAATCACTGACACAGGAGGACAAAGAAGAGAATTAAGGTCTGTGGCCAGATTCCCCCAGCAGTGAGAAAAGAGGCGGAAAGAAGCCAGATGGAATACAGGAAAACACATCACAGCAATTCCCAAGGAGATCTCGTCCTCCTTCGGTTCTTCAACAGTTGTTCCCTAAGCGGGAGGGAATTTGTTCTTCTCCGCGGCCACTAGTTGCCGCATGTGAGTCCGTCAGTCTGGAGCCAGCAACTGTACTTCGTATATGTAATTAAACACGTGTTCTTTTTTCCCCCCAAAGTTATTAATTTATTTAATCCTCCTATAACCCAGTGTGTGTGTGTGTGTGTGTGTGTGGGGGGGGGGTAAATCAGGCCATTTTTATTTATTTTTCATTGAAGTATAGTTGCTGTACAGTATATGTTACAAGGTACACAATATAGCGATTCACAAATGTTTAAAGGTTATACTCCATTTATAGTTATTAAGCAGTATTGGCTATATTTCCCATGTGGTACAGCATATCCTTGTAGCTTATTTCATACGTAATACTTTGTACCTCTTACTCCCCTCCCCCTATGTTTCCCCTCCCCCCGCCCCCCATCTCCCCACTGGTGACCACAAGTTTGTTCTCTGTATCTGTGACTCTGGTTCGTTTCTGTTATCTTCACTAGTTTGCTGTGTTTTTTAGATTCCACATATAAGTGATGTCATACAGTATTTGTCTTTCTCTGTGCGACTTATTTAGCATAATTCCCTCCGCGTCCATTCATGTCACTGCAAATGGCAAAATTTCGTTGCTTTTTTTTTTAATGGTGGAGTAGTATTCCACTGTATAAATATACCACGTCTTCTTTATCCATTCATCTGTTTATGGACACTTAGGGTGCTTCCATATCTTGGCACTTGTAAATAATGCTGCTATGAAGACTGGGCTGCATGGATCTTTTCCAATTAGTTAAGCCAGACCATTTTTAGTCATCTCAGGTGAAGTGAATGACAAGGGTCACCTCCTAATTAGCTGCAATGCCAGGCACCGCTCAGAGATCTGCTCCCTTCCTGCTCCTGTGCCAGAAAAATCTAAGAGTTTCTTGGTTTTAATCCTGACTTTGACAAGCTTTACAAGCACAGGAAGCAGTATTCGGACCATATCAGTGAGCTTAGCCGAAGGGACTGTTCTAGGACGTAACTCCGTCCTTCCCGGGGCACTGCCCGTGCCTGTGCACCACTCTGATTCTCCTTTGCTTGGCACATGCTGTTATCTCTGCGTGGAGCACACCTCTCCTTTCTACCTTGCAGGTGAGGGAGTTGCATTTTAAATGTATACTGTGTTAAGCCAGCAAGTAAGGAAAAATTCCATAGAGACACGACTGCCTTGAAACATTTCTTAACCTCCTGGGAAGTACTGATGCATCCTGACACATCCTCTTACTGGAAGACCAGCCCTGACAGTTTATCCCAGAGCTGGAAGAACCTCAGTTATTTTTTGTAGGGCCCCTGATAACAGGGTTGGCCTGCACGTATGGGACAGGTTGGATAAAACGTTTGCATTTTTAACTCTGGAATCATTCTCAAGGCTGTGATATACCCACCCTGCTAGACCCAGGCAGGAGCTGAGCCCAAGAGAGTGGAGGAGTTTTGCACTGCTTGGTGGGCGTCCTCTGGGCGCCACGGCAGGCTGACCGGCTTGCGTAATTCACATCCTTTCTCCACTTCTCCCGTAGCATCAGGCCCCTGACCCCACTCCACTGAGGTCCACGTGGTGGAATCCATGGAGATGAAGTCCACGTCCACCGTCCTCGAATGAACCCTACTCACCGATCAAGACTCAGTGGCCCAGTGACAAAGACTTACAGCATCTCGGGGCCAAAGACACACCAGGGAAGCACTGGGTTAAGAAGCTAAGTTCAGTACCAGAAGGCGCTCAGCAACTGTGTGGCTTTGGATGAGTCATGTAAACTCTCTGAACCTTAGAGTCTTCAGTGGAAAAGTGGCTCTCCAATCCACAGGATGGTGTGGGAATCAAATAACAAAGAGTATGCGATTAAGAATGAGCCCTTTAGGGCTTCCCTGGTGGCGCAGTGGTTGAGAGTCCGCCTGCCGATGCAGGGGACACGGGTTCGTGCCCCGGGCCGGGAAGATCCCACATGCCACGGAGCGGCTGGGCCCGTGAGCCACGGCCGCTGAGCCTGCGTGTCCGGAGCCTGTGCTCTGCAACGGGAGAGGCCACAACAGTGAGAGGCCCGCGTACCGCAAAAAAAAAAAAAAAAAAAGAATGAGCCCTTTAAAAACTAGAACATTCGACAAATATAAGAGTTTAAGGTCTTTTCTTTCTCCATCTATCACAGAAGTTTCTTTGTAGGGTCACTCATCCACAAAAACGTGACCTATCCCAAAATACACCTACCTCTCCAGTCTATGATAAGGGAAACAAACCAGGCTGAAAGGCATGCCGTGCGTGATTCCGTTCATACGACATCTTGAAAAGGCAAAACTACAGGGCTGGAAGACCCTCTATCAGCGGTTGCCAGGGCCTTGGGGAAGGGGCAGCAGCTGACAAAGGGGGCGCATAGGGGAATTTTTAAGGTGGGAGGACCATTATGCATGGTACTGCAGTGGTGACTAAACAACACTACACATCTGTCAAAATCCCACAAACTTGATGGCACAAACAGTGAACTTTAACATATGAGAAGTAAAAGAAGATTTTTTTTGAAGCAACACAACAGGAGTTGGAGAGTCAATGTATAGCATAACCTCACTGAAGGGGCTGGGGGAGGAGGAGTGGACGTAAGTAACTCTGGAAAACAGTCTTCTGGCTGAAAACTAGCAGGATAAGACAAAAGCAACTGTACACAAACACTGCACTCCAGTTTGGGGGTGTGGCTTCTCCTGGGTGTGCTGGTTAACAACTCCGAAACCGTGTTCCTCGTATACTGGGCTGGGCAAGTAAGTCAGTGGATGGTGGATGGCAGGGGCCAGTTTGCTCACTGTTGGAGAGGAACATTCTAGAAAAGCAAGGGAAGTGAGCTAGAATGAAGCCAGTTGTACTGCAATAGAGTTGGCGGCATTGCTATGAACTCAAGGTTAGCTCGAGACAGATACAGATGGATGCATATAGAATTGATTCTAGACCTGTGTGCCTAGATGGGTTAGTGTGCTTATATGTATTTCTTTTTTTTTTCTTTTCCTGTTGGTAGTTTTTATTTCAACTGCTTTTAAGAAATCAAACAATCCATATCTTACCTCCTGTGAAGACTCATTCTTGGCATTGCCATGGTAACAAGACTTTTAAAAGGGAGTTAACTAAAATTCAGCTGCATGTATTCTTCTTTGTGATTCATATTTCATAAAAATGCAAATGTCACACGAACACATGTTTTACCTTAATGTCTTATATCACCATTTAGTCTTATGTGGAATATTTTTTTATTTTAAAATTTGACTCAACCCGTTTTTTTTTAATTGAAGTATGGTTGATATACAATGTTGTGTTAGTTTCAGTTGTACAGCAAAGTGATTCAGTGACACATATATAAATATCTCTTCTTAGCACAGGGAACTATACTCAATCTTTTGTAATAATCTATAAGGGCAAAGAATCTGAACAAGATTATATGTATTTCTTTCTTTCTTTTTTTTTTTTAATGGCTGTGCTGCACGGCATGCAGGATCTTAGTTCCCCGACCAGGGATTGAACCTGTGCCCTCGGCAGTGAAAGCACTGAGTCCTAACCATTGGACCGCCAGGGAATTTCCAATTACTACATGTATTTCTTAGGTCTGTCCACTGAGAGATCCTAGAAGCTGTAACACCTGAGTAGCCACGAGCACACCAAGTGCCCAGATGGCAGTTCTTTTTCTCCAGTAAAGGAACCAAGGCTCCTTGGAGGCAAACAGCAGATTCTAGGGTATCTTGTAGGGCCAGAAAATAAGAAAATACTCAAAAACCAAAGAATGGGGGCATGTCACAAGGACACAGGAGCCACACTGAAAGTGCTCCCAGCGGCCTAAGGTGGAACAATTTGGTAACAAAATGATGTAAGATTTGATTACAACCCTCCAAGTAAACTAACTATCCATGCTGGTCTAAGTAAGTGAATAAACAAGTAAACAAATAAATGAGAAGAGACATCGCTTCCTTACAGAAGAATTACAATAATTTATGCAGATACTGCCCCCTCGAGGGGGTAACATGCTTCCAAAGAGTAGCCCATGCAAAGCGGGTAAGTTATTAGTGGAGAAACCTCACAGACGCTTCCTTGGCCAGATGGTCAAAGTTGACATCACCAGTGATAAGTCTTGCTGATGACGAGTACCTCTGATATATGATGCGCAGAGCTCTGTGGCATCCTTCCCCAAAGCCCATAACCCCAGTCTAACTGTGAGAAAAAATCCAGACACACCCAAGCTGAGAAAAATCCTACAAAATACCTGAGAATATTCCTTAAAAGTATCATGGTCATAAAAAAACAAGGAAAGACTAAGAAATATTCAGAGACAAGAGGAAATTGAGGAGACATCATAACTAAATGTAATATGGTATCCTAGAGCAGAAGAAGGACGTTAATGGAAAAATGAGTGAAATCTGAATAAAGTCTGGAGTTTAGTTCACAGTAAAGTCCCAGTGTTGGTTTCTTGGCTGTGACAAACATATCTTGGTATGTTACTTGGTAACATAAGATGTTACCAGTAAGGAAAACTGGCCAAGGGGCATAGAGAACTCCCTGTACCCTCCCTGTATGACTTTTCTGTACATCAAAAACTATTCTAAGTAAAAGAGTGGATTAAAATATCATTTACAGAATATTCCCAAAGGTAGAATGTCTAGAGATAAATTTAACACAAGATGTGTTAGATCTCTATCTGGAAAACTATAAAACACTGTTAAACAGGGAACTATATTCAGTATCGCAAGATAAACCACAATGGAAAAGAATATAAAAGAGAATGTATGGGCTTCCCTAGCGGTGCAGTGGTTAAGAATCCGCCTGCCAGTGTAGGGGAAACGGCTTCAAGGCCTGGTCTGGGAAGATCCCACATGCCACAGAGCAACTAAGCCCACGTGCCACAACTACTGAGCCCACGTGCCACAACTACTGTGCCCACATGCCTAGAGCCCGTGCTCCACAACAAGAGAAGCCACTGCAACGAGAAGCCCGCGTACCACAATGAAGAGTAGCCCCCGCTCGCCCCAACTAGAGAAAGCCCACGCACAGCAACGAAGACCCAACGCAGCCAAAGATAAATAAATTTATTTTCTAAAAAAGGATGTATATGTATGTATAACTGAATCACTTTGCTGTACAGCAGAAATTAACACCACATTGTAATTCAACTATACTTCAATAAAAATAAAACACAGGGCTTCCCTGGTGGCGCAGTGGTTGAGAGTCCGCCTGCCGATGCAGGGGACACGGGTTCGTGCCCCGGTCTGGGAAGATCCCACATGCCGCGGAGCGGCTGGGCCCGTGAGCCATGGCCGCTGAGCCTGCGCGTCCGGAGCCTGTGCTCCGCAACGGGAGAGGCCACAACAGTGAGAGGCCTGCGTACCGCAAAAAAAAAAAAAAAATAAATAAAACATAATAAAGTAAATACTGCTAAGAGGCATTAAACATAATCTAAGTAACCAGAAAGATACTGTATGTTTGGTTTGAAAGACTCAATATTGGTAACATGGCAATTCTCCTAAACCTGATCGGTATTATCTGAAAAGCCTTTTTTTTTTTTTTGTAGAAATTAAGATAACTCTAAAATTTCTATGGACACGCCAAATTTCCAAAACAATTATGAAAAAGAAAAAATGGAGAGTTGGAGCACTTACTCCACTCTTCAAGATTTTACTCGACTATGAACAAGACAGTGTGGTATTCGTAAGAGGACTGACAGATCACTGAACCAGAAAAGATAGCCCACAAATAGGCCCACATACACAGTCAAATAATTTTTGACAAAAATGCCAAAGCAATTCAATGAAAAAAGGAAAGTCCCTTCAACAAAGGCTGGAACAATCAGAATTTTATATCGTAGAAAAGAACTTCAATCCCTATCGCACAACATACCACAAATTAATATGAGATGGATCACAGGTCTAAATGTAAAAACTGGAACTCTAAAGCTTCTTTAAAAAAAAAAAAAGCAAGGAAAAAAATCTTCTCAACCTAGAGATAGAAAGATTTCTTAGAGAGAACACAGAAAACACTAACCATTAAAGAATGATGAATTAGACTTCCCCAAAATTTAAACCTTCAACTCATCAAAGAAACGATTAAGAAAATTAATGGTCAAGCCACAGATTGGAAGAACATAGTCACAACACATATATTTCGTTAAGGGCCTGTATCCACAATATATAAAAACTTTTACAACTCAATAATAAAAGACAAATGACCTAATAAAAATGGGCAAAAGATGTGAACAGATACTGAACAAAAGAAAACATGAGAATGGAAAAAAGTGCATGAAAAAGTTCTCTCACGACTGTTAGTGATTTGGAAAATGCTAATTAAAACCACAACAAGATTGTACTACACACCCACTAGAATGGCTAAAATGAAAATAATTGACCACACCAAGTACCAAAGAGGCTGTGGAGCGAGTGGGATTCTCATACATTGCTGGTGAGAGAGGAAAATTGTACACTCACTGAAAATTGTTTGGAAGTTTCTTAAAAAACATACCTCTATCCTATGACCCAGAAATCTCATTTCTAGGTATTTACCAAAAGAAATGAAAACACACGTCCACAAAAGGCCTCATACAAGGATATTCAGAGCAGCTCTATTCACGGTAGCCCTAGACTCGAAACTGCTCATCACAGTCAGTTGAAGAACAGATTCATCAAAAAATGGAATATTACTCAGTAGTAAGAAGGAACAAACTATTGACAATATATGTGTATGAACCTTAAAAACAGTACACTGAGTGAAAAGCCAGATGAGTTCTTTCCGAGGATGAATGACTGGGAAGGGGCCCTGGGGATTTTCTGGAATAAAACAAACAAACAACATCTTGAGAGGAGAAAGGGTCGTCACTCAGATGTATATATTTGTCAAAAGAGATTGAAATTATATGCACTTCATGTATGGGAATTATACTTCATTTTTAAAAAGCTGACACAAATTTTAAGAGCTCTAGAAGAATGTAAAGACAGCAGAAATTCGATGACAAAAGACAACAGAGAAGAGAGTAAAAAAGAAAATAAAATAAAAAAAAGGAATTTCAGAAGATACATTGAGAGCCAAAACAGCACGAATACAAAATGAATACATTTAGTAGAAAGAACTGAAATTGACATAGCTGAACACTTAATTACTAACAAGCAGGAAAGGACTGAAATAATGACCATGAAAGCAGAGAGGAAACGCAAAGATAAGAAAGCAATCAGAAAGATAATAATATAAGCTCAGGTTCCTCAGTTGCCCATAAACCAGGCTTCATCACCAATAACTACAAGCCCTCCTCACTCCAATCTGTCTAGTCAGGGCACCTGGTACCCTGACCACCACAATTTCCCAACATCACCAGGACCTCCAATTCAGGAGGCCCTCCAATGCATGTTTCTCACCCCTTTGATGGTCTACTTCCTTCCTACCCAGTTGAAATTCCATGGTGAATTCTTACAATTATTCCCTCGTGCAGGCCTTCCATTCCCTTGCCCTTCTCTGTCTCTACTGTTCGCATTTAGCGAAAGCAAGACCTTGGTGAAATTCAACGTTCCTTCTCTCCTGCTGCTGTACACAAGCTGAATACAGGTGGGACAATCAACAGCAACACACTGGCCCCAGTTTAAATGCACAATTATCACCCTCAAGCAGACCTCCATGCTGCCTGCAATCATGTATACTTCCCTAGGCAATTCTCCTCCAATGCCCTGGTTTCATGCCCTATTCTCTCTACTCTCGCCTTCAACACCTCCTGCCCCATCCTTACTCTTGGCAAGTTAGAGCCCTGGCTTCATACTTCACTGGGATCACTGAAGAGATTGGAAGAGAACCTCCACTGAATTCCCACCACCACTTCCACTCACCTACCAGTGTCTATACTCACGAGGTCAACTCTCCCATGTGGTGCTACACCAAGCCCATCATGCCCCTATCAAAAGCCAATGCCTGGACTTAGGTCCTCATATTTAGATCTCACTCCCTCTTGCCCAGTCAGGGAAGCTTACTCCAGCAGTTCACTCCTCTCTCCTCCATCTTCAGCCCTGTACTGTATCATTCCTACCAGTATATGAATATGCTATGTCTTAAAAAAAAAAGAAACCACACACATTTTCCCTTGACCCATCAGTTGTTGCCTGATTTCCTTGTTCTCATTTGCAGCAAAACTCTCAATAAGTCGTATATTCCCTATGTCTACAATTTGTCTCCTCCCATTTTCTCTTAACTCTTTCTCATCAGCGAAGGAGTATACACTCTGTCCTGACCCTACAGGGGACTTTAAAAATTTTTATTTTATATTGGAGGGTCATTGATTTACAATGTTGCATTAGTTTCTGCCGTACAGGAAAGTGATTCAGTTATACATACACATATATCCATTCTTTTTCAGACTCTTTTCTCATACAGGTCATTAAAGAATATTGAGTAGAGCTCCCTGTGCTATACAGTAAATCCTTGGATTTTGTTTTTTGAACATCTTTATTGGAGTATAATTGCTTTACAATGGTGTGTTAGTTTCTGCTTTATAACAAAGCAAATCAGCGATACAGTAAATCCCTGTTGATTATCTATTTTATATACAGTAATGTGTATATGTTAATCCCAAACTCCTAATATATCCCTCCCCCTAATTTTCCCCCTTGGTAACCATAAGTCTGTTTTGTTTTCAAAGTCTGTGAGTCTGTTTCCCTACAGTGGGCTTTTTATATAGACAGCTTGACTCCTCACATCTGAATATGGGAAACTTTTGTATTTGAAGTTTTCTTTTGAGTATGCTTCTCAGTATGGATCCCACTTTTGACACAGAGACACGTGTGTGAGAGTCTGTGATAAGGTTCTTCAATGATGGCAGGAAGGTTCCATCACACACAAGATATCTAAGCCCAGCTATGTACCAGCTGATCTCCATGATTTTACAGAGTGCCGATCTCCAGTTTCTAATTTTATTTTGCTTTTGGGGGAAAAAACCCTAGGAATATATTGCTTTAATTAAATATTAATGTTGGGGTTCAGAGAACGTCTTCTTTGTCAGAGGTGGTTTCCACGTAAAGGAAAAAACTGGCCTTGGGTTTTAGAAGATGTGTATTCAGTTTTGGATTTTCCACTTCTAAGCAGTTAAACTCAGTGCTATGGTCTCAATGTTTGTGTTTCTCCCAAAATTCACATGTTGAAATTCTAATGCCCAACGTGATGGCGTTAGGAGGTGGGGCCTCTGGGAGATAATTATTTCATGAGTGTGGAGCCCTCATGAATGAGAGTAACACCCTTTTGAAAGAGACCCAAGACAGCTCCCTAGCCCCTGCCATCACATAAGGATATAACGAGAAGTCTGCAACCTAGAAGCGGTCCCTCACCCAACCATCCTGGCATCCTGATCTCAGACTTCCAGCCTCCAGAACTATGAGAAATGTCTCTTGTGTTTATAAACTACCTAGTCTGTGGTATTTTTTTAACAGTGGCCTGAATGGACTAAGACACTTGGATGAGCCATTCATCTTTCATCTTCAATGGAAGACCACTTGCTTACATATCTCACAGGGTTATTATGAGTATCAATGCATGTAGACACTAATTAGAACTAGTAAAAGTTCTACTCAAGTATAATTCAACAAACTCCACAGCCAGTTTACCTTGGCGAATAAACACTCTTCATAGCAGCCTGATAAAATTTCTTAGCAGCACACTTGAGCCTTACAAATGCTCAAGGATGGACAGGTCATAAAATAATGTAGTAACCCCACGTGGAGAAACAGAAGGTGGCATTGCTCTGCCTGTCCCACGTCACACTGAAAAGGGGTCTGGTGGAGGCAGAGTAAATTTCTCCTCTCTTACTACTCTCCTTTAGTTTTCGTTCTTGTTTTTTTTAGTTTCAGTTTTCTTAGCATTCGTTTTTCATTGCTGCAGAACAAATGACCACACATTCTGCGGTGCATTGATTTCATGGTTTCTGACTCAGCTGTGCTCTTTGCTCAGGCTCACAAGGTAGTCATCAAGGTGTCCGGTCAGGCTGTATTCTCATCTGGCAGCTTAACTATGGAAGAATCTGCTTTCAAGCTCATTCTGGAGGTTGGCAGAATTTTGCTGGCTGTTGACGGGAGGTGGCCCGTAGGTTTAGGAAGCTGAATGCAGCTCCTAGAATCTTACCCACATTTTCCAGCCAATTAAGCCTCTCCAACTTGGCCACTTACTTCATTAGGTCTTCAGGGAGAGACTTTAGCTTCAATCTGCAAAGATGGAGTCTTATATAAAGTAACACAACAATGTACATGATGACATCCTTCTACTTTCACCATATAACACAACCTCATCATGAGAGCAACATCCTATTATCTATTTTTTTTGACTTTTTTTTTTAAAACATCTTTATTGGAGTATAATTACTTTACAACGGTGTGGAGAACAGTATGGAGGTTCCTTAAAAGACATCCTATTGTCTTTGTTGCGATGTCTGGAAGCAAGTCACAGGTCTTGCCTGCACTCAAGGGGAGAGGATTATATAAAGGTATGGACACCAAGAGGCAGGGATCAGACGGCTACCCTAAAGTTTGTCCATCACAAACAGCAACCATGTATTTTACAGAAAATCGAGGACTTGGGATGAGTTGGAGGGAAGGGTATGGGGCTATTGGAAACAATCAGAAAAATTTAACCTTTTCCTCACTTTTTATATAGCTAGACCACCACTGGTGTTTCTCTAGTAACCCTGTCCATTTGAAACCTTGGGTTTCAGAGATCTCTGCCCACACTGGTAAACATATTACATTTTATGACAGTGATCTTGTGCTAGCTGCTCTGTAGCAAGAGAAAATGTTTTGTTGAGCTGTGTCTGAGCCAAGGATTGAAGACCCCACAAAATGAACAGGAAGAGGAGTGGTATTAGGGTCTACCTGCTGTGATGGGTGAGGGTCCTCTGCTTTACTCAGACTTCATTTTGCTCCTGGCTTTAGTTTATTGCGCTCCCTACCATCTTAGCTCCATCTCATAGCCTCCTTACTGCAACCTCTTTTGACAACTGACAAAGTCGTTTAATGAATTCTGTTCAATTTCCTGAGATAGTCTATTGTGTAGCTCACTTAAAAAAATAATAGATGTGGTGGGAATGTAAACTGATACAGCCACTATGGAGAACAGTATGGAGGTTCCTTAAAAACTGAAAATAGAACTACCATATGACCCAGCAATCCCACTACTGGGCATGTACCCTGAGAAAGCCATAATTCAAAAAGAGTCATGTACCAAAATGTTCATTGCAGCTCTATTTACAATAGCCAGGAGATGGAAGCAACCTAAGTGTCCATCAACAGATGAATGGATAAAGAAGATGTGGCACATATATACAATGGAATATTACTCAGCCATAAAAAGAAATGAAACTGAGTTATCTGTAGTGAGGTGGACGGACCTAGAGACTGTTATACAGAGTGAAGTAAGTCAGAAAGAGAAAAACAAATACCGTATGCTAACACATATATACAGAATCTAAAAAAAAAAAAAGGTTCTGAAGAACCTAGGGGCAGGACAGGAATAAAGATGCAGATGTAGAGAGTGGACTTGAGAACATAGGTAGGGGGAAGGGTAAGCTGGGACGAAGTGAGAGAGTGGCACTGATATATATACACTACCAAATGTAAAACAGCTAGTTGGAAGCAGTCGCATAGCACTGGGAGATCAGCTCCGTGCTTTATGTCCGCCTAGAGAGGTGGGATAGAGAGGGTGGGAGGGAGGGAGACGCAAGAGGGAGGTGATATGGGAACATATGTATACGTATAGCTGATTCACTTTGTTATACAGCAGCAACTAACACACCATTGTAAAGCAATTATACTCCAATAAAGATGCTAAAAAAAAATAAGTTTCAGCAGAATTGACATTAATTTTCAAAATAAACCACCTCTGGATTAGAGAATAACAATTCATTCCTCATTATATCCATCATGTTTTCATTTAGCCTTAAGTATGCAGAAATACAATCTCCAATTTCCACTTATTTTATCTAAATTACATGTTTCCGGTAACAAATCTTGCTCATTCAAAAATGAAAATAAATTAGCATTAACTTTCATATCCTTGAATGCTGATATCAATTTACAAAGTCACTATTTATTAATCTAAAAAAAATAAGAGATGTTAAGGAAGATGAATGACAGAATAAGAAAGACTAGTGCCCGTCGTACTGGGTGCCCCAAAGAAGAGATTAAAGAATGGAGCACAGGCATTGTTTGAAGACACAATAGCTATGATTTTTTTTTTTGTAATGATAAAAAAATTAACTCAGAAATCCAGGAAACACAAAGTATCACCCCCAAGATGAGTAAATTAAAGAAATAAATGTATAGCATACCAGTGAAAGTGCAAAACGGGGGGGGGGGGGGCGGAGAGGTGGGGGGAACCAGAAAGAAAGACACCTGCACGCAAAGGAATGGCAATAAGAATGGCGACAGCCTTCCTGCCTTCGCAATACCAACTACGGAGGCCAGAAGACAATGGGATAACATTTTTTAAGTGATGAGAAAAAATAACTATCAACCTAGAATTGGTTGCCAAGAAAAATTATCTTCAGGAAAGAGGATGGATGTAAAGATATTTATAGAGAAAAACAGAGTTTACAACCCAAAAGCTTTCACTTAAGGAACTTATAGAGGTATAGGTTCAATTTTTAAAATAGATTAAGATTATTCAGATTTTATATTCTTCTTGTGTCAATTTTAGTAATATGTTTTTCTAAGAATATTTCAATTCCATCTAAATTTTCTATTTAATTGGCGTAAGATCATTCACGCTACCGTATTTTGATCTTTTTAATGCAACAACCAGAGAATGTGCATTCTCCACAAGCACCCATGGTTTACTTTCAGAAACTGACCATGTACTGGGCCATGAATCAATTATTTTAAAAATTTCAAAGATCAGGGTAAAAAAAAAATGAGGGGGTGATAACTCATCTTTAATCATAATTATTATAATAGGCTCCATTTATTGAATAATCTACATATGATTTCTCCTTTACCCATTTCTTATTATCCCCTTTTAGGTAATTAAAAAAAAATTTTTATTATCCGCATTTTAAATTGAGGAAACTGAACCTTAAAATAGTGTCATTGGCCTAAGGTCATACAAGATGGTAAAGCTGGACTTTCTCTCAAATGATAAATCACCTCGCATCCTTTTGTACCCCTAGTGTTCCATACATTAGGTGCTCAATTAAAGCGGATTAAATGACCAAACAAACATTTTCCCCTTCATTAAGACTCCTGTCTTTCCTGGGTGTGAAGGAGAGAATTAAGCCAGTCTGTCTCTTCTTTTCCTCTCAATTCCCCTGCCACCTCCATGCATAATAATGTTAAGGGCCAGGAAATAAAGAGTGAAAACATACCAAAACTCTGGGAAATTAATCACATGCAAGGAAGCGCTGAAGGAGAAACATTTGCATAAGTCATCAAACACAAGTACCACGTAACATGAGTTGGGTGAGAAATACATTTACATTTATTTTAGCGTCTTGCAGCTATTTCTTCCCGTGTTTACTTTTGTCTCTCTCTTTTTTTTTTCTTATTTAATTACACTTCCACCTGCATCAGCCTTAAGTATAAATTGAATTCCGCTGGGAGAGCTCAGCTTCTGGTCAGGTTGCCTTGCGCTGAGTAAAGACAATGAAAAGTGATGTCCAGTCCCAGAGATGTGCAAGGACCCAACCCCATCATCTGTAATGTCCAGGAATCCCCTCCCTTCTTCCTGCAGGGCCCCAGAGCTGACCAGCGAGCTGTTTTAAGGACTGTACCGAATTCCACGGCCAGAAAAGAAACCACAAATATCAGAGCTGTGCTCTTCAATTAGACGCCTCTCCATCACCTTTTGATCCCGGGATCCTGACACTGCCTGCAGCCCTGCCAGAGCCCCAGTGTCTGCTCTTAGCAATACTCCACTCCTCCCCCCGAGCCTCAGAATGACAACATTTTCGTTACAGTACTTTAATGCACTAGCAAATTCCTCAGTTGCGGTTAGTACACCAGACTATTTAGATATAGTCCACAAACTGTTTGGACTGCGGGGGAGGTTCTGGCGTTTGCCTTTTCAAAGGGGTTCAGATTGTTTCAGATGGCAGAAGACCTAACGTCTGCAGGAAGGTCTGCAAACGGCTTCACTAAATAAAACATCATCCACAAAGCAACCTGCAAAATCGAGACGCTCAAAAGCATGAATGGCGTTAGCTCATTCGGTGGTTTTTAAGTAAAATCACGTCGTCTGATTTTGCCACGGGAAGAAAAAAAACTGATGCACAGGAGATGTGCTGTGGCGGCGAGGGGAATTATCAGGAATTGCAGGGAATCGGCCCTGTTGATCCCAGACCCAAGAGGGATATCATTGTTTGTATGTTTGTTGTATTCACCTTGTTTGGTTAAGAGGATTTTAGAAGGATGCTCCAAAGACTGTCCAGCCCTGGACTGAGGCGACTGAGTACTTGAAATACGGCTGGTAGGGAATGAGGAGTTTAATTTTTCACTTTATTAAACGTTAATTAATTATAAATGTAAAAAACTATATTCAATTCTGTTATTGGAAAACTCTTATTTTGATAAAACTTGGGTATGCGAACCTACTTTTTCAACCGTAAATTTCAGAAATACAAATCAAGTATTTCTAGTGAAATTTAGCAGTCAGTTTGAGATGTGTGATAAATGTATAATACATGCCAGGTTTTGAAGATTCCACATGAATAAAAAAACATCTCATCAAAATTTCTTTATATTAACTCCATGTTGAAGTGACACTATTTTGGATAAATTGAGTGAAATGAAATATGTAATTAAAATGGATTCCTTCTATTTCTTTTTCATTTTTTAAATGTGGCTACTAGAAAATGTTAAAGTATAGATAAGGCTCACACTATATTTTTGTTGGACCACACTGAGCTAAACCATGCTGCTACTCCTGCCGGCTTCAAAGGACAGGCAGTGCGTACAGCACCATGTTTTGGATTCAGATACCTACAGGCATCTTCAGATTCTACGAGGTGGGTCTCTCTAATACTCTTGGCAACTTCAAGCCTGTTGCCTGGAGTGATATAATGACATCCATGTCAAACCAAATTAAATTTACATTCATTCAGTCATACTAAAAACTCAATCCTGAGTCAGATGCTATAAGGGACTAGAGGTAATTCCCAAGAGTTTGCAGTCTTGTAAAGCAAGACCTATGACATACAACAAAGAGTGAGGAATTGGAAAGCAGTCCAATAAGACACGAAAATAAACTGCAGCGGGGTTACTAGATAAAATACAGGGAGCCCAGTAAAATAAATTTCAGATAAACAACAAATAATTTTTTAGTGTAAGTACGTTGCATACAATAAAAAGGTGCCCTGTGTTTTTATTTGCTAACTCTGGCAATCCTAAGAGGCAAGGGCTGTAGAGTATCAGAGAGCAGAGAAACATCTTCCCCCAGAAGAACCCAGTCTGTCCTACAAGGGTCTGAGGATGTACAGAGAACTGTCTGCTTTCTCTAGTAAATCAACAGTGCATATCTTGCCCTTGTCCTGCTGTCTTTACTTCTGGATAAGATCTGAGCTCTGCTCATCCCTGTACAGTTTAGAGATTAAACGGAACAGGGAGAGCAGTGTAGCTGATACCTTTGCATTTATGACTATTTTCTTAGTCCACAGGCTCTCATGGGTAGACGCCATGCCTTACTGAGGGAATGAATTTTTATGTAGCAGTCAGTCTTTAGGGCTTGGTGGATCATACCCACAGGCAGACTTAAACTCTCATACAACCTATTCTGAAACAAGGAGGAAAAGAAATTCACAAATACTACTGGAAAGTGCCCTGCTCCTCTCCTCACAATGGTCAGCAGATCCGGGAACGGCCAAAGGATTTTCTCTGGTGTGAAAACATCCCATTGGACAAGGTTTCAAGACCTAAGAACTCACTGGGATTCTTCCTTCATGCTTCAACATCTTTTCCCATTTTAAGGCTGAAACAAGGAAGATGGGTGTAACACCCATGTTAAGTCAGAAGCAATCTCTCCTGTATGGATGGACACACACTGAGCCCAGGAACCCTCACATGGCTCTCCAAGTGCCAAGAGGAAGGGCAGATCCCAAGTATCCCATGTATGACATTTATCTAGTAATGGAGATCTTCATCCTTGGGTTGCCAGTCCTGAGATCCCAGGAGGACTAACTGCAGAGAGGTGTCAGATCACATAATTTGCATAATATCAGAAATGCTTCCATGACCTCACAGATGGACTACTGTCCACCCTCAAATACCTTTTTCATTACCAATCCTGCTTTTTTTTAAACTCCTGCTGAATTTGAGCAGGTGATGGCACTCAGAGCCTGTAGTACTCAGATACTTGAGTCGACTGCTTTATCTCATTTATATGATACTTTCCCTTGGATTTGTCATGTTCAGGATGTGTCCAGGCATTGCAAAGAAGTGCTACAGAATCCTAAAAGAAGATTAGTTTAATTTAGAATTTTAGAATTTAATTTTTAATTAGGATATATGAAGTGGTGGAGGGCAGGATCATCTTAAAACAAAATCCAACAATTCCAGATGAAATCATCCTACGTGTCTGACTTTCTGAGTCATTCTAATCGCTACTTTGGTGGCCCATTTGTCACACCATGTGTCAGGCTCCAGGCTTTTAAATTTTGGTTTAGGAAATGCCCACAATGAGTAGGCTGCAAATCCAAAGGGATTATGAAACACTGTTAAAGATTTCAAAGTCACACTTTTCCTCATCCATTTACCCCAAAGAAATGTAAAACTTGGGTCTGTAGATACCTGAATATAAATACAGAAAACTTTTTAAAGATAAAAGTTTAAAAAATTTTTTAAAGATAAATATGTGGGTACATTTATATGAATTTTGACTCTATAAATCAATAACGATAACGTCTTAGTGAGTTTTAAAATACAGAAAGAATCAAGATGGAATGGAATGAACAATGGATAAGGGGTAAAGTACTTAAAAGTATTCTATGGGTTTTGCTTTGTTCAGTAAGAGGGTGAAAATATCAACTGATATTAGATGTTGTTACATTACAAATATGTGATGTATTCTCATGGGTAACCACTAACTCTTATTTCCAACGTAAGAGAAGGATGAAAATGGAATAATAAAAAGTAACCTGAAAGAACACAAGAAGAAAGAGTAAAAAAAGAGAAAACAGGACAAATAGAAAGCACATAGTAAGATGGGAGGGTTTTTTTAATTGAAATGTATTTGGCATATAACACTGGTAAGTTTAAGGTGTACCTGTTGATTAGATACATTTTTTAAAATTAATTAATTATTTATTTTTTTGGGTTGTGTTGGGTCTTCGTTTCTGTGCGAGGGCTTTCTCTAGCTGTGGCGAGCAGGGGCCACTCTTCATTGCGGTGCGTGGGCCTTTCACTGTCGCGGCCTCTCTTGTTGCAGGGCACAAGCTCCAGACGCGCAGGCTCAGTAGTTGTGGCTCAAGGGCCCAGTTGCTCTGCGGCATGTGGGATCTTCCCAGACCAGGGCTCGAACCCGTGTCCCCTGCATTGGCAGGCAGGTTCTCAGCCACTGCGCCACCAGGGAAGCCCTAGATACGTTTATATATTGCAATACAATTGCCATTTGTAGTGTCAGCTACACCTCTACACATCACATAATTACCATTTCTTTTTTGTGGTGGGAATAGTTAAGACCTAGTTTCTCCACAAGCTCGATGTGTATAATATTGTTGTCTATAACCACTATACTGCACTTCAGATCTCTGGGACTTATTTATCTACCAGTTGCAAGTTTGTACTCTTAACATCTCTCCCATTCACCCACCCACAACCCATGGTAACCACCAATTCACTCTCTGTTTTTACAAGTTTGGCTTTTCTGGATTCCACATATAAGTGGTATCAAACAATATTTGCCTTTTTCTCTGTCTGACTTATCTCACTTAGCATAATGCCCTCAAGGTCAACCCATGTTGTTGCAAATGGCAGGCTTTCCTTCCTTCTCATGGCTCAATAAGATTCCACTGTGCATGTACACCACATCTTCTATACCCATTAATCCGCTGACAGGCACTTAGGTTGTTTCCGTGTTTTGGGTATTGTGAATAATGCTGCAATAAATATGGGAGTGCAGTTATCTCTTCGATATCCTGTTTTAATTTCCTTTGCATATATACTCAGAAGTGGAATTGCTGGTTTATATGGTAGTTCTGTTTTTAATTTTTTGCGGAACCTCCATATTGTCTCCCATAACAGCTGAACCAATTTACATTCCCACCAACAGTGTACAAGAGTCCCCTTTTCTCCACATTCTCAACAATACCTGTGATCTCTTATCCTCTTGATGATAGCCATTCTAACAGATGTGAGGTAATATCTCATTTTGGTTTTGATTTGCATTTCTCTGATGATTAGTGATGAACAGTAAGATGGTAATTTTAAATTGAAGTGTTTCAGTAATCACATTAAATATAAATGTACTAAATGTTGCACTGAAAGTCAAAAACTGTCACACCAGATAAAAGCTAGATGATATTTAAACAAATCACATCCAAAAAGGATACAGAGAGATTTAAAGTAGAATAGAAAAAGATACTCATGCAAAATAGTAACCTAAAGGAAGCTGGTGTGCCTATATTAATCTCAGAACTTTCTTTTAGACAAAAAATATTATTAGAGATAAAGAGGGATGATTCATAATAAATGTTTCATTCACCAGAAAGATATAATTCTAAAGCTCTAAGCACCTAAGATAATCCAAAATAGATACAGTAAATATTGGCAAGGCCCCAGAAGAAACATACTCACAATCACATGGGAGAATAAACACACCTGTCTCACTGACCTAGCTCAAGCAGGTCAAGAGATAATAAGGATGTAGAATATTTGAACACCACCACCAGCAAAACCTGACCTAACAGATATATTCAGGACACTACCTCCAGCAGCTGCAGGGTATATACATTCTTATAAAACACACATGGAGCATATATAAAAATTTACCATTTGCTGACCAATAATGCATGTTTCATTCATTCATTTATTCATTTATGGCTGTGTTGGGTCTTCATTGCTGCACACAGGTTTTCTCTAGTTGCAGCGAGCGGGGGCTACTCTCCGTTGCAGTGTGTGGGCTTCTCATTGCGGTGGCTTCTCTTGTTGCGGAGCACGGGCTCTAGGCGTGCGGGCCTTGGTAGTTGGGGCCCGCGGGCCCGGTACTTGTGGCTCACGGGCTTAGTTGCTCTGCGGTACGTGGGGTCTTCCCGGACCAGGGTTTGAACCCGTGTCCCCTGCTTTGGCAGGCAGATTCTTAACCACTGCGCCACCAGGGAAGTCTGCATGTTTCATTTAAATGTTACTTCTCAGCTGTCCCATCTATTTCTTACATAATAATTCATTACATATACATTAGAACCTCTCAATCTACCTTCAATTCCTTGTAAATTTTCTCATTATTTTTAAATGACTTTGATTCTGAATCCCAGGGGATTTCCTTAGTATCATCTTCTAATTCAGCAATTTTTCAGTGTCGAGTCTTAGATTTAACTTGTCTATTGAGTTTTTGATTTCAAAGGTTCTTTTTTTTTTATTTCTACAACTTCGAGAAGAGACTTGGGAGAAAGAATTTATCTGTGTTCAAAAGCCATATAAACATCTATGTGGGTCAGAAACAGCACCAAGCAGTCAAATGCAGCCTCTCAGGCATCACCAACTGCCATGAGAGAGTGTGCACAGATAGCTGTGTGGGATGCAAGGAACAGAGAGCATCTCAAACAGCCTCTCAGGGCCTTTGGTGGTCCCAGAGTGGAATGGGAAGGCACTGAACTTCACTGAATAAGAAGTGGTAGATATAAAGGGATCTCATCACCAGGAGGAAAGGCTGTGACAGAAAGAGGAGAGATGGACTCTGTAGCTGGAACATGGATGGGATCATAGGAACCTTATCAGATACACATGAGGACCAGATAGCAAAGTGCACTCCAGTGGATGCTGTCCTTAGGACAGATGAAGGATGTGGACTGGATGCTTCTCTAACCCAGCCCCACCCTGGGTTCTAGGTAGCCCTCAACTTCAATGATGTCTGGACAGTAAAGGGTGTGAAATCCAGAACTGAGTGATTTGTACTGAAATGGGTTTTCCAAAAATTGACTAAGTTCTGTTTCCTGCCAGCAGAAGAGATGAGGTATTGAGATAGAAATTACAGAAAAAATTAAGAATTATAGAAAAAAAAAAAAAAGGTTGCACACGCACATCTCCAGTTGAGTTTCGTGGATGTCCAACTTTTTCCGAGATTCAGAAGCAACTTAGGATGGAACGGACTTCGCATGTCACCAAGTTCCACTCCAGCATCTCGAAGACCAGGAATCTAAGGAATTTAGACTCAGTGAGAAGCATGAATGGACTAGTCCAAGGTCACGGCTGTGTTGTAACACAGTAAGGACCCAGAACGGCACTCCTTTGAGAAACAGAGGCTGGGGTCCTGGTCTTATAAGTGTGGTCCTAGAACTGTGTTCCTTGAAGGCTCAGTCCAACAACATCTTTGTTGACTTTGCCCTGATTTCCACTCAGGAAATACTTAAGTTTTCTTCGGATAATCTTCATTGTCTTCATGCATTTCTAATTACTCTTTCATTTCACAATTTTCTTGGCTATTTTCTCATTTTCTTCCCAAAGAAGAAATTTAGGTTCCCCCTAAATCTCATTCCTATTTTGTTTTAAATTACATTGAACTTATAGATTATTGAGGAAAGAATTGATGTCTTCTCACTTTTAGGTCCTACTATACTCCAAACAGAATATGGTTGTTTTTTTTTTTCGGTACGCAGGCATCTCACTGTTGTGACCTCTCCCGTTGCGGAGCACAGGCTCCAGACGCGCAGGCTCAGCGGCCATGGCTCACGGGTCCAGCCGCTCCGCGGCATGTGGAAGAGATCTTCCCGGACCGGGGCACGAACCCGTGTCCCCTGCATCGGCAGGCAGACTCTCAACCACTGCGCCACCAGGGAAGCCCCAGAATATGCTTCTTGAGGTACTTAAATCTCGTTCTAAATTCTTCAGTAAACTTTTACGGTTGTTCTTCATCTGTACTTTTATTTTGAAGCTTATTCCCAGGCAGTTTATATTGGAGGATTGTTTTAGTGATTAGGATCTTTTCCCACTGTACTTTCTAAATGCTTCTTGGTGATAAATTGTGAAAGCTATTGCCTTTTTTTCTCTATATTTATTTTATTTCTCTGTTTTGATACTTGAGACTTTATTTGTGGCTTAATAAAGTTAACTAAAGTTCCATGTTCCCTGGAAAAGGGCATACCCTCTGTTTGTAGGATATATAGTTCAAAATGTTATCCTTTAAATACAACTTATTCGTTTTATTAATATTTTGCTATATCATCACTTATTCTTTAATTACTTTGAGGTAGGCATGTTTCTATAAATTTCTCCTTGTATTTTTAAGAGTGTGAGCTTTACATATATTTCACTCACTGATTTTGGAACATAAAAGTTAATTGGTGCTCTATTATCATTTAGTTTTTACAATTAAAATGGTGGTCTTTGTTCATAGTGTCATTTGATGCTATATTAAATTCTACATAGCCTATTAAGTTGTAACTTTTTTCTTTTTGTGTCTGCTATACTTTTCAACATGGATTTGTTTTAGGTATGTCTTTAGTCAATAGCAGACAACTGGACTTTGTTTCATTACATATCAATTTCAGGATCTCTTCTTTAATAAGCAAGTTTATCTCATTTATAATCACTCTTACAAGTACTATATTTGGTCTATGTCTACTTTCCTTTTTCTGTTTTTGCTTCTTGAGTTCTCCTTTTACTCTCTTTTTTTCCTAACCAGGTCAGCCTTTTTTTTTTTTTTTTTTCCACTTTGCTTTTCTCTGATGAATTAACTCTGAGTTTTTCAAATACAGTATTTTCTTTAACCTACAGTTTTAAATTACTAGAATTAAGAAACGTACATTTTCAGTCACTCTAATTTAAGCAAAATGTTTATTAACACACTTCCATTTTCTTTTCCCCCATTCAGATTATGGCCTCTGTTAATGTAATGTGGTTTTATAGATCAAGATTATTCATATCACTCTGCATTAAAATGTTTTATCTTCTTTTGTGAGGACAATTCTCGTTTGTGACACTTTTAGGACAGGTTTACAATTATTTGGATCCCTCTTAATTTTAATTTGTTTCAGTGCATATTGCCAATCTGTTTTTATTATTTTCCCAGCTTCAAACATTGAATTTTGATTTTCTGTTGGCTGTAATTATTTCTTCAAGGAACATTCTTCCATGAAGCTTATGTGGCTGATATTTTCCAAGTCCTTCTATCTGAGGATGTGTTTTTGTTACCGTCACACATAAAAGATAGCCTGACAAGCTATAAAATTCCTGATTCACAACCTTTTCTCTCAAAATTGCTTTGAGGTCTCCATCGTCTTCTGGCATTTAGGGTTGCACTAAAAAAGTGTGACGCCAGCCTAGTTCTTACATATTTATTCATGGATTACTTTTTTCCTTATTATTTCCTTGTACAGAAGCTTGATAAATTTTCTTCATCAATGTAGTCGAAGAGTTTTCTAGACAATGTCTCAATGTGAATTTGAGTGAAATACAGTGAACCTTATTCTGTAGAGAAAACTCTTTCTTAGACTCAAGAAATGTCCTATCATAGCTTCAATTTTAACTCTTATACCATTTTCTATGTATTTTGGTGCAGGATAGATAAGGACAAACAGACGAAGCAAAATCTTTGTTTTCATGGAGCTAATTATTAGTCTTGTGAGCAAGGCACTTATTAGAGGAGGAATACCAGTACCATGCCAGTACCATGCCAGTACCATACCATACCAGTACCATACCATACCAGTACCATACCAGTACCATACCATACCAGTACCATACCATACAATACCAGTACCATACCAGTACCATACCATACCAGTACCATACCAGTACTAGTGTTGTGACTACCTAATGTGTATTGAACACTTGCTACATTGTTCTATGTTCTATGTTAAGGTCTGTATATTTTTTCATTTAATTCTCATGACAACAACGGAAAGAAGATTCTGTTATTAACCAGATCTACATATGGGGAGACTGAGTATCCAAGAAGTCAAGTGAACTGCCTGAGCTGGGATTTGAACCCAGCAAAGAGAAGAGTAGGGAAGCATGCAGTCTGGCCAGAAGAAACAGCTGGCTCTGGGAAAGGGAAGAGGTTGGTGAATTTGAGGAAGAGAAAAGAACACCTGTGGCTGAAGAAGTGAGGGGTGAGTGGTAAAACGTAATCCTAAGGAAGAAGGTAGGTGTCAGATCACAGCCTTTCTGGGAAATGTGCAAACTTGGCTGCCATGCCATTGTTTTGCTCTGTCCTGCCTTTGAGGCTAATTTTAATTCTACTACTATGTCTTTAATTTCTTGCAGACCCTCTACATCCCAGCTTCTACATCTTGAAAGCAATTCCATCTTCTCTTTCTTGAATTTCATTGCTCAAACTCAAGTCCCCTTTTATCTCAGCCTCTTCTCTCTTCATGATACTGTGTAGAGATTATGGCTTCTTTAAGCAAGTCGAGAAATCCAAACAGTTGTCTGAATTTTTCACATGGATTCTACATGAGATAATCTTCAGACTCCCCTACCCCTTAGTCGTCTGAATGCTGTCCTTGCATGTTGTCCCAGAGTATTATTTTCAGACTTCTGAAGGAGGCATTGCTCTCTTCATATCCTTGAAGGAGATGAAACCTGCCCAGACTCCTTTCTCACCCGAAGATCAGGGGAGTGTTATGGACCCAGGTTTCCTTATCTATACACCGCGTGATGGTAAATCCACTTCCAGTCATTACAGCGTGGAGGGTATTTTGATGCTCTAGCCTAATCCTGCTTCTGGGACGCCTTCACACATTTCTTTCTGTTTTTAACGGGGGGCATCTTTTACCATTCCTGGTTGGTTCCTGGATTTTTTACCTGATGCAGGATTTGCAAAACAAAAATTCCCAAAATGTACAGTCCTTGAGCTCTCGTCCTAGTTTCATCCCCACTTGGATCAATTTCCTCTTAAAGATGGCACCTCTGGTAACAGACGGGGCCATGCCCAGGCCTCCCTGTGCAGTCCAGATACTTTCCTGGGTTTAAAAAAAAAATCTTTACAGGGACACAGAATGATGGGCATGAAATTAGAAAAAATAATTTTAAGTGTGCCCCCTAGAGCACACTTAAAGGTGTCAGAGGGATGCTTGCTCTGTTTTTGTTTTTGTTTTTTTTAATTTTTAAATTTATTAATTTATTTTTGGCTGCGTTGGGTCTTCGTCGCTGCGCGCGGGCTTTCTCTAGTTGCGGCAAGTGGAGGCTACTCTTCATTAAAGTGCGCGGGCTTCTCATTGAGGTGGCTTCTCTTGTTGTGGAGCACGGGCTCTAGGGGCACAGGCTTCAGTAGTTGTGGCATGCAGGCTCAGTAGTTGTGGCTCACGGGCTTAGTTGTTTTGTGGCATGCGGGCTCTTCCTGGACCAGGTCTCGAACCCATGTCCCCCGCACTGGCAGGCGGACTCTTAACCCCTGCACCACCAGGGCAGTCCCTCTTGCTCTGTTTTTTCATTAGTACGGGCCACAGATTCCTGAGACAGGAGGCAGAGGTGGGAGGGGAAAGGGGAATAAAAGCGTCTTTGACTTTTTTGATAAAGATAAAACTTTGGGTTGCCATATGCTGACCTGGGTGGGGTTTTACTCAGCCTGGCTCTATATGCTTTACAATTAGGTCAGTTGATATCAGAATTTGGCATCTTTTCCTCTTGATTTTAATTTTCAGTGTTACTGAATTATTACCTTTATCCGAGTATTCACAGGAGACTGTTCCCCTTCCACCATTTTTTATTTGTGACTTTATTTTAGTAAAAATCTGAATTTGACAGAAGCACAAAGAAAGCTTTTTGGAGGGTCATACCTAACTTCTAATTCTTTGTATGATTAAATGGAACACCTCCCTCCTCCCCCACCAATAAAAAGAAAGAAAAAAGAAGACTTTAAAGCAGCGTAAAGTCTCAATCAATGTAACTTGGATTGGTAGCCCCTCTTGATTTGTTGCCCGGCCAAAGGCAACATCAACAGGAGTATTTTTCCAGCTGACAAATGTGTCAACTGGTTGAGAAAACGTAGGAATAAGATATTTTACTTTTTGCACATGTGGTTTATTCCTCCATTCTTCACTGCTATCTTTTGGATTCAAACACTGAGTTTGGAGTGACACAGCTCATCCTGTGTCTTTTCAGCCAGTGATGATCTCTACAGACTGATCAGTATTTTATATGTAAGATATTTTATAACATTTTCTATGTAACATTGCTTTTCTAACGCCTGTACTTCTCTGTCTTACGTTTCCTTTTTCACCCACCCCATTCTGGCTCCCTGCTTTAGTTGCTTTTTTGATCCCAGACGTCCATTTTGCAACTCCTGACTTTCTCTAAGATTTTCCAGTTGAAATCTGAAAGAATTAAGCAAGTGAGTCAGAAATCACTTCTTGTCAAGCACCGTGCCAGAAAACGAGCAGTTGTGTGTTCAGTGGGAAAAAGCATTTACCCTTTCTTCACTTCTTGCCACTTGAAAGGAAATCCATCTTTTTCTCCTCTTTGAATTTAATTCCCCAATCTCTATACCAAAATAGAAAAAGAGCAGAAAGAACATACAAATGGTGGACATCCAGTCTCGGCCACATATCATATTTATCACCTTTAATGTCCCCTTAATGTGTGTGTCTTGCCTTGCGAACTGAGCTATGACTCCACTAGTAAAAATTATATGACTCATGTCCAAGTCCACATTTAGCAAAATTTCTAAAGCTTTGTCAGTGTGCAAGGCAATGAATATGAAATGAGGTCTGCATTCTTTATTTGGATTAAGTTTAAAGCTTTTCAAATAACACCATCTGAAAATGTCAGCATGACAGAGCTGCCATTCTTACGGGAGGGAACGTACCCACGGGGTGCAGGGCCCAGAGGAGAGAGCCACAGTTTATCTTGCTATCTTGTAACTCTCTTCTACTTGCTGCCTCACATATCTGCCCTTGGCGTTTTTATGTATGAATGAAATACGGTTACAAATAAACACCAGTGGAAATTTTCAGATGGAGAACAATCTAGGGAAGGCTAAATGATAGTGATTACTGTGAGACAGTGTGGGTCAGGGGTCAAAAAACTCCGGCCCAAGGGCCAAATCTGGCCTGTTTTTGTAAATAAAGTTTTACTGGAATATAGCCACACCTGTTCATTTATTAATATATATTGTCTACGGGTGCTTTCCTATTACAATGGCCGGGTTGAGTAGTGGTAACAGAGACCGTATGACCCACACAGCCTAAAGTATTTGCTATCTGTCCCTTCACAGAAAAAGCTTACCAATCCCTGGTGTAGGGGACTGTTGGTTTCTACCCAGAATCCACTCCCCTCTCTTTCTTTCCTAACAGGTCCTCCCCATGCAGCTCAGGTGTTCCAAGGCATACTCACCCTCCCTCGTCTCTGACTGGTCCACAGGTGGGCCCGTCAAGCTTGCCCGTTTCACTGGAAGAAGAGCCCAGGTCTAAGCCAATAAGTCCATGGAAATCCCCCAACCACAAAGATTGTTTCAAAAACAACAGGGAAGGAGTCCAACTGGAGTCCTGTGAGGAGGCCAGGGTTGTCCCAGATGGTATGCAGTGCTGTGGCCATTTTACTACCAAGAGGAAAGCCAGGAGGAAACGTAGCCAGTATAGAGAAGGATGCAGCTGAGAGAAACAGAGCTGGAATCCATAGATTCAGATAACTTTGGAGACTGCCTTATTTCTGGACTTCCAATTACTTGAGCCAATTAATTTAATTATTTTTAAGCCAATTTGAGTACTGGTTTTTCTGTTATCTGCAACACAGAGACTTCTAACCGATAGAAATATTCCATTTATCTCATGAAAAGTGTCCTAGGAGTCTGTGTTCATCTTATTTCTTTGTAGCCCTAAACACGTCCTCCATCTGGACAGAACCTCCTCCACTTCTTTCTCTCAGTATCTCTTGGTCGCTGCCTCTTTGAGTCACTGTCCAGCAATTTGTTTAAAGGAGGAGACCCTTCCCCACTCCTTCAAAACTCAGGGTCCAAGGTGGTCACTCTGGTATACGCTTAGGTTTCATCATTCTTGTCCTTACGACTCCTTGACCGGAGATCAGGACACCAGTGTGGGATGCCCCAGGCCTGCAGCTTCACTGGTTTTCTAGTTATTGCCGTCAGGAAAGTGCAACATTCTTAATACAGTTTGCAACGTCCTCTGTGTTCTGTCGTTTGTCCACGACCCCAGCCTCGTCCTGAGCCATTTTCCCCTTCCCATCCACTTTCTAGTCACACTGTTTTTCTGGTACTTCCTCTAAGAAGCCGTACTCTCGGGTCTCTAAACATTTAAGAAATGCTGTTCTATTTGCCCGGGATCTTCTTCTTTCCAATTTTCACCTACATCACTCTTGTTCGTCATTCTCATTTCAGCCCAATGGTTGCTCCCTCAAAGATGACTGATGTGACCCCTAAGACTACTGTAGCTCTGTCTACGACCAGCTTCCGTCCACTTCATCCTTCTGTCTTCATAGCATCCTCACCCTTATAGCTAATGACTCCAAACCCATATTCACAAGCACACTGGAAGCTCCAGGAAGGCTCAGTCCTAGCCTGTCTTGTTCCCTAGCAGGTCCCTGGTCCTCAGCACAGTGTCTGGCACAGATCTGACCCTCAATATATATGGCTCGTGACTAAATGAGCAGTTTTGGCTGTTTTAACAAGGAAGTTATGGACACTACCCGTGTTTGAAGGCAGAGTACGTTTCTAACGACTCACGTCTAGTGACCTGAAGAGGTTGCTGGGTAAACAGTATTAAATTCTTACTCTCTTACTCTCCGTTTTCTAGAAAACATGCAGAACATCAGCCTTGTGGCAACCATTTATATCTTACAATATATCAGGCTCTCAACCAGGTCCTCAGAATCCACAAGCTCTAACTTCTAAAGTTCTTCAGAGCATATTTTATTAATCTTGCTCTTCTGAGGAAAAAACGGACTAAAAGAGAAGTAACTTAACTTGCTAGTTATGTGTGAATCTATTCACCACCACAGACCATCACGTTGATTTTCAAACCTAGAGAACAACTCTGCTCAAGTCTAATGAGTGAAGAGTCTTGGGTTACCTTGCCTCCTGGTCTGGACCCGTGCGTGCGTGTGTGTGTGTGTGTGTGTGTGTGTGTGTGTGTGTGTGTGAACATGCTGCTACAGAGTGAATTATACCCTCTCAAATTTCCTATGCTGAAACTCTACCTCTCAATTTTTTTTAAAAATTTTTATTGGAGTATAGTTGATTTACAATGTTGTGTTAGTTTCTGCTGTACAGCAAAGTGAATCAGTCATGCATATACACATATCCACTCTTTTTAGATTCTTTCCCCATATAGGTCATTACAGAGCACCGAGTAGAGTTCCCCGTGCCACACAGTAGGTCCTTGTTGGTTATCTAGTTTATATCTAGTAGTGTGTATATGTCAATGCCAATCTCCCAATTTATCCCTCCCCGCCCATCCCCCTTGGTAACCGTAAGTTTGTTTTCAATGTGCTGGTATTTGGATTTGGGGCATTTGGGAAGTAATGAGGTTGAGATGACATCGTGAGGACCAGACCATCAAGAAGGGATTAGTGTCCTTATAAGAAGAGACCAGAGGGCTTCCCTGGTGGCGCAGTGGTTGAGAGTCGGCCTGCCGATGCAGGGGACATGGGTTCGTGCCCCGGTCCGGGAAGATCCCACATGCCGCGGAGCGGCTGGGCCCGTGAGCCATGGCCGTGGAGCCTGCGCGTCTGGAGCCTGTGCTCTGCAACGGGAGAGGCCGCAACAGTGGGAGACCCGTGTACCACAAAAAAAAAAAAAGAGACCAGAGGGCTTGCTCTCTTTCTCTGCCATGTGAGGACACAGTGAGAGGGTGGCCATCTGGAAGCCAGGAAGAGAGTTCTCACCAGAGCTCTGACCATGCTGGCACCCTGGGCTTAGACTTCCAGTCTCCAAAACTATGAGAAAACCCAACTTTTCATCATCTGTCCTGGACAACGGCAAACGCCTTAAAACTGATCACCCCCTTCACCCATCTCCTCTCTGCTCAGATCACCACACAGCAGCCAGAGAGATCACAACAAACTATCAATCTGACATTGAAATGTTTTCAGCATGGGGTTGGCAAAGACTTTCCATCACTTTCAGACAAAAAAAAAAAATCCTGAGATTTCTCCCAATAAAACATCTGTACTAACATTCTGAAATGAACCTCAACACTCAAACTTTAAAAAATGGTTAAATGCAATCAGAAAATAGAGAATCGTTCACCTTTACGTCAACATAATTTCATAATATGCTTGAGTTGAAAATTCATACTGCTTAAAAATTTCATTGATCAGAGGTACAGTGGCTGTCTGTTTCAGCCTCAGTCTTTATTGACTCCCAAGGTTCATATGTGTTAGAACATTCTCTACGGGTCACCTAGATGTCAATCTGCTGAAGGAAAGGAGGAAAGGAGGGGCCCCTTGAGTGGGAGTTTATTCTAAGATAAAGAAAACCCAGGGAAATAGGCTCCTCTGAATAAGTTTGGTAAATGTCCAAGCCATTGTAGGAGCAGGGCCATTCTGAGTTTAGTAGAATCTCTTACTCTGCCAAATCAAGTGGACCATTACTCCCATGTCTGAGTCCTTTGTTAAAGGGAGGACAATAAACGAAAACAGAATGAGTCAGTCCAATAAAACCTTTTAAGACGATACGGCACAATTGGTATTAGATCGGGTCTCTTGCAACTGACTATAATACACAGTCTACTTCATTACACACCCTGGGAAGTGCTGGCACCTTGAAGAGGGAGAAAGTTGATGCTTGTGCGTGGTAAGATGGCAGGTACTGAGGTTGTGCTCAGGAGAAATAATGATGTCCAGCAGATGATGGGCAGAAGACAATGGAACCCAATGGGAGACAGAAGTACCTGGTAGTCAGGGCAGGCAGAGATGGGGCTGGAAAGGAGAATGGGAGGGAAAGGCCAAGCTGTAGGCGGTACCTAACAAGACAGGTGACTTATTTATGGAAACGCGTGACAGACACCACCATAACATACTTGGGGTGGATTTTCTGGGGTCTGCAGTCTGTGTGGATAAGAGGAGGGCAGGAAGCAAGAGGTGGATGTGAGTTAAAGAAAGGTCATTACTTTTGGTCAGGTTACTGAAGAAGCAGGACCATAGTGCATGGAGGACCAGGGGAAGAGATCCAAAAAGTAGATCTGTAGCACTGGAAAATTTCTTAATTCCCTTGAAAAATTAACTACTGACTCAGAATATTGATATCCTCAATGTGAAATGCTTTAATAACTTTAATAATAGAACTGATTTTTAAATAAAATAGCTAATCACAGACTCCAGGAAACTGGGACTTGTAAGTGGAGTAAGGTGGGACGGAAAAGAGTAAAATCAAAAGGATGGGCCTGAGGGAAGGTGAAGAGACTCTGAATTTCCAGGGGGAAGCATGGGAGAGGAACCCACTGATGGAAGCAGAGGGCGGGTGGGGTGGTGCCTGCTCTGTAATTATAATCAAGGTAACCACGGCAACCAAGGCATGGCGCAGGCATGCCTTCCCTCGGGTGGATTTGTGAGAAAGGAGTTTTACAGCAACGTCCAATATAACTTGGTTGCCTAAGTATTCTGTGAAGTATTAGTAACGCTGAAGTCTGCTCACCATTCCTGGAGAATTTTCATCCACATAATAAAAATCCAAGCGGCGACACGGGTGATGTGACAACCCAGGAGAGCCCACTGGATCTGAGCGCCTAGACGTCGTTTGGGCAGAGGATCGTCTTTGAAAAATCAGTCAGGGATCTGGTGATGTACGGATTCAGCTGAAGCGACAGATTTACGTGGCTCAGGATGAGCCTGGTTTTGAAATGTAACATGAAGTGCCAGACAGTGAGTGTTCAGAGACCACCGGCATTGGAGAGGCCTCTCTACAGGGCTGACGCATTATTTACGTTCCGTCCGCTTTGCACATCGAGCAGTTTCATTTTCAAAGTGAAGACCGGGGTCCCTGATTTCTAAACTGGAATTCTAGGCTGACCTCAGAGACATGTGCTTTCCTAACACACCCGGCCGGCACTGGTTCTGGGGTTGAATTTGGGCAGAAGACACACCACACACTGTTTGCTTATCATCGTTTGACTTTGTTTTATTTACAAATCATAAGCACGGTCGGGCCGCCGAGCACATCTCTCGCTAAGGCTCTTGCCAGCCCAGAGCAGATGGAGACATAAATCAGGCCCCAAGTCTCTTCCTCTGCACGGTCACATGGGAGGGTCCTGGGTCCCTTTGTACCATGTAAATAGTTACCCTCTCCCCACGTGTGCCCAGGGCCTACCCCACTTCGGGGCTAGAAGGAGACCAAGTCACGGCCGTGGAGGAATTCATGCCAGATGTGGCTCATCTTCCTTTCAGTTCCTTGATTCCTCCTGGAATACTGGACCATTTGCTGTTTTCTGGTCATTTCCAATTTTACCGCTTGAAATTTGTACTTGCTTTTCTTGGAGGTTTAAGTATTTTCTCTTCATAGACATACCAGGACTTTGAGTTGTTTTAATTACATCAACCAGAATAGAAAATCTTATCTGCTGACTTTTATTCTAGTTACTAATGCCTTTCTTTTAAAATCAACTCTCTCAAGGTACCATTTACGTACAAGAAAAGGTACCCATTTAGAGTGTAGTTTGATGAGTTTTGACAAACGTATACACCTGTGAAACTAGGACCACGGTCAAGGTAAGGAATATGTCCATCACCCCTGGGAAGTTCCCTATAACTCTTTGCAGGCAACCACTGGTCTCTTTGTTGTCACTAGAGAGTACATTCATCTGTTCTAGAGTGTCTTATCAACAGAATCATACAGTGTATATATTCTTTGGGTCTAGTTTCTTTCACTGAAATAGTGTATGAGACTCTCCCATGTTTCTGTAGTTATCAGTAGTTCACTTTTAATCACTAAGTAGTATTCCATTGGGTGAATGGAACATAATTCGTTTTTTCTTTTACCAGTGGATGGACGTTTGGATTACTTCCAGTTTTTGACTGTTCGGGACAAAGCTGCTGAGAATATTTGTATGTATGTTTCTTTTAAAGGACTTTTTCTTTACTTTGGGTAAATACCTAGGAGTGGAATTGCTGGGTCTTATGGTGACTGTGTATTTCACTTTATGAGAAACTGCCAAGCAGATCTCCAAAGCGGTCACACTGTCTTTGCACTCCCTCCAGCCAAATATGTGTCTCAGTTTCTACACATGCTCACCAGCAACATCTGCTTGATAAGCTTGAGGCGAGATGTCTGGAAATACCAAAACTTGGATATAAATTAATGCCTCCTCACATGAAAAGATGCTCCACACTGCTAATCATTAGAGAAACGCAAATCCAAACTACAATGAGGCATCACCTCACCCCGGTCAGAACGGCCATCATCGAAAAGTCTACAAACAACAATGCTGGAGAGGGTGTGGAGAAAAGGGAACCCTCCTACACTGTTGGCGGGAATGTAAATTGGTGCAGCCACTGTGGAGAACAGTATGGAGGCTCCTTAAAAAACTAAACATAGAACTACCATGTGACCCAGCAATCCCACTCCTGGGCATACATCTGGAGAAAGCTCTAATTAGAGTTTTCTAATGCACCAGACATTGTTCTAATCCCTTTTTATGTATTGATTCACTCTTCACAACAACCTCCAGAGAGGTTTAATTTTTCTTTCCCTTTTATATATGAGACTCCAAAACATCAAGTAACATGCTCAGAGTCGCACATCTAGTGAGGGGCAAAGCCAGGATTAGAACTCAGGGTGTCTGTTTCTGGATCTTATGCTCTTAAACACTGTTCTGCTGATCTCAAACCAGGTACTTATCAACTCTAGAGAGTGTTTAAAAAGATATTGATTCTTTACACGTGGTGTTTATAAAGAAAATAAGAGGTCACACTACAAGAAGCTAAACGTCTAAGGGGAAAATAGAATGGACGAGATTCATTCGATCCTTCAAAAGAAGAAAAGAAATGCAGTAAATAAAAAACACAGAACAAAATGACAGGAATACACCCAGGCTTATTGATAATCACAATAAATACAATTGAGTAAAAGTCCCTTTTTAAAAGACTGAAGAGTGGAGCTAAAAATATCAAAATAAAATTTGGACATTTGCTTTTAAAGGAAAAACGTATGAACACCAAAAGGAAATATATTGAAAAATAAAGGTAGAAAAAAAGGCAGGCGCAAAAAAAAAAAAAAAAAAAAAAAAAAAAAGGGCTTCCCTGGTGGCGCAGTGGTTGAGAGTCCGCCTGCCGATGCAGGGGACGCGGGTTCGTGCCCCGGTCCGGGAAGATCCCACATGCCGCGGAGCGGCTGGGCCCCGTGAGCCATGGCCGCTGAGCCTGCGCGTCCGGAGCCTGTGCTCCGCAACGGGAGACACCACAACAGTGAGAGGCCCGCGTACCGCAAAAAAAAAAAAAAAAAAAAAAAAAAAAAAAAGGGCTTCCCTGGTGGCGCAGTGGTTGAGAGTCCGCCTGCCGATGCAGGGGACGCGGGTTCGTGCCCCGGTCCGGGAAGATCCCACATGCCGCGGAGCGGCTGGGCCTATGAGCCATGGCCAGTGAGCCTGCGCGTCTGGAGCCTGTGCTTTGCAATGGGAGAGGCCACAACAGTGAGGGGCCCGCATACCGCAAAAAAAAAAAAAAAAAAAAAAAAAGGCAGGGACTTTCTATTTCTTCTCGTATATATAAGAAAAGTGAAATTTGATCATTCACAGAGGAGACTATCCAGATGGCCATGAAACAATTGGGAAGAAAAGTTCAAGTCTACTAACTCTAACAATTAGCCAAATACTAGTTAAATTAGAGCAAGGAGAGAGGTAGGGAAAGAGGGAAGGCAAACAGGATAGAGGCGGGGTGGGCAGGAGGAGGTGGGAACATAAAGGGCGAGGTGTCAGCACATTTTCATTTCAAGGTGGTTAAAGTTAAGCAGATGATTCTAATTTACATAAAATTATACCTTTCTTAATGAACACTCAGAAACAGAAAAGGTACATAACATAGTTATATACATAACCATGGTGAAGTGAAATGTATATAACATAGCTATATACTAACAATGGTGAAATGAAATGTACATAACAGTTATATACATAATGGTGAAATGAAACGTACATAACACAGTTATATACGTAACAATGGTGAAGTGACCAAGCAGAGCTAGAACTCACGCCCTCTAAGGTTTAGCTCCATGTTCCTCCTGCACTACAGTAGTTCCAAAACTTAGCCAGAGAGCATAGTTGGGAACCTTCACTGAAGTTCCCAGTTGCATGACCTGTGCTTTTTCAGATGTTTCAAGCACAGAAGTGAAACACTCATTTTTTATTTTTATTTTTTTTTGTGGTACATGGGCCTCTCACTGTTGTGGCCTCTCGCGTTGCGGAGCACAGGCTCCGGACGCGCAGGCCCAGCGGCCATGGCTCACGGGCCCAGCCGCTCCGCGGCATGTGGGATCTTCCCGGACCGGGGCACGAACCCGTGTCCCCTGCATCGGCAGGCGGACTCTCAACCACTGTGCCACCAGGGAAGCCCTCACTCATTTTTTGATATCTGTCCAGTTCTACCAAGATAGATGGCATCTATTTTTAAGGAGACTGGGGGAGTTTGCTGGGGAGCCCTTGCCGGTTTGTGGAGAGCCAAAAGACTAAATATTTATCTTCCGAGAGGTTCCGACTTCAGGTGTTGGTTAAACAATGAGATTCCTCAACTGGAAAGCTGGGACGAGGTCTTGCATTATGGAAAATTCACTCACTTCCACCTGGTAAAATCTGCCAGGCTGGTGGTGGCATCAGTGTGAACAGATCCAGAGACCAGTTTCCAATAAACAGGGGACCTGTACCACAAAACACTAGGCAAACAGCCATCAGAAGAGAACTATAAGAAATGGTCCGGAGCCATGTCTCCCAGCCATAGGTTTAGAAGAAACATCCATATAAATTCTGTGTATCTGGTCTAAGGAGGATATTTACTAAAAGACAGCTGCATGCTGTCACCCACATGGAGATGTGGTTTCTGAAGATACCAATAGGGCAAGGACTGAGATGAATATTTCATAATTTCTCAAGCTTTAAACTGAAATGTGAATAAAACTGAGTTGATCAGCCTTGTTTATCAAATCAGAAAATGGAATTAATGAATTACAGTGCTTTATCTCTAATGATGGGATTATCAAAGTGCCAAGGTAACTTCAAATTCTCTGACACAGAAACAGGGATTTGCTTATAAAGGAAGCAATTATAGAAAGGACTCACTCACCCTGTAGGCATCTAAGCCATGTCCATAAGTATGAACACTCAGATAAGCCTGAATCCACATTGATAACCAAAGATGTAAAAGTGCTTTGCTTCAAAATGCAATGTTTTTCCTGAGCATTTATTTCATGCTGTGTCTTAAGGAATCCTCAGTACAGGTAATTTAACTGCCTAACCTATCTGATATAATTGGGGCAGCTTTAAGTGTAATATAATACATTGTAAACAGTTTCAGAAAAGTGCTACGCTGAAAAGAATCTGAAAAAGAATAGAGATATATAATGTGTATATAACTGAATCACTTTGCTGTACACCTGAAACTAACACTGTAAATCAACTATACTGCAATTTAAAAAATTACAATGTTTCATTTTATTCTCATTTTCCATCGATGTAAGCTTTTCTCCATCATTTTTCACAGAAGCACCCAAGAGGACTATTACTGGATTGTACAGTAAATACATCTTAGATTTTTAGAAATGCCAAACTATTTTCCACAGTGGTTGGACCCCATTACAGTCCTACCAGCAATGTGTTGTCAATGATGTCCAATGTGATACATGCTTATTCCATTGTACCGTTTCCAAATAGCAGAGCTAAACCCAGCCTGCTATCAATGTAATTTTTCTTCTTGACACTATAATATTTTTTGTTAGGTAAGCATATTCTAAAAGTTGAATCCACAGATGTGTCCAGGAACCCTTTCTTATTCCCTTCTTTCTTGGGTAATTAGGTCTTGCAGTGCCTTTAAGATGCCCCCAGGACAAAAGCCATCACCTAGAGAACAGAGCCATTAAAGGTCAGCTAAAATGACTGTGATGCTGTTCCTGGTCTTGTCTCTGACTCTGTGCTTACCTTTGGATACTGAATCTACTGTCAGTTTTCATAACTCTATATCCTGTGTCTGGTCCTGAACTAAATTTTTTCAAGCTCCTGCATTCCCCCTCTGGGTTTCCTAGTGCTGAGTTTTGTTGCTGATACTGCTTCTAGGGACACCTGGATGTCTGAATTATAGACTTACGATAACCCGCTTGCAAGTTACATTATCACTCTGGAATATCGTATGCTTCATTTTTTAAATCTTAAAAAAAGTTTTTTTAACCATTATAGATCCATAGAAAGTTGCTTAAAATAAGTACAGAGGGCTTCCCTGGTGGCGCAGTGGTTGAGAGTCCGCCTGCCGACGCAGGGGACACGGGTTCGTGCCCCGGTCCGGGAAGATCCCACATGCCACGGAGCGGCTGGGCCCGTGAGCCATGGCCGCTGAGCCTGCGTGTCCGGAGCCTGTGCTCTGCAACGGGAGAGGCAACAACAGTGAGAGGCCTGCGTACCGCAAAAAAACAAAAACAAAAGTACAGAAAGCCCCATATACCTTTCACCAAGCTTCCCTCGATGGTGACATCTGACTGAGGTACTGCAGACACAGAACAGCAAGCATCGCTGCTCATCACCCAGTTCTGCAAGGATTAAGCCACCACAATCACTGGCCGACTGCACTCCGTTGCTTCAGACACAGGAGATTAGGACAATAATGGATACCCTGTGCTTTGGACAAGCAGGCCCCTTAAATAGTTAGGTGTATATTTCAGGAACAATTTGAATGAACCCAAATTCTTGCATCTTCCCATAGATAGAAAAGCACTACAATCATTAACTTGAGATGCCTGTTCTCTGACTAGCAGTAACCTTTAGCTGGGATGTATGCTTGACTGCACGATTTCCCTAGCATCCCCCCATCCCGCAAAAAAAAAAAAAAAATCACTTATAAAACGGCTTCTCCCCCTACCTCTATTGGAACAGTTCCCTCTGAGCTACTGAGAGGCTACCTCCCAGGCTACAGTCCTCAGTAAGACCCCAAATAAAACAAACTCACAGCTCTTACATTGTGTACTTTTCTTTCAGCTGACAGTACACTATTGAAACCAGGAAACTGACATTGGTATAATACTGGTAACTGGACTACAGATCTTACTCAGTTTTCACGTTTTTACATGTACTCATGTGTGTGTGTTTCTACGCAATGTGATCCCGTGTGCAGACTTGTGCAATCACTACCATAATCAGCACACAAAAGGGTTCAATCACCACAAAGGAACTGGCTCAAGTTGCCCCTTCACAGTCCCACCCACCGGCTACCCTATCTCTTAGTAACCACACGTGTTCTCCATTTTTATAGTTTTGTCCTTTAGAGAAGAATGTCGCGTGAATGGAACATACGTAACCTTTTAAGAATGGCATTTCTCACTAAGCACAGTGTCCTTGAGATCCAGCTAAACTGTTCCCTTTCTTTTTATCGCTGAGTAGTATTCCATTATATGAAGATACCAGAGTTTATTTAACCATTCACTTGTGGAAGGATATTCGTGCCACTTTCCCTTTTTGGATTTTATGAATAAAGCTGCTATGAACATTTGCTTACAGGTTCTTGAGTGAATATAAGTTTTTATTTCTCTGGGATAAATGTCCAGGAGCAAGATGGCTGGGTTGTGTGGCAAGGGAATGTTTACTCTGATAAGGAGCTGCCAGACCATATTCCACAGCAGCTGTCCCATCTTACACCGCCACCAGCAATGCACGAGAGATCCAGTTCCTCCACATCTTTACCAGCATTTTGTGTTATCACTTTTTCTTTTAGCTTTTGAAATAGGTGATATTTCATCATGGCTTTAATCCACATTTCCCTAGTGGATGGTGATGTTGAGTACCTTTTCACGTGTCTTTCCCCTTCTGTATATGCTCATTGGTGAAATGTCTGTTCTTGTCTGTACGCGTTTGCTAGGGGTTCCATAACAAAATACCACAGACTGGGTAGCTTCGACAATTTTCTCACAATTCTGGAGACTAGAAGTGTGAGATCAAGGTGTTGGCAGGTGTGGTTTCTCCTGGGGCCTCTGTCCTTGGCTGGCAGAAAGCTGCCTTCTCAGCATCCTTATGTAGTCTGCCGTTGTGTGTCCAGATTTCCTCTCTTTGAGGACACACCAGTCAGATTGGAGCAGGACCCACCCTAATGGCCTCATTTTAATCACCTCTTTAAAATCCCTACCTCAAATTACAGTCATATTCTGAGGTCCTGGGGGTCAGGGCTTCTTCAACTTATCAATTTGTATGGGGGGGGGGGTAGGACACAATTCCACCCACAATATCTTTAGCCTATTTTCTAATTCAATTGTTTCTTTCACTATTGAGTTTAAGAGTTCTTCATATACTGTATTTGAGATAAAAGTCCTTTCTTGGATATACTGTGCAAATATTTTCCCCCAGTCTCTAGCCTGGCTTTGCATTTTCTTAGTAGGGTCTTTTTTCTTTAATATTAAAAAATATTTTTTTTGATGTGGACCATTTTTAAAGTCTTTAATGAATTTGTTACACTATCACTTTTTTTTTTTTAATGTTTTGGTTTTTTGGCCGTGAGGCATGGGGGATCTTAGCTCTCCAACCAGGGATCGAACCCTCACCCGCTGCATTGGAAAGCCAAGTCTTAACCACTGGACCGCCAGGGAAGCCCCAGTCAGGCAAAAGTTTTAAATTTTGATGAAGTCCAATTTATCCCATTTTTATGAAGTGTGCTTTTGGTGTCAAGTCAAACAGTTCTTAGACATAGGTTTACCATTATTATATCCTTTATCATTTTAAAAATTGACGTAAGAACCAGATATATTTGATTATTTACTGCATTTGTTGTAAAAAAATAAAAAGCTTACACACTGCCTATTGTATCACTCAGGATCACGCTATGAAATCTCAGGTGAAGGATGTCTTTTAGAACAAGGTTCCTCAAACTTTAATGCACATATCACCTGGCTTTTTAAAAAAAAATTATTTATATTTGGCTGCATTAGGTCTTCATTGCTGTGCGCGAGCTTTCTCTAGTTGTGGCGAGCAGGGGCTACTCTTGGTTGCGATGTGCAGGCTTCTCATTGCAGTGGCTTCTCTCGTTGTGGAGCACAGGCCCTAGGCGTGCGGGGTTCAGTAGTTGTAGCACACGGGCTTAGCTGCTCCGTGGCATGTGGGATCTTCCCGGACCAGGGCTTGAACCCATGCCTCCTGCATTGGCGGGATGATTCTTAACCACTGAGCCACCAGGGAAGCCCTGGCATCTTTTTAAAATGCAAATTCTCTTCCTGTAGGTCTGGGGCTGACTTGATAGTTTTCATTTCTAACAATCTTCCCATTGATGCCGTTGCTGACATTTTGAGCAACAGAGTTTTAGAATTCAATGTTCCTCTGATATCCAGTGATAGGAACTAGGTAACAAATCGTGTCTTTTTTTTAACTAGGGAAAAAGAACACCTAAATTCAAAGTGTAACTAGGACACATGGGTTAACTTATGTTTGGCATTTTTGTGTCCTTATTTCCATGGTTCTAGTTTTCTATTTTTATTTCTAGTTTTTATTTCTGTACATGTATTCTTATAAATTTTCTCAAAACCCTTCTAGAACAAGGTGAACTATAAATAAAAATAAGTGATTAAATGTTAAAGAGATTTTCTTTTCCCTGTGTACCCAGGAATGAATTCCATCCATTTTTTCCCCTCAACTTTTGAAATCAATGTTCCCTAGCTTATATTATAATTGAAGAAATATATCATTTTGTAGAATATTAGGAATTTTGAGTACAAATGGTCTCTTTTTCCTAAATGACCTATGACTTATCATATTGACAATTACTTTCTCCTTGTTAAAAATTAGGTTCTGGTGTGCTCCACTATGCTTATTAGGACACAGTCCTCAATATGGTATTGTTTAATAAAGATTTATAAACTGAATTACTTTTTATAAGTTTAATATCCTTATTGTTAGCAACCCAGTCCAAAACGTATTTGGTTGGAGCCCTTGTGAATTCTTGGCAGAAATGTAAAATGGCATAGCCACTTGGAAAACACTATGTTGGTTCCCCCCAAAAATTTAAAGTAGGTTTACCATATGATCCAGAAATTAAACTTCCAGGTATATATGCAAAAAAAATTAAAAGCAGGTCTCAAAGAGACATTTGTGCACCCGTGTTCATAGCAGCATTATTCACAACAGCTAAAACATGGCAAAAAACCAAGTGTCCACTGACAGCTGGATAAATAAAGAAAAATGTGGTCTATACATACAACGGAGTATTATTCAGCCTTGAAAAGGAAAGGAATTCTGTTACCAGCCACACCATGGATGCACCTTGAGGACAATACGCTCAGTGAAATAGGCCAGTCACAAAAAGACAAACATGGCATTATTCAACTTACATATGATACTTAGACTATTCAAATTCCTAGAGACAGAAAACAGGATGGTGGTTCCCAGGGGCTTAAGGGAGAAAGGAATGGAGAGTTATTGCTTAATGGGAATAGAATTTCAGTTTTGCAAGATGAAAGGAGTTCTGGATATGGATGGTAGTGATGGTTGCACAGAAATACGAATCTCTTTAATACCACTAAAGCGTACACTAAGAAATGGCTAAGGTGATAAATCTTACGGATACTTTGCCACGATAAAAAGAAATGGGAAAAATGTATTAGGTATTCAGCTTTTTGACTAAATGTAATGTTCATCAGTTGCACAAAAGGTGCCTCAATCGTGACAATACTTGGTCTCTGGGCCCAATTTGCAAAGTGTGTTTGCACTGTCTTGGTCTGGCCATGCAGTTCAATGTATTTCAACAATGATCTTACTTCTTTCTTTATCCTTTGCCAAATGACTTCCCATTAGAATGCTGAACCTATGTGAACCTCTTTCACTTCGTTTTGAATTGTTTAGTGGCAAGAGCCAATATATTTTTTAAAATTATTTTTAATTGAAGTTTAGTTGATTTACAATGTTGTTAATTACTTCTGTATAACTACATGATTCAGTTATATATATATATATATATATATATATATATATATACTTTTCTTTTCCATTATCATAGGATATTGACTATAGTTCTCTGTGCTATACAGTAGGACCTTGTTGTTTATCCATCTTATATATAATAGCTCACATCTGCTAACCCCAACCTTCCACTCCATCCCTCCCTCAACCCCCTCCCCCTTGGCAACCACAAGTCTGTTCTCTACGTCTGTGATTCTGACTTACTTCACTCAGTACGATAATCTCTAGTTGCATCCATGTTGCTGCAAATGGCATAATTTTGTTCTTTTCTATGGGTGAGTAGTATTCCATTGCTAATCCCAGCATTCGGCAGAGTAAGTCAAGCTTAGTTGCTGCTTAATGCTGTTTACATAAGTGAATGAGTATGCCTTTTAAAACCACAGAATACAACTCATTTTGCCCTTCTATTTGATCTGATTCTTATTAAAAGTGTTATACTTTCAAATGAAGTGAGTCTTATCACATTTAAAAATGTCTTTCAGATTGTAAATATATGCCTGGGATATATTTCTGAACCTGCTGGACCATATTGCATTTTCTCACACCGTTGGACTTAGGATACACAGATATCTGAGACCACAGATACTTCCCCACGTTATAGTCACAAGCAGCATGTTGTGTGCAAACCTTGTACTACTGTCACTGACTCTGCATTTTTATATGTGTTTTTTTTTTTTTTGTACAGAAAGCCCAGTCTTGAGTAATTTAGCAAGTGGTCTGTGGATAGGCTTTTTGAAATCACTGTGAACGCTGGCAGAGACTCCTATTTTTTCACTTACACCACTTTACAGCTTTTCTAAATATTCAAATCAGTTAGCAGCAAGTCGCTTCTGCGTATTGGAAATACCACATATGCACGGAGGGCCTTCCGTTTTTCTACCTTGAAGTTCATCAGAGCAAGAAGCATCCTTCGGTTTCCTTTTAGATGTGGCAATTGTTCATTCGCCTCTGATTCTGCAGCTGCAGCTGCGGGATTGTTTTTCTTCTTGCTAAGAAATACAGGCCCCTTCTCATCCTACCCAGAGGATCTACACACATCTCTCCTTCAGTAAGGTGTCTCTGATCCACCATGACTCTCCCCCTCAGGTGCTGGGACAAGTTTCCTTCTTCCTGTAGGTAGTGCATATTCTTTTTTTTAATTGGAGTATAGTTGATTTAAAATGTTGGGTTACTTTCTGCTGTAGAGCAAAGTGAATTGGTTCTACATATGCACATATCCACTCTTTTTTGGATTCTTTTCCCATATAGATCATTACAGAGTACTGAGTAGAGTCCCCTATGCTGTACAGTAGGTCCTTATTAGTTATCTAGTTTATATATAGTAGGGTGTATATGTCAATCCCAATCTCCCAATTTATCCCTCCCTCCTCTTTCCCCCCGTAGCCGTAAGTTTGTTTTCTACATCTGTGACTCTGTTCCTGTTTTGTAAATAAGTTTGTTTTGTAGGTGACCCGTAGAGCATGGAATGATGTCTGTCCTTCCCACGTGGAACTGCAGAGGATGGGCAAAGCCCTTTATGTAGCATGTAGCTTCAAGGATGTGAGATTCCTTTTCAATGTGTCCCAAGCCAGCTTCTTTTTTTTTTTTTTTTTTTTACATCAGTGTCCTTGCACAAATGCAGAACATTTTATTCCGAGTACTTTCACTTTCATACCAAATAAGCGGGATTAACTAATGTTGATCTTCAGTGATATGACAAATGTTACTTTCCCCATAGTAGCTGCCAGGTTTCCCCAGAGTTCCATTTGGCTTGAATCGCTAAGTGGGCAATAGATTTTATGACCTCCCCCCCTCCACTTCTGAGAGCCCTAAATTGAATAAATTGAGGTCTCTTGACCATAAAGGGCACCAAGAGTCTCACTGATGACCAAGGATGTCTGATTCTATTCTAGAATGAAGCTCCTTTAGAACCAGCCACCTTGGCAATGACGTCTATGGAAACATAGACTGGATTATACCCAATAAATTAAAAGAAAACAGAACCTTGGGAACTTACACATGGGGAAAAAAAAAATAAAACATTTCAGTTGGTGTAAGGATATAAACCAGCAAGCTATCATTCCAAAGGGGTCACAGACTCATCAAATTATGCAGGACCAGTTTCCAATGTAGTTTCCCTAGTAGGAAGAAAAGAAATCATAGACCACAATAGTCAGAAAGTTCTAGAATTCTCTATGCTTCTCATTTGGAAGCAGAAGTTACTCTTTTGGACTGAGGTTCCCATACAGTCCAAACACAAAGAAGAAGCTTCACAGGGAATTCTCATGAATGGATGCAAGTTCCTAAGTTTAAAATGCAACTGTACGTATGGATAAAGTTGATGAGTTAATCCCCTAGGTAATAATTTGCACAGAAGATTTCTATTAATACCATTGACAAACAATGTTATAGAAATAACATTAATGCTAAGTAGGCACCAATATAACAAAACCCCTCAATGGTTTTCAGTTCCAGGGTAGTTTCTATGTAAGGGACTCAGACAGACAGTCCAAGGTCATAGTACCAGGAAGGTCAAAGTCAATTTAGAAAGTAATTCTGATGGATTCCAACTACCCATACTTTAAGCATTGACTCAATTGGAAAAAACAAACTATGTGAGAATTAAACTTACATTAAGGTGGTAATTCTCAAATACAGATTGGTGGAGCAGTGTAACTGTGGGGGGGAAGGGGGCAGGGGGGAGGGGGACGGGGGGAGGGGGAGGGGGGGTCAAGGGGAAGGCAGTGCAAACGAGAATCGGCCGAGGGGATTTCTTCCAAATGATACACATATTTCAGAACGTTCTGGCAATGGTTTTCAGGTAGTTGTGGTAACAGAAACTCAACTCCAACCAATTTTAGGTGTAAAAATAGATAGATGTAGATAAAGAGAGATAAAGATACAGATGGTACAAGTATAGATATAGATAATCTCACGTGCCTGGGAAGGAATTTCTCTTTACTCATAAATCAGAGGAAGGGCTGAGGGAACCAGCACCTGGATCTTGCACAACTCTGGACTCTGAACAGCCAGAAAAGAAAGAGACACTGGCCAAGCGTATAGATCCTGGGGCCAGAGGGCCTGGTTCCGCAACTGGTCCTGTCACTTAGTAACTGTGTGACCTTGGGCACTTACTGAACCTTTCTGTCCCCAGCTTCTTCAGCTTTAAAATGAAGGTGGCTGGGAATTCCTTGGTGGTCCAGTGGTTAGGACTCGGCGCTTTCACTGCCGGGGGCCCACGTTCAATCCCAGGTCGGGGAACAAAGATCCCGCAAGCCGCGAGGCGCAGCCAAAAATAACAGAATAAAATGAAGATGGGTAACAACGGTAGTTACCTCAAAGGTTATTAAAGAGCAGTAAATGTATGTGCAACATGGAATTCTAATATTATTAACGGCATCTCTTCTTCTCGTAACTGCTTTTTTCTGCAGGTTGACCTCATTCTCTCCTGCCAAGATGGCTTCTCCACAGGGCAGACTCCCGAGCAGCTCCAGGTCAGAATTCCCAGAAGGGAGCGGGCGTCTCTCACTCACAGGTAATATGCAGGCCCAAGAGGACTCAGATTGGCTCTGAGTCACGTGCTCACCTCCTGAGCCAATCACGGCTGCCAGAAGGATGGGACACTGGACCAGGTCGCGTGGCAAAGGTGGGGATGGACTCTAATTGGAAGAGCGTCGGGAACCCTTGCTGGACACACAAAGCCACAGTTATGGCAAGTCCCTGAAGGTCGCTTCGGGGACGGGCACCCCTCCACTCCACGTGAGACTCACCGCAGCGTGACTGTGCTGCTACAAAGAACTGTGTTTACCGCGTGCACTTGAGTATTTACATGTAACATGCTGAATTCTTGTGTTTTTTTAATTGCAGGATAGTTGACTTATAATGCTAGTGTGCTGCATTCTTCTCCGATGCCTACAGCATCACTAGGAAGGAGATACTATTATTCACACTTAACTCATGCAAATGCATTGAGAATTTTAAAATTGTATGAGGTTCTGTGGATTGCCCATCTTCCCTGTGGAAGATTCCCTATCTTCCCAATCCTACAAGAGCAGCGGCTTTGTTTTGCAAACCTCTGTATCCACAGCGGCTGGGACAGAGCCTCAGATGTAGTTCATGCTGAGAGATTCGTGGTGGAGTGAATGAACAAATGAATGAAGCTGTCCTGGATCCCAGAGCTGGCCAGTGGGCGGTGGAGAGGGCGACCGAAGCCACAGCTCTCCGGCCCTGGGTCATGCTTCCCACCCCAGTTCAAGTAGAGGTTAGCAGGTCGTACCGCTCAGGGGAACTGAGACAGAAAAAATGGTTTCATTTGTTTCCTGTGGACCACCACTGTCGGCACAGGCACACCTCACCTGGGACGGTAACACACTGAGCACCTTAGCCTCTGTCCACAGAGCGGAACACACCCGGCTCCTAACCAGGAAGATCGTCCAGGGGAAGGGATGGGACACAGGGCAGAGACGCGGAGACGGGGAGATGGGGAGACGTGTCAGGGCGGGAAGGGGTCTCAGGAAAGACTGGCAAATTCTTCCACACGGAGAGGAGTTGGCTGAGAGGCGGGGCAGGGGCAAGGGCGGGAGGAGACAGGCAGGGAGGACGTGGGAAGAGGAGGAAAGCAGGTCCCTCCCCCCCCCCCCCCACCACCGGCGTCCCCGGGGTCAGAGGAGGCCAGCCCTGCCCCTGGGGCCCCCGGAGCTGGGCTCAGCGTCCCTCTTCCCGTGGCCCGGGCCCCAGCCCTTCCCTCCGTGCCTCAGAGAGTGACGAAAGAACTTGATGGTCTTTTCTGACAGCACATTTTGAGGACGGTTTAGCTGGAAGGAGGCATCTGTTTTATGCCAAGTAACACATTCTCTGGGCTTAGAGGGAGTTGCTCCTACGAGGGTGCCACAGGGGAGGGAAGAGCGGGGCCGCCCAGCCCGGCCAGCTCTCTGCTGGGGATTAAGGCCCTGGGGGCGGGGGAGGGGGGGAGGGGGAGGGCGGTGGGAATCACAGGCAGCTTGTAAGTTACACAAGAGCACGTTAACTGCATACGAGATAATCATAAACTCTCTTTCAATCACCCCCTCAGGAAAGACGAACCCTGGATTCAGAACCAAAATGGTGATTAAGTCAAGCTGGTATTTAAACCCTATTCAGAGGGAAAATGTATATATATTCTCATTATATACAATAAGGATGTATTATCTGTACGTGCATATACATACACATTCTCTCTCTGTTCTCTCTATATACATACATATTCTCTCTCTATATATATATTTAAACACGTTAGAATGTATATATCTATTCTCATTTTACGTCATGAAAATGTATATACATTCCTGCTGCATGAAGTTTTAATAATAATACATTTATAATTTATAAACACTATATTATATATTTAAAATGTATCATTAAGTAATAAGTGTACATATGCATTTACTCTCATCATATAAGCATTATATCTAGAGATACACAAACACACACACACACACACACACATATTCTCATTATGAGTTGAGATACCTCTGCTTCCTCTTCTGCCCATTTCATAGATGCACTCCCTCCAAACAGAGCTTTCCGCTTCCAGAAAGAGGCAGAAGGGGAGGATGAGGAAAGAAAAGTGGAGGAAAGCAGTACGGCTGATGAGAGGGAGGAGACAGACAGGGAGGGCCTTCCACAGCTTAGCTCATTTCAAACTCAACTTTGAGGTCGGCAGTAGAATCTTGAGATGAAGGACACACTGAAATTTCCTCAGAGAACACCTGTGAGGAAACCACTTTGTACATCACTAAATAACTGTTCTGCCTGCTTAAACAGCTTTGAACTAGCCAAAGGGCGTAAGTGTTGAGCAATCTGGAGACGCCCAGAGACCACGGTTCTATATAAAAGGAAGCAATAAAGCCTAATGGAGATGTGATTCTTTGCCACCTGCCCAACTACAAACTTGTGTTTCTTTAGAACTCACTTTCCGTGTCAATGAAACGTTTATTGCTAGGGTTCAAGAACCGAACATAAATGTGGAGACGAGCACAGGTACTTTCCTGCATGTTAGAGCCCTGTGGGTCCCAGAGCAAAGGAACCAGAGCAGGAGAGATTCAGATGCTTGGAGCGTGTGCATCTTCCGTCCTAAAAAGGAAATCGAATCTCAGGTAAGAGAAAAAGGGAGCCAAGGTGGTGCCTTCCGAACCCCTTTCGTATTTGAGGTGAAAAGACCCCAAGATACAGAGGGAGCAGGAGACGGACCTGTAGCTCCTCTCCGCTCCTGCATCCTCAGCTTCTTTGCCCTGGACCATGGATGGCTGAGCTGTCATCATCCAAGCCCACCCTAACGCCTGCCATCTTAAAAGAGCCCTCCAGAAAAGAAAGGCAAACACTCCCTAGACCCCATGCCGCACTCCTGATACACATCCGCTCAAGGTCACTCCTGAATTTGACTTACAAAATCCGTCTCCGCTTTCTCACCTCCTGTTTTTTCTCGAGTCTTCTTCTAAACCTGTCACCCTGCTTCCACCCCGACCTTCTACCGTCAATTCTCAATGGCAGCCAGACCCCGCTTTGGAATCAAGCATCTAATAATGTCACCCTCCTGCTCAAAATCCTTGAATGGCTTCCAGGACACTCAGAATCCAATCCAGAATCTCCATCATGGCCTCCTGGGCCCCGTGTGATTTGCCTTTGCCCATCCTCATCTCTGGACTCTCTCCACGTCATTCCCAGGAGACCTTTCTGCTGTTCCTTGAACATTCCAAATGTCTTCTTGCTTCAGTCTCAGATTTGTTGTTCCCTCCACCTGGAATCCTTTTTTCCAAGGTCATCTCATGACAAATCAATGTCAGTCTCCATTCTCAGGTCACCTCAGAGAGGATTCCTTTACTGCTCCATCTAAAACAGCCATGCCTCTCATCCTTCTGGCTTCTGGTTTCCACTGCCTGGTTCTACTGTACTTTTCCTTATAGCAGCTGTTACTACCTGACACCTTATTACTGAATTTCATCAGATCTAAAACATCATTAAATGGAAGGCACCGCTGATTTACATACCACTAATAAATTAAACAATTTAAAACCCACGGGCAATCAGATGATGGCATCTGATGTCTCCACGGGAGTCATGAAGGGTGTAAGAATCCACCACACCAGCCTCACAGGGCTTGGAAGTTTTTTATCTATCTTGGAGGACTTGGCAATTTCTCCTGCCTTCAGTTGCACTGTTTGGCTTAAGATAGGCATCAGCTAATCGTGGACATGTTCTTTCCTTAGGTTCCGTAAAGCATAGCTGTCGTTTTGTGAGAAAAGATGGAATGGCACCCACTTCTCCGACAACAAATATTTGCTTCTCTAATACCAAATGTATGCCCCACTGCTGTGCCTTTGGCTCTATAAAAGAATTCGTTTCAAAGCCAAATCATAATGTGGTCTTTCTGAAGATGTTTTTAAAAGATAATTAAATTCGACATGTGAAGCATCAGCAAACACATGCTGCTAACTCAACTGAATGGATGACAGCACAGGAGTTTCGGCCAAGGGTGCACACATGTAGGCTGTAAGAGCTTCGTCGTGACTGCTGCCTGTCTGACAGCAGTTATGCGATGTCATCTATTGTAAAATACATTCCAATTTCAGAGGTGTTAAAATGGGAAGTACCTTAGAATAAACACAGGAAACACTACTTGTTTGCCATCTCTTTCCCCCATGTAAGAAAGGCAATGACTTCTATTATCCCTCTAATTTATCTCTGGATCCTGAGTACCTTGAGCAGAGGCTGGCACATAGTAGGTGCTCAGTAAAACCTTGTCAAATGAATGCATGAGTGAGCGAATGAATGAATGAATAACGACTCAGTGACCAAGCCCTGGAAACAAAGGAAATTTCAAGCCAGAAACTTTCAGGAATTGCTTCTAGAAGGTTGACGAGTCTATACTGAAACTAAAGCCAATCTGACATATAAACTCCTGCTGCATTTCTGAAAGAAAAGGGGAAAGACCATAGAACTGCTGAAAGCTTCATGACTGGGAGGGAGCGTGAAGGTGAAGGGTAACTGGGGTACGACCAAGGGCCACATCTGGGATACACTGCTGGGTCCTTGGGACTGAAGATGACCCTGAATGGGAAGCTTACCTTGCTGTTTCTCTCTCTTTCCTCTTAACCCCGGGCCAGGACAGAGAAAAGAAAAAAAAAAAAAAAAGCATTACTGCACTATCAGGCTCCCAGCGAGAGCCGAGAGCCTCTGCCTAGCGAAGGTCAGGGTCTCCATCCCGGGGAACTGCTAAGCCCCAGCCCTCCAGCAAACACAACAATGCATCCCTCTGGACAAGAGCTACGGTTCCTGAGAAGCTTCCTCCAGTGCTGATACCCTTTGTTTTCTTCTCCAGGTTTCTAGATCTCTGAATTTGTAAAGTCAAAACCACCACAAACCGAAACTGTCAGAGACCTAAACTTTTCTCCTTCCACCGGGACCACAACTATGTAACCAGAATTTACATCCGTCTCTGAAAGAATCCATTTTCAAGTCCTATACGGGATAAGCCTACGTTCCCTTCTGGCTCCGGTCTTTACCAAGTTGACAAGAAATCCACCAGACATCTGAAAAGGATACCGCTGTTCAAGTTAAGAGAGCTAATCGAATCGGGGTAATCAGAACAAACGGCTTCCTATGAAACATTGTTACTGCCAGACTCAGGACACAATTTTGGAAGATGTCTGGATATGTTACTAAGAGGTCAGTTTACTGAGCCTCCTGACTTCAAAGGACATCTAAGTAACATCCTCCCCTGCATTATTTATCAGAGTCTCGCTAAAATTACAAGAGAAGACTTCACAGTAATGTTGGCAAACAAAATAAGTAGAGAATTTAATGCCAAGGTACAGGAAGAATTGGGTTTATTGTAAGACAGATGGGGCTAGGTTGAGAAAAACTTGGGCAGGACGTTGTAGGGTATGGTTTAGCTTTGCTTTACGAAACCAAGTCTACCTGAAAACTATATTAGACTCTTGGACGTCCCACAAATGTGGCCCCTGACTCCGAGAGGGAAGAACTTGGCCAGCTAGACTGGGGCAGAGCTAGACTTTCTCAGGGCTGGAACTTATCTAACGTTTGCAGCCTCTTTAGGCAAAAGAAGACAAAATTAGACACAAATGAGGTTTTGTTTAGAATGAGAAAATAAATCACAACAAATTACAAATTAAAAAAAATACAATAATCACAAAAATCCAAAACTGTACACAGTATTTTAATAATTAATTGCCTAACATGATTCTGTAATACTTTCTCTACATTTCTTGTCTGTACCTTCTTTGATTGCCTTCTCAAATAATGACAACTGTAAGTTTCTTTCAGCTTCCCAGGAACACTGGGAAATACCACGTAAATTGTTAGAATTATTATAAATTTGGGAACTTAATATTTTTTTCATACACTGTAAGATTTAGAAGAACTTTCCATAGACCAGCTTTGATTCCACACATTTATATCTTCAGGTTCTAGGTGACACGTCTTAGTATGAGGTGCTCTCTGGACCTGAACACTACTGTCTCGATCAAGGGCGAGTTGGCACTGTGGCCGACTGGAGTCCCCTAGAAGCCACTCCTACAGCTGGACAGCTAGCAGTGACTTAACTCACAGAAATGCATGCTGTGAAATTAAAATTAACTGAACTCCCCTTAGATCTCCAAATCCCTGAGGCCATGCCCTTGTTATTCTACAGGAGGTGAAGTATGATGGGAGAGCAGGAGTGAAAAAGACAGCTTGTCTTAAGTGATTGTCGAAATATCGAAAAACTTGGGCAGGACGTTTTGAAATGTACTCATGCAAATTTTATAAAAACATGCGATTGTCATCGAAATATCGTACTCATACAAATTTTATAAAAACATGCGAGAAGGTCCACAATCTTCTAGGGCCCTCTCCAGGATGGTGGAAAGGGCCACTGCAAGCAGGGGCCTTGCAACTTAACCTTTGTAAGTTAAACTTGTCTTTGTAGCTAGAGAACTGGACCACCGTTCTCTAGCCCCAGGACAACGTGCTACTGAGGCAGCAAGAAGATTGATCCCTCCGCCACCAATATCCCATCTCCCCAGCTCCAAAGAGAATTAGGACAACTGGCTTCTACGTCTATAGTAAGATCAACAACCAACAAGAGAAAATAGGCTGGGGTGAAATATAAAAACAAGAGACGAAAAATTATATGCGGAATTAAAGGGGGGCTGTACAAAAAGAAGGGAAAACAGACACAGCTGAGAACACAGAATTAAAACCTATTACCTGAACTAGCATCCCCCCATTTTCCGGTGAGGGCCTCAGGGGGTAATGCAGGAAAGCAGGGATGAGTCTAGCAATCAGGATCGAAGGTGATTTAATTACAATCATGTTGCCTACAGACATCAAGGAGGCATGTCCCATTTATACCACTGTCTAAGTGGCCTTTTGTGTTCCAAGGCTGAGGACAGGCTTGATTTAGGAGCCAGGTCTCGGATTTGGTGTTTCTCAATCCCATTCACTGCCTAGTAGCTATAGGTCAAGATCCCCGGGCCAGACGGCAGGTCCCCTGGGCAGTGGACATTGGGAGATGTCCTTGCAGAAGAAAGCCCACCTCCCACGTTCACACCTCACCTTCCTGACTTGGAAAACACCTCCAGTTAATGAGCAAATCTGGCATCTGTCAGCTTTTTGTAAGCAAGCATTTCACAAGGTTTACAGAAAAGTAAAGTAAACAGAGCTCTGAGTAACAAAAGAGTGGCGTTTATGCATTCTTTGATTCACTTTAAAGGATGGTATAAACTGACTTTTTAACCAAGCATTAGGCAAGATCTGGGCCCAAGCCATTCTATAATAAACAGTGACATGGCTATATTAAAATATTTACTTAGTGTGTTAGAGTGACTTATAGGAAGAGTGGCTACTACATAGAAGGCCTAAGTATTAAGGCGTCAGGTGCCACGGGCGGCATAAATATTCCATGCGCACTTGTTTATAGGAAAACCCCATCTGGATTTGGCTAAAACAGCAGGCACCCTGGTGACCCCAGTTTTGCTATTGGAAAATATAACACAAGTGTTCACTCATCTAGAATAACTACAGTGCTAAGTGCCAAATGACAGATGGGAGGGGATTGGCTTTTCTCAATAAAATCCAGGCACTCCATTGTGAAGGGCTTCATTGTCAGGGCTCCTCGGCATTTGTATACTCTCAGAGTCGATGGGCAGCTCGATGGGGCAAGGTGCTGGGTCAGGCTGACCACAACCTGCCTGGTTGGGATCACGGCACCTAGACACGTCACTGCAGGCTGGACAGGCTTTGGAAGACTTGGCCCGGGAGAGCCCACGAACATCGATGCCATCAATCCCCACCCCACTCCCACTCTCCCCTCAACTCAGTTATGCTGAGTAGTGATCAGGCAGCCCAGTGGGATCAAAAGAAAATCTGGGTTTGGAGCACGGCTCTCCCACTTGAGTATAACTTTCAGGGTTAAAATGGGGGAGAGAGAAGGCAATGCATGTTGACAGGCATATTGGATGCTTTCCTAGGTTATCTCATTGATATCCTCATGTTCATACTACGGTGTGGGGACGACTTCCCCCTTTTACAGATGCACTTAAAGCAGAGAATGATTTCAGGGAATGAAAGGTCTTCCTGGGCTGGGCCTTGGTCATCTCTTCAGATGAACACGTCAACCTTCTCGGAAGGTTGACTCCTGTGTAGTGGGAGCAGTAAAAACAGTAAGAGTACAGCTGCCCTCTGGGATGGATAACTTCATCGGGGAGAAATCAAATGTCTCTGCAAGACAACACGCCTACCCAACAGCACAGAGCTCAAAAAGACAAAATCTCAAATCGAAACCTCACTGTGAACTGAAAACTGCAATCTCTATGTGACGGAATCAAGCAGCTCCCTCCTCCTCCCCTTTCACCCTACAGCAAACTTCCCCCAGTTGAGTTTGATTAATAGATTTCTTTCACTCATCCGCCTACTCGACAAAGTTGTAATGAGCACCAGTCATGCCCAGAGTCCTTTCTACACGGTGAGGACACAGCGATAAGCAAAGTCCCTGATTCCTCCGACTTGACCTCCTAGCGGGGGAACAGATAAATGTACGGTTGCATAAACATCTCACAGAATTTCGGGTAGTGATAAGGAAAGAAACGTGGAGCAGGAAACAGAAATAAGGAACAACTAGAAATGCCATTTTATGTAGGGAGGTCAGGTAAACCAAAGCTATTAGCTTAAAAGGCATAGGAATCAGGGGGTTGGGGGGAATCAATCTAATTAACCATCTCTGGCATCATAGCTCAAAGTTTAAACTATTCAATTTCACCATAACATGAAGAACACCGGACTGAGAATGATTACTTAAGGCTCTGGTCTAAGCTTTAACATGAACTTGTTATGTAGTCCTGAGAAAGTACTAGTATTTCATAGATGGCAAAATGGAGACCCAGAAAGGTAAGGTGATGTGCTCATGGCAGCAAAACTGGTGTGAACCTTGAAGGTTTCTTTCCACTCTATATTTCTAGAATTGTGTGGTCCAATCTGGAAGCCACTAGCCCCATGTGAGTAACTATATTCAAATTGACTCAAAACAATTCAAATTCAGTTCCTCAGTTGCAAAAGAGGCTGACGTCTGTCATGCTGGGGAGTGCAGACAATAAACGCTTCCTCCACTCTAGAAAGTTCTACCGGAGAGTCCAGTTCTGTAGATCCTGTTAGCTCTTGAGAAGAAACAAGTGTTTGTGTATACATTTTCTATTTCTACCAGATGACTAGGCATCTTAGAGACAATTCATGTTGGGTGGTTTTTAACCCAAGAATTTTATGCCCAGTCAAGTTGTCTTTTATGTGTGGAAGCAACAAACAGCTTAAGAAGTCATACCACCTATAAAACCTTCTTGGGAAAAAAAAAAAAAGTTGAAGACATAGTCTAACGGCTTGAATGACAAGAAAATTAAAGGGCCCAAGAGTGGGAAATCGGAGTACAAAAGACTGGATGGTGTGCACCAAAAGCAATTAATACAAAGATTCACCTAAATAAATGTGATTGCAAATTAAATAGAACCTCCCCTAGGACACTCAAAACAAAATGTAAAGATGATTTAACACATAGTCTGGATTTTAGAATAAGAAAAATTAATGACGTTGCATGATGACACTCTGGGTTGACCTTGACAGTGAAGGGGTCATACTGACATAATCATGGTGACATAGTAAATAGACACAACTCTTCAATATGTATTAATAACCCTGAAAACTGTTAAACTCCTCCTACTTCGTTATTCCACTCATAGGAAACAATCCTAAGAACCCAATAAATACTACCACCAAAAACATTTTGTCTACGAAGATTTTCAGTGCAGCATACAGAACTCACAAAAACTGAAAATATATTCAATAAGAGAGGAATAAATTCTAATATACCCTTAAAATATAATTTCATGCAGCCATTAAAATCATGAGCGAGAAAAAATTTAATAACATGGAAAAATGTACATAATATGAGGGGAACAGTGATAACAGCTAACACTTATTCAATGTTTAGTTAAGTGTCAGTCACTTCTCTAAAGGCCTTAGGTCTTGGTATCATTTACCCCTCCAAAGACCTAAAAGCAGTTAGCATGAATATTACCTCCAGTGAACTACTGAGGAAACAGAGCCTTATGGCTGATTTGCCCCATGCCCCATGAGTCACTAAGTGACAGAGCTGGGTCATGATCGTAAAAGCCCATCTGATGCGAAGTCTGTGCTCTTGACAGTCTCCCCAGGAGACTCTGAAAGCAGCATGCTCTCAGCCATGTTTAAAAAAAAAAAAAGTATATGCACACTTAGAACAAAATCCTGGCTCGAAATACACTGAAACCTTAACAGTGATTGCCTCTGAGTGATGGGGTTACAGATCACTTTCATTTTCTTCTTCAAATCAGTCTTTATCTTTAAATCATCCTGGCACCGAACATTATTCAGTAATCAAGAGAAAAATTTTTCATGAAAAGGAGAGGCCGTCTCCATACACAGATTTGTACACCCAGGGGGAAAAAATAATAACTCAAAAGGCAAAGCTAAAAATGGAATTCCAAAGTGTTGCCTGGAAATTAGTGGGAGTTCAAAGGAGTTAAATAAAAGATGGAAAATTGGAGAAGGGCCATTGCTAAATCTTTAAGCTCTTCCAAAAGGTTTCTGTGTGCAGTGTTGGTTTCTATCTCTCAGCCCTCAACTTAACTGGTGAGCATTTACACAGTTACTGAGAAGTAAGAAGCCACTCAGAGGCTCCAAACAGGAGTCTGCTGATTGCTGTTGTTATTTTGTTTTAATGGATTTGTTTACTGGCCTGACAAATGCATTTACTATCAGCAGGCCTTTGCCCCCCCCAACTTTTCAGTTTTACTATCATTATTTTTTTTTAAATCAGGCAACACTTTGTTGAACAATCCTGACCCTGAAGAATGCTTGCTGGCACACTGTCCAAGAAATCTAGCAGAAGTTTGTATGATTATCTTTATGAGTGAGTGCAGTTTAGTCTAGTGCCTTTTTTGTTGAATAACACCATCACCCGGAGTCCCCCAACAAATAGGAGAGTTGGTCTTACCTTCGGTTGGGTGTTCACCAACCATCACGGTCCAGAGAGGTCACAGAAGAGAACTTTACACCATGCAGCGAAACCATCAAGTTCATAGTTGTCAACCACACGATCGCGCTTCAGATTGTAATTTCTCCGGTAGCGACATCTGGAGGTCTGTTCCAATGCTGTCACCCATGGTCAGCATTCAGTTCCAGGGAGGCAAATTCGAGCTTCAAAACAATGCCATTTCGGTCTCCTCGCCTTTTTAGACCCAACTAAAAAGGGGGTCTTATGTGGGAGAAACTTACGTGGGAGGCAGAATGGGGCCGTGCAAAAAGCTCAGGAAAAGAGTCACCCAGCCTTGAACTTGAACCCTGCTCCATCATCTACTAGAGAAAACCTGTAACAAGGGTTGAACTGCTTTGAGTCTCTCTTTTTTTTGTTTTAGAAGTCAGAGCGTTAGCATTAAGATACAAGAGCCAACACACATATACAAAGCCGAGTATAACCCCGGCACATAATACATGCTTAACAAACATGCTCTCTCCTCCCGTCCTCATTACTCTCAGAAGTGCACCTGCCCTACAGTGAGCTTCCTGGGACCTGAAGCACAGGAGGGGTGGTTTCAGGCCATGGCTGTCTGTTTTTATTTCATTAGGCTTGAGAGAGCCTCTTTGAGGTGAAAAACATTCCATCCTAAAGATGGAAGGAAAGCAGAACTTCTGCTAACCTTTCCTCTTGACTCCAGTTTACTTCTGTGCTATGTCATGCCCGAAACAATGAGGTTGTAAACCGTCATGGAAATCCTCATCATCCGGACATTGAGATGGCCCACCACCATCTTTTTTTTTTGCGGTACACAGGCCTCTCACTGCTGTGGCCTCTCCCGTTGCAGAGCGCAGGCTCCGGACGCGCAGCCTCAGCGGCCATGGCTCACGGGCCCAGCCGCTCCGCGGCACGTGGGATCCTCCCGGACCGGGGCACGAACCCGCGTCCCCTGCATCGGCAGGCAGACTCTCGACCACTGCGCCACCAGGGAAGCCCGCCCCAGAGGATTCCGGTCCCACTCTTCTCCCTTCTGCTCCTCATCCTGGGTCAAAGAAGGGGAGAGGGTGCAGATCCTTAGTCCTTGTGGGTTGGGCCAACATGGGCCACCTTGTGAACTGTCTCACTCTCTCATTTCGCAGAAGGCAAGGTGCTCTGAAGTTATCCTATCTTTCTGACCTTTGTAGCCGACTGGATAGGTTGGGTTACATTGAGGTAACAAACATCCTGAAATTCTCAGTGGTCTAAAGCGACAAAAGTTTACTTCCTGGTTGTATGATGTGTCCATCACAGATGGGCTAGAGGCTCTGTTTTAAGATCTCTCTCACTCCAGGATCCAGTCTAATGCAATATCCACTCTATGGGACATTGCTAATATCTGTGACAGAAAGAAAAGAGAAAGTCAGTTTGCTCCTTGCAAGTTACGCCTGGAAGACAACACATAATCTTTTAGTGATAAAAATAAGACACAGAACCATGCTAGAATTTGAGAGGGCAGAAACACACACCACCATCATGTCTTAAAGAAGAAAACACTTTTATACTACACCCATCACACACCTGTAAGACATGGTAATCAGGCAATATTAACCGCATTAAAAAATGAATATGTCCCTGAAAGAAAGAATTGGTAAGCTGGACTTCGTTAAAATTAAAAATTTCAGCTATGCAAAAGACACTGTCAAGAGAATGAAAAGACAAACCACAGACTAGGAGAAAATATTTGCAAAAGACGTATCTGAAAAAGGACTGTTACCCAAAATATACAAAGAACTCTTAAAACTCAACAATAAGAAAACAAACACAATTAAAAACTGGGCCAAAAAAAACACTTATGGTTGCCAAAGGGAATAGTGGGCTGGGGGAAAGAGATAAATTAGGAGTTTGGGATTAGCAGATACACACTTCTGTATACAAAATAGGTAAACAACAAGGACATATATAGCATGTATATGTATATACATATATACGTGTGTGTGTGTGTGTATATATATATATATATATATATATACACACACACACACACACGTATATATGTATAACATGTACAGCACAGGGAATTATACTCAATATCTTTTTTGTTTTTAATTTATTTATGGATGTGTTGGGTCTTCGTTGCAGTGGCAGGCTTCTCATTGCAGTGGCTTCTCCCGTTGCAGAGCACAGGCCCTAGGCGTGTGGGCTTCAGTAGTTGTGGCACACGGGCCCAGCTGCTCCACGGCATGTGGGATCTTCCCGGACCAGGGCTCGAACCTCTGTCCCCTGCATTGGCAGGCAGACTCCCAACCACTAGGCTAACAGGGAAGTCCTACTCAATATCTTTTAATAACCTATAATGGAAAAGAATCTGAAAAAGAATATATGTGTATGTATATATATATATATATATGTGTGTGTGTGTGTGTGTGTAGATGTGTATACACACACAACTGAATCAGTTTGCTATACACTTGAAACTAACACGACATGGTAAATTGTAAGAAGGGGTGAGCTCACGTCCTCCTCCACCATCTTGCCGGCCAAATGGCGACATTGTAAATAAACTCTACTGCCATTAAAAAAAAAAAATGGGTCAAAGACCTTAACAGACAGCTCACCAAAGAAGATAAACAGATGGCAAATAAGCATATGAAAAGATGCTCAGCATCATATGTCATTAGGGAATTGCAAATTAAAACGAGATACCACTGCACACTTATTAGAAAGGTCAAAATTCAAAACACTGACACCACCAAATGCTCATGAGGATGTGAAGCAACAGGAACTCTCTTCACTGCTACTGGAAATGCAAAATGGAAAAGCCACTTTGGAAGACAGGTTTGCAGTCTGTTTGTTCGTTTTTGTTTTTTTTTTTATAATACTAAACATACTCTTACCATATATTCCAGCAATCGCACTCCTTGGCGTTAACACAAATGAGCTGAAAACTTATGTTGACACAAAAAGCTGCACATGGATTTTACGGCAGCTTTATTCATGATTTCCAAAACTTGGAAGCAACTACAATGTCATTCAGTAGGTGAACAGATAAATAAACTATGATACATCCCGACAATGGAATATTAGTTAGCATTAAAAAGAAATGCGCTATCAAGCTATGAAAAGACATAGAGGAGCCTTAAATGCGTATCACTAAGTGGGAGAAGTCAGTATGGAAATGCTCCTACTGTCTGATCCCACCTATATGACATTCTGGAAAAGGCAAAATTATGGAGACAGTAAAAAAAAAGAAAAAAAAAAAAAAAAAAAAAGAAAAAGAAAATCAGTGGTTGCCAGAGGAGAGAAGGATGAATAAGGTGGAGCACAGACGATCTTTAGGGCAGTGAAACTATTCTGTGTGATACCATAATGATGGACACATGTCATTATAAAATTTTCCAAACCCATAGAATGTACAACACCATGAGTGAACCTGAAGTAAACTATGGACTTTGGGTGAGAATGAGGTGTCTGCATAGGTTCATCAACTCTAACAAATGCATCACTCTGGTGGGGGGATGCTGATAACGCAGGAGGTGATGCGTGTGTGGGAGTGGGGGTGTAAGGGAAATCTCTGTACCCTCTGCTGATTTTTGCTGTGAACCTAATACTGCTCTAAAAAAAATCAAGTCTAGTTTTAAAAAAATGAATACATGTCATAGAGGTTAAGTGTCTTGGGTAAGGTCATGCAAAAGAGTGCCTTGCACACAGGAGATAATAAATATTTGTTGAACGAGTGAGGAGAGGCACGTGTGAACTAATGAAAAAGTAAAATGATGAAAGCCAGGGTGCAAATCCAGGTGAGCCGATTCTTGATACAGGGTTCCTTCTGTTTCCAGCATACTGCTACCCAGCTCCTTGACCACCCCCGTACCCACCCAGGCTACTAGCAACTAAATTCCACCCCAGGAAGGTTTCTGGGTTTTACTCGTCTGTGTTTGTAAAATAACTGGGATTCCTGAGCTCTAGAACGGCAAATAGTAAACAGTCACCGTTGTAATGAAACACAAGCACGTGGACACAGACACACAAAAACTGTCAACTCATCATAAGAGCAACAAGGGCGTAGGGCAAGGAAATGTTAATCCACACAGTTCAGACTAGAACCTGTTACCAAGGACAAAGTTGCAACAGCAATGCCTGAGCCCACAGATGGCTATTATCTGTAATTTCGCTTCACTTTGGCAATGACACAAGAGTTTCCAGAAGCGGTGTAAGTCCTGAAGAGATAACTGTAGCATCCAGGGTTAAACAGAGAGCCCCAAAGACTAGAGAAATGAAAGAGACAGAGAGCATTTAACTAAAAAGGCCTCTAGTACCAGGTGGAACAGAGAGGATAAAAAAAATTCCTCCTCTCTGAGAATCAGAAGCAGCCCGGGAGCCAAATACATCTGTTGAATGTTGAAGGTGACAAAATGCAGCTCAGAGAGAGAATGCACTGAATCATTAAAAAAAAAGTTCCTAAGAAACTTAACAAGTACATCGAGACACTGCTAAAGTATGCGCTTTGATGGCTCATAGAAATATCCTGGGGAAGTGACTCAAACAGTTTGGAAGATGCAGCCTCTCCGCTTGGACGATTCACTCATCTCTGAGACAGTAGGAAGTCAAAGTAACCGTAATTGGGAGTTTCTTGGGATCAGGTAGAATCCCCTAAGCTGTGCCTCACAAAGGCATCTAGACGTTCAGGTAATGGCGTGTGAGGGGGACTGATGAAAGAAAGGTGGATTATTTCCTTCTGATTTTCAAATTTATTTTTAATGGATAAAACAGTTCTGACCCAAAATTTTTAAAAGTACAAAGCAGTACACGGTGAAAAGTCCCCCTTGCAACTCCCTTTGTAGCCACTCAATTCTCCTTTTCAGAATCAGTGATGGATTCCTGGCACATTCTTCCACACATATATTTATGCAAACAAATCAATGTTTTACATTTTCCTTCTTTTAATTCAAATACCAACCTACTGTTCAAACTATTATGTACCTGAAATAGAGCTTGGAATCAAGTCCTAAAATTAAACAGATATAAAAACACCAATGAAATGACTCTATCTCAGATTGCTATCATATCACTACAGGGAAAGAAGGAATTTCACTAACTTATGGACCCAGTAAATTCTGACTCTACAGAATACAGTGTAAAGAACTAAAAAGAACTGTAAAGAAATCTGACTTTTACTTATTTTGTTTGTTGTTCAGTAGTGGTAGAGGGTACTTTTTCTGAAATGATTTTGAGTATACTGTAGGATAGAGAAAAATAAACAAATTGATGTAATTGGGAATTATGGGTTCTCTCATGTGAGAGAGGAAGACACGTATACAAGAAAAGTGAGAAAGAAAACCCCGTGCCAAGACTAAAACGATATTACGGACTGAACATTTGTGTCCCCCCCATTTATATGTTAAAGCCCCAACATTGGATGTGATGGTGTTTGGAGGTGGGGCCTCTGGGAGGTAAGTAGGTTTAAATGAAGTCATGAGGGTGTGGCCTTCCTGATGAGATTAGTGTCCTTGTAAGAAGAGGAATAAAGAGCTGAGCTTACCCTTTCTCCACCGTGTGAAGACACAGTGAGAAGGTGGCCATCCACAGAGCCCTCGCTGGGGGACTGAACTGACCAGCACCGTGCTCTTGGACTTTCCAACCTTCAGAACTGTGAGAAATAAGTGTCTGCTGTTTCAGCCAGCCGGCTATGGTATTTTGTTATGGCAGCCTGAGCAGATTAAGACAAATGAGAACTATTAATATAAACTAGTTCCATTCACTGAAGAGGTCTGAAAATGTGGTCACGCAACAAGCAACAAGTACATCTTGGGAATGCCCAGATCTTGGTTTCTAAATTCTATTTCCCACTTTAAAAAAAAAAAAAAGAAAGAAAGAAAGAAAGAGAAAAGAAAAACCTCAGAATCTTGGGAAATGGCTCTTTCTGTGTCAAAAGCAAAGAAAATACAAAGTAGTCCTGTAACATCTTATTACTGTGTCAGGAAATGCTCAAAGATTGATCCAGACATGTCAACATACACATGAGCCTGCGTGAAGGGGCTTCCAACAGTTGGGTTTGGAGTAATCTGAGCATTAAAAAAATAATGATAGTGGATGATAATATATTGAATTTTAAAAATCAATTAATGTATAATAGAGTATAAAAAAAAAAAAAAAAAAAAGAGGAAGGTGGAACCCTTCTCTCCTAAGAACCCCTGACAATAAAGTTACATTAGTAGCTTTAGAAAATGACTATTTTGCCACCTCCAACGTACTCACTGGTTCAGGCAAGAATCAACAGAGACTGGAGCCAGTCAAGTCTACTGACTTGTCCAAATCTAAGGTTGCATAACCCAAGTAAGTTTTGACAAGTCTCTGTGAAGAATAACCAGACTCCACTGAGTGAAATGTTGTGGGCATGTGTACATGATCTCAAAGTACCACACCTCAGATGTCGTGTTAGTTTGCTCAGGCTGCCATAACTAAGTACCACAGGCCTGCGGGACTTCAACAACTGAACTGTATTTTCTCACTGCTCTGGAGGCTGGAAGTCCAAGATCAAGGTGCCAGCGGAGTCGGTTTTGCCCGAGGCCTCTCTCCTTGCCTTGCAGATGGCGGCCCTCTTGCTGCCTTTTCCCACGGGCTTCCCTCTGTGCCCACGTGGCTCTGGTGTCTCTTAATATGTTCAAATTTCCTCTTCTTAAAAGGATACCAGTCACACTGGATTAGCTTCTACCCATACAACCTCATTTAACTTTAATTACCTTTTTAAAAACCCCCGACTACGGGCTTCCCTGGTGGCGCAGTGGTTGAGAGTCCGCCTGCCGATGCAGGGGACACGGGTTCGTGCCCCGGGCTGGGAAGATCCCACATGCCGCGGAGCGGCTGGGCCCGTGAGCCATGGCCGCTGAGCCTGCGCGTCCGGAGCCTGTGCTCCTCAACGGGAGAGGCCACAACAGTGAGAGGCCCACATACCGCAAAAAAACAAAAACAAAAACAAAAACACCCCGACTACAACTACGCTCACATTCTAAGGTGCTGGGGGGTTGGGGCTTTGACATATGAATTTGGGGAGAACACAATTCAGTCCATATCAGGCGTGTTGCTAAATACAAAGGGAACTACAACGGAGAAGTCTGGCAGCCACTACCTTAACCGAATGAATAAACTTATCACTAAGAGCATTTCTGTAATATTTTTGATGTTTCACTGGAATGTAATTGTGAGGAAACAATCAGATAAATCCAGATTATGCAAATTTCTACAAGACAACTGGCTGGTATTCTCCAAAAAGATCACTGTCATGAAATACAAAAGGCAGGTAGACTAGATAAACAGAAGCTAAAGAAACATGACAACCAAATTCTACAAAAAAAAGAAAAAGCAGCCAAATCTCCAAAAAAAAAAAAAAAAAAAAAGCCATAAATTTTTTTTTGTGATAACCAAGGAGATGTCAATAATATATTAGATGATACGATTGTTTCAATGTTAAATTTCTTAGGTGTGTGGTGGTGTGCCTTTGTATTTAGGCATGAATGTTAGGCTTTCTACAGTTTATTTTTAAACAGTTTCCCCAAAGATGTCTGCAAATTAACAATTAGTGAGTCTACAGACATCAAGAACAGACTTGTGGTTGCCAAAGGGGTTGGGGGGGAGGAGTGAAATATTGGGAGTTTGGGGTTAGCAGATGCAAACTATAATACACAGAATTAATAAACAACAACATCCTACTGTAGAGCACAGGGAACTATATTCAATATCCTACTATAAACCATAATGGAAAAGAATATGAAAAAGAATGTATATATGTATAATGGAGTCACTTTCCTATATACAACAGAAACTAACACAACACTGTAAATCAACTATACTTCAATAAAATTTTAAAAAATTAGTGAGTATACTTGAAAATTATATATTTATCTGAATATTCTTATAACTTTTCTATTTAAAATTTTTCAAAATGTAAAGTTAGAGGAGATGATAGATAGATAATATCTACATCATTGGAGGTAACTATCATATATAAAGAATATACTGGTTCTGTTTCACATCTGTATATTTTTTTTCATGTATATCCATTATTTAACCAGTTCTCTATTACTGAATATTAAGATTATCTTTAATCTTTTTTTTAATTAAAAACAACAGTGCAAAAATAATCCTGTACATACATCATTTGGGAGATGTGTGAGTATATCTTTAGGATAAATTCCTAGGAGAGGAGTTGCTAAAGTTTTTTCTTGATGACTGTAAGTAGGCATTGAATTTCTAGGCAAAACAGTTATTTTTTCAGTTTGCTGGTATTCTGAATCAAAGTAAAACAAGCCAGTTTAAAAAAGTAAGCCTCCTTAATTCACAGTGAAGAGCTGATTTCTTTACCTTAATGGTTTAATTCAAGGCTTGAATTATTCAACTTTAAATGCAAAACATCTAACACAGTGTGTTGTACAAAATGGATACACGTATTCATCAAATGTGTTTGAATGAATGAATGGAAGCTTCTAGACACCAGAAGCATTAACTGTGGAATTATAAAATAAACACGTCCTCCCTCCCCACATTCCAAGAGGCTGCAAGAATCTTAATGGCATCTCACTATAACACACACACACACACACAAATGAGGTGTCAAGGCACATCTCCTATGGACCTCATCCAAGTCACCAAAATGACTTCCTTATAATGGACTCCCAAGACAGAATTATAGCGTAGCAGTTGGGAATTTAAAGTTTATTAAACACTGTGAATTCTCTAGCTCCTTGCCTACTCCCTGCTACTGCTGTTTTTCTCTCTGCTGGTCTGATTGCTCCATCACTTTGCTCCATATCTGGGCTATTTAGAGGGAATGGCAAATTTAGAGCTCACCATAGCCAGGGCCCATTGAGGACAGAGGATTAAGGGACCTTGAGCCAAGTCACTTGATCCCTCAAGGGTTCTACTTTATCATCTATAAAATAAAGGGGTTGGAAGCACTGAGATTTTCCCCCACATTCTGTAGCTCTTTGGAGAAATTGTGTTATCAATCCACACCATGAGGTGTTAATAATAATTAACAGCCACATATGAAAAGGGGACAAAACTTGCATTAAAATATCAAAAAACACAGTGTAGCAGACTGACTGCACACATCAGAGGAAGAAAATTTTCATAAGTCAGGTTCCCAAATGAGCTTCTCCTTGCCCAGTTTTATTCATTCTGGTTCTTGTAGGTAAGTAGGTGGCACACAAGTCTTGAGCATAAACCTGCTCCCAATCTCAGAGGTCTGTTATACCATCGCAAAAGGCCACCAAGAGCATGTACAAACCATTGTTTTTTGAGGATCTGCCATCTTCAAAGTGCTCTAGGTGCTGATACAGACTGGAAAACTCTAAATTCCACCTCCAACTACTGCATGTGATTCTCCCTGAATGAGCCATCTATAAAGTAAGAGATAACGATGCCTCACCTACCTGTTCCTCAAAGTTCATCCCCTTGGTGGAAACCATTTATTGTCCATCAGCTCTTAGACAGCTGTTCCTAACACCGAGATTATCCCCTCAGGCCAAGACAGGTTAGTTCAAGGAATCAAACATGGTTGTTTTCATATTTTAAAAGTTAAAAATGGTTTCTAGCATAGAAGAACCAAAATGATAAAGAGAATGGGAAGTCATCTCTTCCCAGGAATATTTCAAGATACTAGCATGTTTAACCCAGAAAAGAGGCAGAAGAACGTGATGGTTGTCTACAAATATACAAAGAGCTAACAGGTGGAAGGTACATGAGGCTGGTTCTTTGTGAATCTGGAGAGCAAAATTTTGAGAGGTAAAATGTTCAGAGTGAAAGATCTCGGTTCAGTTTGATGAAGGACTTTCTGAAAAGTAGAGATCTTTAACAATGGAATACATTTTCTTGGACTTATTGAGTTCTGAAGAATGTGAAGAATTCAAGAAAATGTTTGATGGTAATTCTCAGGTGTGGTGTGGGATGGGAGATGAAGCCAGTAAGTTTAAAAATATAGTAAATCCTATAACACAAGTAATATTTGACAAATCTCAGGTATAAAATCCTATAAGACAAGTACTATTTGACATATATCTTCCAGGAAGTAATAATCAGACTTCAATAATATTTTCCATCTTCACAAAAGAGAGAAAAAAGAAACTGAATTTATTATAAGATTGTGCAGATTACAAAAAAGAAAGCAGAATGTAATGATCCAAGTAGAGAATTAAAAGTAATAAAATATGACTACAAAATTCATGGCCATACAGAAGCATAATACTGAAAGCAAAGTGGGAGAGTACGTCAAGAATTACAAAGATCCAGTGCTTGCGAAAAAATATAAATCTTGCATAGGAAACTGCAAAAGTATGACTCATGGAAAACCGAAGGGTAGTTTTTTCCATGAATTAAGTATAACAAATTTCACTGTAATTAAAAACTAACGCAAATCAACAAACATGAACAAAACAACATGAACAAAATTAAAAGGAAGGCATTAATGCAATAAGATAAGAAAAGGAAATAAGATGTGCACAGATTGGGGAGGAAGAAATAAAAGTGTCTTTGTTCACTGATGACATAATTGTCTATGTAGAAAATCCAAAAGAATTGACAAAAACCGTCTGGAACTAATAAGTAGTTATACAAAGGTGTAGAGTCAAGTTTAATACACAGAAGTCAATCACTTTTCTATATACCAGCAATGAATACACAGAATTTGAAATTCAAAAACACAATACCATTTACATTAGCACCCCCAAAGATGAAATACTCAGTTATAAATTTAACAAAATATGAATAAGATCTATATGAGGAACACTACAAAACTGATGAAAACAATCGAAGAACAACTAAACAAATGGACAAATATTCCATGTTCATGGATAGGAAAAATCAATACGATTAATGTGACAGTTCTGCACAACTTGATCTATAGATTCAACACAATCCCAACCAACATCCAGCAAACTGTTTTATGGATATCAACAATCTGATTCCAAAGTTTATAAGGAGAGATAAAAGACCTAGAACAACCAACACAACATGGAAGGAAAAGAACCAAGTCAGAGGACTGACACTAACTTGAGTTTAAGACTTACTATAAAGCAACAGTAATCAGGACAGATGTGGTATTGGCAAAAGTAGAGACAAAGAGATCAACGGAACAGAATGGAGAGCCCAGAAGTAGAGTCACGTAAATATAGTCAACAGATCTTTGACAAAGAAGTGATACATCCAGACGATGGATTATTATACAGCATTAAAAAGAAATGAGCTATCAAGCCATGAAAAGACGAAGGAACCTTAAATGCATGTTACTAAGTGAAAGAAGTCATTCTGAAAAGGCTACATCTGTATGAGTCCAATAATATGACATTCTGTAAACGGCAGAATTACAGAGATCATAAAATGATCAGTGGTTGTCAGGCATTTCGGAGGAGGGAGAGATGAATCAAAAGGGCACAGAAGATTTTTAGGTTAGTGAAACTCTTCTGTATGTTACTAGGAGGGATACTAGTCATACATTTGTCCTAAACTGTAGGTTATACAACACCAAGAGTGAACCCTAATGTAAACTATAGTCTGGATGATAATGATAATTCAATGTAGGTTCATCATTTGTAACCAAGGTAGCACTCTGGTGGGGAATGTTGACAGTAGGGAGATGTCTATACGTGCAGGCGGCGGTGGGGGGGGGGGGGGGTCTTGGGAATTCTCTGTGCTTTCCATTCAATTTTACTGTGAACCTAAAACTGCTCCTAAAGTCTATTATTTAAAAAAAATCTCCTACAGCAAATATGAGGCCAGCCTCTTATGTCAGTGGGAAATAATGGCCGAGTTGAGCACTTAGCGCTTTTTAATTTGTAATGTTATGAAGGTAAATTGTAGTTCTGTACTGCATTGTTCTCCCCCCCGGCTCTTCTGGAGTCTGGGTCTGGGGGTCTAGTCCTAAAGTATTTCAACACTTCGACTCCTGCAGATTATTTGAAGTTCTTTTCCCTGTTATCTTGCATAATATAGACTGAGTCATCAATTTGACGATGGGGTCACCCATCATTGAGACAGAGAAAGAATCAAGATGGCAGGTTACCAGGGGAACATGGCCAAGGGCTAATGGGCAGTTCAAATTAAAATTCGTTTCTTAATAGTATTTACAACATATATTCAATAGATGTTAAATGAGATTACTTTTCAATGACATACTGTGATTGGGTTTTAGAATTAAACATCGAAAATCGGATTATTTAAATCTATGTAACAAATACAATCGTGAGTTGTGGGGGGTTGGTGAATAGTACATTCTGAAACATTTTTTAAGGCAAAAAAACCCTACTTAATATGCTGAAAAGCAAACATGCTGCATCTGACTTGAAATCATCTTCAAAAAGTTTAGAAGTTCAAGGTTTTAATACTGAACTTTATACACTGAAAGTCACCCTTCAGATTTTAAGCTAAACAATTAAATCTGGCAGTAATGAAAAACAGAAATGGTAGTCTTAAAAGTTTTGCTTGCACAGAGGAAAGACTCTTCTCCCTTTGCTAATGGGCTAATTAGCAATCAGACACACACAGAAGCTTTGTTCTTTCACTGATTACATTTTCCTGATCAAGAGAATGGGCTACCACCACAAGGCCCTTGACTCATATGAGGTTTCCTCATTTCCTCCTCACTGGGACTCTGAGTAACTATAAATCACTTAGACTAGTATTTTGAGTGATCTGCTGTAAATGTTCATTAAAAACTCAAATGATGGGCTTCCCTGGTGGCGCAGTGGTTGGGAGTCTGCCTGCCGGTGCGGGGGACACAGGTTCGAGCCCTGGTCCGGGAGGATCCCACATGCCGCGGAGCAGCTGGGCCCGTGAGCCACAACTACTGAGCCTGCGTGTCTGGAGCCTGTGCTCCGCAACAGGAGAGGCCGTGATAGTGAGAGGCCCGCACACCGCGATGAAGAGTGGCCCCCGCTTGCCGCAACAGGAGAAAGCCCTCGCACAGAAACGAAGACCCAACGCAGCCATAAATAAATAAATTTTAAAAAATAACAAAACTCAAATGATGTCACAAGAATCTGTGGAAATTAAACTGTATTAAATACAGGGGGGAAAAAAGTTTGTATATCCCTTAGTCAGGATTCTAAAGTTTTCTTCCTCTAGGCTATACACATTTCTTACTACCTTTGTTTAAGAATAATGACAGTTAACACTTATATACTGTTTTCAGCATTTTACACACACTAACTCATTTAATTTCAGAGCAATGTTATGAAGCGTATACTATTGACATCTCTGGGTTACAGACGTGGAAACAGATACCAAGAGGTTAATTAACTTGCTCAAGGTCATACATTAGCCAACCTGGGTAGCTGGGCTCTTAGCCACTGCGTTATTCTGCGTCTTAGGTAACTTATCTTCTTGATGTTTTCAAAGGAGATTTTCTTCTTTCATTGTAAGGTTGTTTTGAGAACTAAGCAAATGCATCTATATAAAGCATTTAAAACAACTCTGGCACAAACGGAGCACCTCCTAAATGCTAGTTGTTCATGTTCTCATTATCATTAACATTTGTGTATCTTCTTAAAGCTCCCGAATCTAGTTGATTTGGATATACCTGAATTCTCTTATTTTTAACAGGTTTCATGTTGATACGCATGTATTTTACAAGTATACAATTTTCAAATAGCAGTTTTGTTTCCTTCTGAGTGTCTCCTTCTCATTTTATTTTCTTGTTTAATTGTATTGCCTGGAGTTTCTAGAGCAATGTTCAGTTAAAGGGGGTAAAAACGGGAATCTCATTTCTGTTCCTGACCTCAGACTCCATAAAAATGGACTTACGTCTCCAATTTCCTCATTAAGCACATGGCTGGATTTCAGAGGCTGTGTGTGTGTGTGTGTGTGTGTGTGTGTGTAAAGTAGTGGTAAGAAAGTATCCCTCTACTATTTTACTAAAGAGTTTTCATTAAAAATGTATGCTGATCTTATCAAATATATTTTAGGCGTTAGTCACCCTGATAATACACTTTTTCCCCTTTGACCAGTTAAAATACTAATTCAGTGCAATGACTTATGTAATATATAGGAACAACCTTATTTTCCTAGAATGAAATGCACTTGGTTGTAATGTCATAGTCTATGAATTTACTGGTGAATTATATTTAATATGTTATTAACATTTTTTTGCCCTAATATAATGGATTTTGTTCTCTAGAGTTCTGGGTGTGTGTGTGTGTGTGTGTGTGTGTGTGTGTGTGTGTGTGTACCATGTTACCGTGGCTTTGGAAAAGAAATCTGACAACTAAATGTTTTCTCTGTTCTACTATATTCTGTAACAATAACAGCACTGGCTCTTTTTACTCACAGAAAGTTACAAAGAATTTCCTCAGGAAACTGAGTTTGACACAACCTTTTAATTTTGAAAACTTTAAAATTCTGCCCATGATTATATAATAGGTTCTATTTGGGTTTTCTCTCTCTCCTGGGGTCAATTTTGGCTGTTCGTATTTCCCAAGGGGGAAAAAAAAATCATTATTTATAACAGGTTTTCCAATTTTGCCTGAAGTTTTAAATGCAGCCTCTTCTGTTTTATTAACATTGTCTGTATTTGTTTCCCTCGACTCATTTCTAAATTTGCCTATTTGTGCTTTCTCCCTTTTTCCTTAATTAATATAAATTTACCTCTTATTTTTTTAATTAAAACCTGCCACAGACCGGTTTTATTTAATAGACCCAGGTTTCTTCCTCAACCCCACACTTTGAATGCCTAATTTACTTATTCTCATTTTACTTTTTCTGATGTATGTAGACTGGGAATTTTTTTGTCCACAAGAGTATTCTCTTCCCAGAGTTGTTTATTGTTATTTTACTTAAGAAATGTGCAATTCTGCTTTGAATTTCCTCATTGACTTAAAAAAGAAAAGAAAACCCCCCAGGCTACTTTTATTACCAAGAACTTGGGATTTTTGTTTGGTTGACCCTATTTCTTTGCTATTTTATGCTTTATTGCAATGTAGTTAAGAGAATGAGGTCTGTATTATTTCTGCTTATTAGAATTTGTTGAATTATTTTTTTAATGTTCTAATATATCATGACACTTGCGGGGAAATGTCTATTTTCTGTTTCATCAGGATCTGGGTTTTGTTCTACATTTATTAGAGTGTCCTTGTTATGCTAATCAGATTCACTACACACTTACTTCTTTGTGTCCAAAGCTGTGTCATGTGTTGAAACGGGTGAGGGAAGCTGCACGTCACTGTGTTTCTGTCTACTGCTCCCTTTCTTCAGTTGTTGCCTTATGTATGCAGAGCCTGCCGGATTTGGATTTATGACAATTATCGTTATAAAGTACCACTCTGTTCTTTTACCTTTTTTACCTTACATTCAGTCTTGGTTTTAATACTTCCTTGCTTTTTTATTTATTTTTTTAATGCAGTATCTTTTGCTTTATGATCTCTGTTTCTTCTTGTTAAAAAAAAAAGTAAATCTTCCTTTCTGATAATTTCTAAGGTTTATACTCTTTTTCAGTTCCTATGATGGTTATAACATTAGACACTACACATATGTGCACTGTGCTTCCCTTAAACGTACTCTATTAAACATGCTCTTCAAAAAGGGAAAAATCAATAATCTTTTAAATAGGGAAGGGTCATTTTTCCCTGACTTCCACTCAATGACCATATGACCCAGAAGGAGAACACGACAGTCTACGGTTCCCGTCATAATGGAATCATACTAGAATAGTATTTTGGATGTACATTCTTTCTATAACATGGCACCTAAACCTGGACAAACCTAAACCAGGCAAACAACCCTAAACCAGGCAAACAACCCTGGACCACTATGCTTAGTGAAATAAGTCAGACAGAGAAAGACATATACTGTTTGACATCACTTATATATGGAATCTAAAATATAATACAAATGAACATATATACAAAAACAGAAACAGACCCACAGATGTAGAAAACAAACTTACGGTTACCAAAGGGAAAACGGACAGCGGGGAGGGACAAATTAGAAGTACGGGATTAACGGATACAAACTACTATACATAAAATAGATAAGCAATAAGGATTTACTGTATAGCAGAGGAAATTATACCCAATATCTTATAATAACCTATAATGGAATATAATCTGCAAAAACCACAAAACTAAACCATTATGCTGAAACTAAAGCAATATTGGGAATCAATGATACTTAAATTAAAAAAATTTTAAGTTTAAAAAAAAAGAAAGAGAAAAACTCATATTGTGAGACCGGTGAGAAAATCTGCTGCGATGAACTTATCCAGAGACAACAGATTGACTTTCAACAAGCCACCTTCCTTAGAGATTTCCAGAGCAATCTTGATTGAGGGCGATTCCAGTGGACATCGTGGCCGCTTTGTCAACGTCTGTTTCCCACTCTCCTGGTGACACCCTTTACTTTCATTTGTGAACCACTCCTCAGCAGCACCGCCCTCCACGTCTAGTTCTAGGGGTAGAACTGTGACTCACACCTGAATTGGTCAGGATCAACGGTCGGTCGCTTCACGGTGAGCACTGGCACACAACCTAAGTCATGCTAATAAGGTACAAGGAGGGCTTTTCTGAGAGCTTCTGGGGGAAAAAAAAAATAAGTTCCTCACTCTTTGCAAGAGCTGAAGGGTATGACCTCCTCTCTTCAGATCCTCAGACTTGGATGAGGAAGCATATTATCTCCCAGATGCTGTTGGCAGGCATTTTGCAGCCATGCCTGGCAGTCCCCCTTAGCAGGAAGCTGATATCAAGGAAGGAAAAGCAAATGAGGAAAAGACACCAATCCTTGAGAACACAGTTGAGCCCTGAGGTCAAATCAGTCCTGCCTGTGTTCACAATGTGTGGCCTTGCGGTTATGTGAGTCGGTAAGTCTCATTTGTTGAAGTCAGATTGAACTTGTCCTGATTTTATGCAGTGAAATGCATCTTAAGACAATGGTTTATACTTGTGTTGACCTGGGAACCCAACCCAGTCACAAGATGTGGTGACATCCCTTTAACTCAGTCTTCACTTATCAACTTTAAAATAGGGCAGCCTCTACTGGCTTCTTGCTAAGGAAGACAAGGAAATTAGATCACTTATTATTTCTCACAGCTTCATTCCCCCTTCTCCCAATTTTTTTTTGGTCAGAATTGCTGAAAATTTTACATATATGTGTGCATTTATATATGTATATATGCATATTAACATTGTATCTTTTTTTGTTTTGTTTTGTTTTTGTTTTTTGCAGTACGTGGGCCTCTCACTGTTGTGGCCTCTCCTATTGCGGAGCACAGGCTCCGGACACGCAGGCTCAGCGGCCATGGCTCACGGGCCCAGCCGCTCCGCGGCACGTGGGATCCTCCCGGACCAGGGCACGAACCCGTGTCCCCTGCGTCGGCAGGCGGACTCTCAACCACTGCGCCACCAGGGAAGCCCTAACATTGTATCTTTCCTTTCAAGGTTAGTGATACCTATACTTTGCTCTGAAAGCATAATGCTCACGTTTCCCCCTCTTGGATCTCTATTTAAACAGAGTGGGTGCTCATACTAAAGATTCTGTAGTTGTGCTTCATCTTCTTGATTTCCTTTTTTTCCCCCTTAATTGGGCACTTTCATGGCTAAATTCCTCATAAAATAGATTGTTCAAAGATGACATGTGTTAAGGTGGACAGATTTGGCAAACAAAAATACAAATCTCCCAGTGAAATTTGAATTTTAGATAAACAAGGAATAATGTTTTTTTAGGATAAGTGTGTCCCACACAATATGTGGAACGTATTTACCCTAAAATAGTATTCCTTGTTTATCTAAAATTCAAATTTCACTGAGCATCCTATATTTTATCTGGAAACCTCACCTTGTGTGAACTGTGCTCTGAGTCCTTGATTACGTGGACACTCCAGACAGTTGCCTTCTGTATCTGAATGACAGCTTAGCTGGGCTTAAAAACTCCAGGGCCATTTTTTTCCCCATTTAGAATCCTATAGATATGACTCCACTATCTCCTGAGAGTGGCTTTTTTTTTTTTTTTTTTTTTTATGTAGAGTATGAGGCTGTACAAGGTTTTTTTCTTTTTTCCTTCATCAAGTGACTTGCTTTGTCCAGCTGGATACTTACAGAATTCTTTCTCTATCCCTGAAGCTCAGAGAATTCTTAGGCTATGTCTCATTCGTTTGTTCTAATTTTTGCCCTAGAACATAGTATGCCCTTTCATTTGCAGATCTAGTTCTTTTATTTCAATTCTTTTTTTCCTATAGCTATATTTTCCTATTGTATTTTTCCATTCTCCATTTGTTAAATCATCACTATCTGTCCTGCATTTATTAACTGGTCTTCAAATTCTTTCATCTCTTTGCTTTTCTCCTTCCCATTTGGTGCTGTCGTCTCAAGCCTTTTCTCCATCTTACTGACTCATTTTCAGCTTGATCTATTTTTCTTTTGTTTGTAATGTATTTCTTATTTTCTAATTATCTCCTTTCTCTGATGCCCCATCGTTTCCTTAGTTCTGCAGTTTCCCCTTTTCATCTCATCTTTTTTTATCACACTGTATATCCCTTGCTTCATAGGTTTCCTGTCTACTCAAATCCTCTGAGAGAGGGAAGAATTTGTTGCAGAATTTTTAGTCATGTTTCCTGGGTAAACTGGAATAGATTCTTCATCGGCTCCTTAGGCGCTACATTCCTTTTGTGGTCACAAGAGCAGGGAATCTCCCAGTGTTTTCCGTGGCAGCCACTGTGATTCATGTTCGTCTCACTCATTCTTGACGAAGGAAGCTCTGTGGGCACTTGCGAGAATACGGAGCGTGCTTTCTCATTTCCTGTTTGGTGGCAGGGCTCAGTGGTGGAGAGGAGCAGGGTGGGGATTATCTGGGGCCATCAACAGCTACAATAGGTGACTTTAGCTTCTGTTATTTTTCATTATGAATTTGTAGTGATTCCTATGCTTGAAACTGAGCAGGACCCAGGCGGGCCCTCCCAGGTACCAAAGCCTTTTGGTGTCCCCCATTTCTTCTTTGTAGGAAAAAGGTTTCAGGCTCCTAGACCTTCTCTGAGTTCCAAAGGGTAGATTCAAACAGTTAACTAATTAGAGGACTGAGGGGATGCAGAAACAGAGGAAAGGCAGTCAAGAAACAATAGTTCAGGGATGGGGAAGGGCCCTGGTTCCTCCCCTCAAGGGATATATACATAAAAAATGGATACACAACTCTGAGTCTAAGAAACTAAGCCCCTCCCACCCAGGTAGAGGGTGGTAACTTCAGGCTGAGCACAGCACCTGGACCCCAGACTGGCTGGAACCAGAAGGCTGATGACTGAGATTCCTGTAACACCGCCCTGTTACCTCCCCATCAGCCAATCAGAGGAGGATTACACAGGCTGCAGCCCTCCCCCCAAAATCTGGCCTATAAAAAGTCTTCCCTGAAAACCACTGGGGAGGATAGTTCAAGCTTTTTGAGCACAGTCTGCCCAATCTCCAAGATTATAGATACAAGACTATATTCATGCTTTGATTTGAATGCCACTGGGTATATTCTCTTTTTTAGTATTTTCAAAAATGTCTATTTTGCTTTTGTTGGATTGGGAGAGGAAAGTCTGCAAACACCGTTTCTAAGAAGCCCCCGTTCTTCCTAATAGTTACCAGAATTCATTTAAATTAAGCCATCCAAAGGACTTTTACCCACTTACTTAGAACATTTCCAATAAACAGATGAATTTTTAAAACCTGATTCACTCGGAGTAAATCTGTGATGAATATACGTGAAATAACTGAATGGTAAAGAAATGATTTCATTGAGAAGAAGGACCACTCAGTCAAGTACCACTGAGAAAATTAAAACAGAAGCCACCAAAGAAATTCATCACCAGTGAATCACTGATAGAGAAGAATAGTAATAAAGAGAGTAAAAATGACGATAAGGAAAACTTGCTGGCCTCTAAGATGATATTCAAATTGGTACTTCAATTATTCCAACACAGTGTGAATTTGGGAAAGTCCTTTAATATCTCTAAGCCTCAGTTTTCTCATCTGAAGACTGGGGATAAAAAAAAAACATGCCTACATCATAGCCTTGTTTAGGATCAAATGAGATAATATATGCAGAGTTTTAACATCGTGCCTGGCACATACATACAGAGCCCAAGAGATGTCAGCTAATTATTATTTTCATTCCAATTATGTCTTTGCAAAAATCAAAAGGAAGAGATAAATATTGCCAATTGTGACATCTCTGTTCTTTTATCCTGAAATATTTGTTCAGGTTCTCCATGTGTGTACAGTACTCTTGTGTCAACCGGATTTTAAGCTTGCATTTCACCCTCTAATTGGCCTAATACAGGGCCTTGTGCTTATACACAAAGGATGTGCTTGATTTCACCTACTGAATCAATAAACAAACGGATTTAGGATCACAAGACACAAAAGAGGAGGCATTTAGCTAAGACTGAGTGGATAAAACTGATCTGGCATACTCATAGTTGCATGAATTCTGAGCCTCGAGAGAAATGAGCATTTCTTTGGGCTCTAAGGCGAGAGAGATTCAGGGCACTTGAGAGAGCTGAACAATTTAGATGTGAACTTCAGCTGCAGTCAGACCTCCCTCGGGGCAATCAGACTGTTGACAACCAAAATGCAGAAGTTTACAAACAGTCTCCCTAAAATGAGGCGCCCTAATACAATATCCAGGGTTGGGCGGGGCGGGGAGGGGGGGGTACAAGGAAGAAAAGTTAACATCATTCTTGGAAAATGGAGCAAGGGAAGGGGGGGCATATTAGAAGAACCAGCACAACTGGAGTAGAAACAAATGTCACTTGTGGTTGCCAAGGAGCAGGGAGGGTGGAAAAGGGGTGGATTGGAAGTTTGCTATTAGCAGATGCAAACTATTATACATAGGATGGATAAACAACAAGGTCCTACTGTACAGCACAGGGAACTAGACTCGATATCCTGGGATAAATCATAATGGAAAAGAATATAAAAAAGAACATATATATGCCTAACTGAATCACTTTGCTGTAGAGCAGAAATGAACACCACATTGTAAATCAACTATACTTCAATTTTTAAAAAAACGTCAACCCTATTAACAACAATAGCAACAGAAATAATAATACAAAGTACTTACACAGCATTTACTATATACCAGGTCCTGTTCTAAGATACACTGATAGAGAGATATAAATATTCATTTAATCCTACAAAAATCCCTTGAGGAAGGTAAAATTATATAGAGATGAGGTAACTGCGACAAAGAGTTAAGTGCTGAATTCACACAGCCAATGACCAAATAAACGTGGGCTGATGCTAGCTCTTTGTGGGAGTGTTACTGAGGATAAGCTCATACTGCTCACCACACGACGGGACAATAATCGCGAGACAAGGGCTTCCCTGGTGGCGCGGTGGTTGAGAGTCCGCCTGCCGATGCAGGGGACGCGGGTTCGTGCCCCGGTCCGGGAGGATCTCACATGCCGCGGAGCGGCTGGGCCCGTGAGCCATGGCCGCTGAGGCTGCGCGTCCGGAGCCTGTGCTCCGCAACGGGAGAGGCCCCGACAGTGAGAGGACCACGCACCAAAAAAAAAAAAAAAAAAAATCACGAGACGAGGTGATGGGGCAAGGAGTAATGCCTTTATCTGGAAAGTCAGCCCCCCAAGAAGATGGTGGACTCGTGCCCCAAAACACTGTCTTGCCTGACTTAGAATTCAGGCTTCTTTTATATGAAAAGGGGAGGGGATAAAGCCAAACACTTCCTGGTTCCCGGCAGCCTCCGGAGGGGAGGTGTTAATTTCTTCCTCCCTGCGGTCATTCACAGGTGGGCCTGGTCAGGATGTTTCCTGTGAGCTAAACGAAGGTATTTTAGCTTAATGCTCATGACCTGGGAGGCAGGGTTCCCAGAGATGGGCCATTATGTGTAATTTAAGCTCACAGGCCACGTCCCTTTAGTGATTACCTTGATAATAGAACACAAAGATTCTTCCCTATGACAGGAGCAATATTATTATTAAAGGCTTACACTGTAAGACAGGGAGGGATGCCTGGCAGCTCGTGGTCCAGGATGACTTTGGGAGGAAAAACAACTTTCTAATGAGGATTTCACTTATGCCGTCTGCCTTGGGGTGTGCTTCATCTCCTGCATCTTTCCACAGTGCATGTAGAAAAAGATACAGCATGTTGCACCGGTTAAGAGCAGAGACCCCAACTCCCACCCCAAAGCTACAACGCCCAGGTTGGATTCTGCGTCTTTCCGTTATTTGCTGTCTGACCTAGGCCTCTTCGGTTATTCAATTTTAAGGAATATTTCTACCGTCCGTCCACCGACGAGCCAGGAGCCCGGAAATCCCCACTGGTGATGCCCGACCCGCACGCGCCATTCCCACTCCATCAAATCTGGCACATTTTAGCTCCTCAACACCTGCCTCTCAGGTCTGTTCCCTCTGTAATAGAGAAGAACCTTTTGTATTCTATTACAAGTTAATCACTAAAGGGATGTTGCCTAGAAGCTTAAATTATACATAATGAGCATTAAGCTAAAATACCTTTGTTTAGCTCACGGGAAACATCCTGACCAGGCCCAGCTCTGAGTGACTTCAGGCGGGAACAAATTAAGACCTCCCCTGGAAGCTGATGGGAACCAGGAAGTGTTTGACTTTACTCCCTCCCCTTTTAGTATAAAATAAGCCTGTGTCCTGGGCTTTCCTGGTGGCGCAGTGTTTAAGAAGCCGCCTGCCAATGCAGGGGGCACGGGTTCGAGCCCTGGTCCGGGAAGGTCCCACATGCCACGGAGCAAGTAAACCCATGTGCCACAACTACTGAGCCTGCGCTCTAGAGCCCGTGAGCCACAACTACTGAGCCTGTGCCCCTACAGCCTGCAAGCCACAACTACTGAGCCCGTGTGCCACAACTACTGAAGCCCACGTGCCTGGAACCCATACTCCGCAACAAAGAGAAGCCACTGCAGTGAGAAGCCCATGACCGCAAGGAAGAGTAGCCCCCGCTCGCCACGACCAGAGAAAGCCCATGGGCAGCAACCAAGACCCAACACAGCCAAACACAAAATAAATAATTTTTTAAAAAATTAAAAAAAAAAAAGAAGCCTGCATTCTATCTCAGACAAGATGGTTCTTTGGGGCATGAGTCCACCATCTTCTCAGTTTCCTGGCTTTCCAAAAAGTCGTTATTCCTTGTCCCAACAACTCACCTCTCAATTACTGGCCTGTCATGCGGTGAGCATTACAAGCCTAGACTCAGGAACACCTTCTCCCCTTCTTCACTGACACCCCTTTGGTCCAAGTGCTTTACCTGCTGTGTGACCTTGGGAAACTCCTTTCTCAGTGCCTTAGTTTCTTCATCTGTAAAACGGGGATAAAACACCTCAGAGAGCTTTGGAAGACTTATATATATATATATATATATATATATATATATATATATATATTTTTTTTTTTTTAACATCTTTATTGGAGTAGAGTTGCTTTACAATGGTGTGTTAGCTTCTGCTTTATAACAAAGTGAATCAGCTATATGTACACATATATCCCCATATCCCCTCCCTCTTGCGTCTCCCTCCTACCCTCCCTATCCCACCCCACTAGGTGGTCACAAAGCACCGAGCTGACCTCCCTGTGCTATGCAGCTGCTTCCCACTAGCTGTCTATTTTACACTTGGTAGTGTACATATGTCATTCCACTCTCTCACTTCGTCCCAGCTTACCCTTCCCCCTCCCCGTGTCCTCAAGTCCATTCTCTACATCTGCGTCTTTATTCCTGTCCTGCCCCTACGTTCTTCAGAACCACTTTTTTTTTTTTTTTTTTTTAGATTCCATATGTATGTGTTAGCATACGGAATTTGTTTTTCTCTTTCTGACTTACTTCACTCTGTATGACAGAATCTAGGTCCATCCACCTCACTACAAATAACTCAATTTTGTTTATTTTTAAGGCTGAGTAATACTGACTTAATATTTTAATGATGAAAAAAATCAAAGCAGTGTCTGGCATAGGGTAAGATTTCAAAAAAAAAAAAAATACTAGCCTAAAGAAATGCTCTAAGGCTTCCCTGCATCCACTCTCCTCCTGTTCTCATCTGTCTTCTGCACCAAGGTCAGGATGAGCCTTTCCAGTATCAGTTTTGACCATGTGCCCGCCTGACTTTAACTTCCCTGGGTTTCTCCTTGGGCTCCGGGGATGGAAATCCCTGCCGGGTGAAGCTCGGCTTTCTCTCAAGTTCATCTCCCATCAGGCTCCCCCTTTGACCGCTGACTCATTACCCTCTGTGCTCTCCTATCAGTTTCCTCAATGCCCCGCCTTTCTTTCCTCCCAGCATGCACTTTGCATGTGGTGGTCCCTCCACCTAGGATGCTCTCTCTCATTCCCTTCCCCGGTCCTGGGGTTAACCCACCCACCTTCGATCTCCCTTCCCTTCTCGGGGAGGCTTCTCTGATGTCTGCCCGCCCCACCCTGGTCTGGTCAGTCTCTTTTGTCCTTACGCAATCTTAGGACCTCATTCTGCAGTTATCTCATTCATTAGGGGGTTTGTTTTTAAACATCGGTCTCTCCCTTTAGTCTGAAACTGTAACCCCCAAGGCGGAGTACTCACAATTGTATGTTTCATGGGTTTTCTCATAACCCAGATGAGACGTTCCATGGGGTTCCAATTCCTCCCCTCACTCCTCAGTCCTCATGCCAACCTCTCTCTGCAACCGTAACTCGTTATTCTAACCTCCGCTGTGAGGCTTTCAAACTTTCTAGAAACAGCATCCCATGTCCACCCAGGTGGGTCATATCCCCAGAGTCATGGCCTGTTCTCCAGTGGTACATCCCCCCAAGTCGGAACGGCATAAGCTAGAAAACGCTACAAAGGGGTGGGAGCCGGAAATTCCACAGCCTTGACACTCCATGCACCGCACAACCGTCTGTCCTTGATGTGTGTGTCGGGGAGGGGGATGGGCAGCGATGGAGGGAACTTTGGAAGGAGCATTTCAAGGTGGCGGCAGTGTTTCCAGTCCTTTCTCCCCCAAGGTGACGCACAGACTCTTTTAACCCTCGAACTAACCAGAAGGTAACTGTTTAATTGCACACGCAGTGCACACACACACACGCACACCACCAGTACCCCTACGTGTCAGATACAGTCCAGTCTAAACTGCAAACTTAAGTCCCAGGGCCAAATGCAACACAGAATTTTTTTTTTTTTTTTTTTTTTTTTTGCGGTACACGGGCCTCTCACTGTTGTGGCCTCTCCCGTTGCGGAGCACGGGCTCCGGACGCGCAGGCTCAGCGGCCATGGCTCACGGGCCCAGCCGCTCCGCGGCATGTGGGATCTTCCCGGACCGGGGCATAAATCCGTGTCCCCTGCATCGGCAGGCGGACTCTCAACCACTGCGCCACCAGGGAAGCCCGCAACACAGAATTTGACACACAAAAATGATCACGTTTCAGATAAACATCTAGATTTCCTGCTGCTTTGGAAACAACTGATACTGCCATTGGCTGGAGTGGAGTAATGGCGATCCCCAAGGACAAGGCAGGCTCTGCTCATCTCCTGCAAGCAGCCCACGACGCTCGGTCACTCGACCTGCCCGGCACCTGTGAGCGGCTGAGATTTGCAGGGTTAGCCCAACTCTGAAGGGGGAGGAACATACTTGCCTACCTGTCTCTTAGCTCTCAAGGCTGTGTCACCCAGGATGAAGCCCTTTGCTTGTTCATTTCCTCACTCGCTTTTCTATTACGTCCCCGAGGACTCACAGGAAATAAGAAATGGTCCACTGCTCAGTCACCTGTCTCTTAAGAGCAACCCCTTTAGATTCAAAAAATGTAGCTGGGGGTTTTTTGTTATTGTTAGTTTTTTTTTTTGGCTTTTTTTACATCTTTATTGGAGTGTAATTGCTTTACAATGGTGTGTTAGTTTCTGCTTTATAACAAAGTGAATCAGTTATACATATACATGTGTTCCCACATCTCTTCCCTCTTGCGTCTCCCTCCCTCCCACCCTCCCTATCCCACCCCTCTAGGTGGTCACAACGCACCGAGTAGCTGGGGTTTTTAAATGACTGCTTCCAAGGGCCAAATGAAATTCTAAAATTAGGCCCGTCCTCCTCCCCAGATGATTCTGGTTGCACGACGGAACACAGGTTGGCAGAGAATGAGAGACGTCAGGAGGCCGATGTCATCAGGCAAGTAAGGGGTGGAGGGTCTGGACTCCAGCAGTGGCCACAGAAAGGAGGGAACAAATGCTGTCAGTCGTGGACCAAAAAACGTCACCTGCCATTTCAGTAAACGAAGGATGTCGCTGCCATCAGCCACTGCAGCCACACCCTGAGGAGAATTCGGGGTAGAGAAAAACAGGTTGCCTGCCACCAAGCCATCGGTCAAAGCAGTTGACCCCAATGGTCTACCCTGAGGGACTCAAACAGGATACTAGCCCTAGATCCTTAAGATGCCTATCAAAGGAATGATTTCAGAAAGCCCAGACTCTTGTATCTTCCCATATATGGAAAAGCGCTAAAGTCATTTACTTAAGACGTCTGGTTTTTCTTTAATTAGCAGTAATCTTTTGATGTTCTGCTTCCTAGGGTTTTGTTTCTTTTTTGCAAAAACTCCTATATATCCTGGCTCCTCAGAGCTATCTGGGAGGCTGTGTCCCAGGCTTAAGTCCTCAGTAAGTCCACTGAATAGAACATAATACTCAATTTTTAGGTTGTGACTTTTTTTCCAGTCGACACAGTTTACCATCAAAATAACCAGCAGTGCTGTCATTCCTTTGTGAGGATGATACATCAATTTACTGTCGTCACATTCTGTATTTCCATCCCCCCCACAGAAGACCCTAATTATCATCTCTTCTCTCATCTCTTGGACACAAACACATGTTTTTTAAAATCTGTGTGTCTATAATATATGAAAACATTTATATAATGAAAACATTTACAGGTTCCAAATAAAGGTGAATAAAAACTATGACTTTGGCTTCTAACCGACTGGCTCTACAACCACAGCAAGCAAATCAAAAAATCCAATTTAGGGGCGAGACAGTGACTAAGTTGTGATTGAATTAAACACAGGATCTAGCTTTTAGGAGAAAAAAAATTCTACCCCAAAGTCTGACAGTGGTTTCAACGTTGGTCTCATCCTCCTTGGTAAGCACACCTAGTATGAGTGTAAGGTGACTTGCAAAGTTCTAGAGCGAACACTATTTTCTACTGCAAATAAAACAGGCATAGAGTGGGTGTAGTGGGCAATCAACATTTGTTGAAACAAAGGAAAGAAAGAGAAAGAGAGGGCGGAGAGAAGGGGGGGGGGAAGAGGGAAGGAGGGAAGGAAGGAAGGGAGGGAGGGAGGGAGGGAGGGAGGGAGGGAGGACTAAGAAACACACACAGGAGTCCTCCAGCTATAAGTTCTGCTTCCTGGAGAAATGATAATCTTGAAAGCCAGTCTTTGTTGAGAAATAAAAAGGATTCCCAACTGCCAAAATTTCTTCTGACCTATTCGAAGCAGAGTTTGGAGATTCAACTTCACGTTTTGCTGCAACTTATAAGTAGATAAAACCCAATACCCTGTGAGAGAGGTCCCCCCCTCTGCCCAGGGAGGATGTAGGTGTAATCTGGGCACAGGTGGAAGAGTCGTGAAAGGGAGGAGAGGTACAGGAAGTCAGCAACAGGAGTTAAAAATTCTCATAAGGGCATTCACGGAGAAAAAGATGAATCAGGGGGTTACCCCGTTGCGGGGCCCACTGCTCTTCTCTAGCCACACACTGGGAGCGCTTTAAGCGGCCTTCCAAATGCTTCATGTTTAGTTGGGTACCAGACCAACACGGAGCCTGTGAGCTGAGGTAGGCATCTATACACGTGGGTTGCAGGTAGACCTTGGGTTCTCCATACTTGGTACATGGTGTGAAGGGTATCAGAGGTCCTGTGAGTTCTGATGGGGGGTACAGAGGGACTGAAGGTTCCAGGAGTTTAGCAGAGGGATCAGAATAGAACGCAGAAACTTTATGACCAAAGGCCAGGACCCGGACATCAACAGTAAGTGCAGCGTGATGTTCTAACAGATACGACTGGACCTATGTGAGTGGCCGCTGGGACGTGGCTGCCCAGGGGCCAGGTCGGTCAACCCGGGGCAGAGACCAGTGTGGACCCAGAGACAGTCACGGACCTGAGGCCTCTCAAAGCGCTGCCACGAGGACGCAAACTTTCCATTATCCTCGTGTATGAACATCTTGATCAGAGGGCGGGGATGAGGGTGGTTGTGAGGAGATGGGCAGGGAAAGTCTGAACGTCTGGGCACTTCCCTAAGAAAGCCTGCTTTAAGCCAAAGGGGGCAGCTCAAATCCCCCAAACACGATCAGCAGCAACAGGAACTCAAGAAACAGCTATAGATACACCTACACGGCACGAGTCTGAATACATGAAGTACAGATGATGAACGTTTGCCCTTGCTATGAAAAACAAGCGAGATGATGGTTAAATTAGTCCAGAAGCAGGAAACAGAAAACAATGATAGAGCACTGTTTCCTTTCCCCATCAACAGGTGGTAAGACGCAACGTGCAAAAAAAAAAAAAAAAAAAAAAAAAAACCCAAACGCTTGAGAGATGGAAAGAAATTCTCATATATTTCTTTGCTCTTAATGATATGAGTGTAATTCACTCATCCCCCTCACGGTCAGTATAGTGTTACAATGTCAAATTAAGATGAGGACACAGAAGCTCTTGACCGGAAGCCAAAGGCTAAGGGGCAGGTCTGCATATTACCCAGGGTCCCTACAGGAAACACATAGGTCCGTTGGCAGGATTAAGGGAATGAGAAGGTGAGTCACCCAGGGGTCTGTGACAGTGGGAAACTCCTGCCTTTTACCTTGACCAAAAGGGCCAATGGGAGGGAACTGTGTAGGGGAGCCTGGACAGCAGGAAGTGTGGCAAAGGAGGGGAATAGTCCCTGACCTCTCTCTCCTCCCTCCCGCCAGTTTCCTGCTGTGGCTCCCACTGGCCAAATCCAACTGGAAGTCCAAAGTAAGGGGAGCCCAGGTAACACAATCCATCAGGGTCAGTCTCCAAGGGCACAGAGCAAAGCAGAGTAGGACAGAGAATGAATCGGGGGTAGGGTGTGGAGGGAGGTACATGGAAAACACCCAGCACAGTCCGATACCCTTAATCCTAAGATGCGGCTGATGTCCTCAGCTCAGTCTCTGCATTTCTGCTCGATTTTCTGAAACCAGAGAACAGCAGCCCAAGAGCTGCGCCTGGGTGGCCAATCGAACACCTGAAAAGAATCCGTTTTTTTTCAATTTTCCAAAGAAATTAAGAAATTTCCATCATCTTCCCCAAGGCTGTGATGTCAGACTGTTTTAGTCTCAGCTCAACTACTTCAAACACTGTCACGTATTTCTATAAACTTGAGCCACGGGAGTTCTGCTTTCACGGTTTCAGTATACCATCTAGAGGCAAGGACTGTGTCGATATGTCACAGATGTCCTGGTCACGGGATGCCCCGCCACCCGGCCCGGACGAGGAGCCAGCGGGCCCTGCCAGACCCAGCTAACCTCATTTGGCAATGCTGGCTTTGGGGGATTTTATTTTAAAACCTGAATATTTATAGAGTTTGCATTCTTCGGGAGGTGAGAGATTCTATGAAACTTCAAGAGCTCTCGTTTGCTTTATCTTTTTGCTAAGAGAAGCCAGGCGGCCTGGCTGAGGGGACCTAGCTGACTTGGCTTAGCTGAGCCATACCTGTTGTTATTAAACACAGAGCAGAATTATTTGAAGTTCAATTTCTACGTTAAACATAATAATTTTGCTCTGTTTGGATTCCTGAGCGCTCTTTGGACTCCGTAATTTATTTCATTGTTCTGATGCTGCACCTCCCCCCCAGCCCCTTGAATTCCAGACTCTTTCGCTAAGGGAGTCGTTGGGAAGGGGTAAGGGGCAGCTGCAGCAGGGAATCGGGTGGGAAGAAGACACGAGAACCATCTCGGAGATTCCTGGTCCTCCCTGGAGGGGCTCATCAGCTTGTAGAATCAGGAGAGTAGAATTCAGGCAAGTGAGAGGTTATCCTTCCTTCCGGTCTCTTTCCACGGATAATTCATTTGCAATCTAGTAGCTTTGGCATAATTGCTTTCACAGCCTTTTCTACAGTTGCTGTAGGTGAACTGGAGGTGCTGGAGATATCCTGACCTGAAGTGGGATCGCAGGTCTCACCGGCCATGAGACCGTAGGCAGGTGGCTTACCTTCTCTGACCATCGTGCACATCCTCTTGCTGCACAGACTGGTACTGATGCAGAGCAATGAGAATCCCTGGTCTTTCCCCGGAGACAGTTTGAGAAGCATGGATGAGGATGACGACACCCCCACCTCTCAGATCACAGCCGGGAGGCCTGGCCGCAGTGCCTGGCATATTGTAGGAGCTGAAGAAATGGCAGTTCCTTCCTTTCCTCTGTCCCCAAGAAGACTTATAAGGACCTTGAAGTCAATACCCGAGACCCGTGAACCCTGACCTTGCTCCAAGAGAACACGCAGGGAGGAAGCTTGCCAGAAAGCGGCATTACAAGCCTTTGTTGGGGAGGAAAGATGTGCTTGTGAATCCTTGCCCCCAAACTTCTTGAGAACACAGTGGGGTCCAAAGAAGCAGCTCCCTCCTCTCCCCACCTAGGAGGAAGTCCCTCATGGGACCTACAGACGATAGCTTCAAATCAAGCTTCAATTTACAGAACATGGTCATATCCAAGGGTCTGAGAATTTTTCCCAACCGACCGCTGGATTCTCACTATGGGTAGTCCATTCATTTGTACTGAACAATCTCTTCTAGGTCTCCTTTAAAAAACAAAACAGTAGCGAAGAAGAAACGAGCATTCAAACGGGGCCGGGGCCACCAAAGTCCGCTTTTATCACAACAGTGACCCTAGTATACACTTTTTACAAAAGATTTTACTTTCTTAGAGAAATTTTCAGTGCACAGCAAAACTGAGTGGAAGGTACGGAGATTTCCTATAACCCCCCTGCCCGCCACACGCAGAGTATCATACAGACCTTTGGTCTTTTCTTCCTTTGGACCCTGACACAGCTCAGTTAGGAGATGTCAAAGCTACGGGCAAACTGCCTGTCCAGGGCAGCCCAAAGTTCCCCCCAGACCATGTCTAACCTCGTGCAGAAAATGAACTGTTTAAACCCTAAGACAACTTTGCTGACGGAGGGGAGGCTTGTCTTGAACCTGGTGGGTTCACGGCCTGTATCAGTATCGCCTCGTAGGTATTGCACAGCGACCGTAAACGCTGAAAAGACCTGGAAACTTTTGGAAAGCTCAGCATGGCCCTGGCCAGCGTGTCTGTGATCCCTGCTTTCCGATGACTGCTCGTGTACACCACTTCAGAGGGAAATAATGAGCATGAAATTCAATTATACAGGCGCCCGCCTAACCACCTCAACCAGAACTGGGTCCCTAACCTTTTATTTGGAAGATAAAGTGAAAAATCTAAAGCTCCTCTCCTTAGGATGGCATTTTCTTCCCTTTGTGTCTCGGCCAAGAGAATTCCCTCCAACCTACGGCTCTCAACTTCAAAGTCAGCTCTTCTCTTCGCTGCTGGCCTGCTTTTGAACCTTCCTTTACGTTCTCTGTGTGCTGAGAGAACACACCCACCACGGGACCTCGGGGGAACGGCCTGGGGAGAGAGGAGCTGCTGCTCAGGGCTGGGACACGCTGGCCGGGTCTCAAAAAGGGACTGTGCCTTGGGCTCTACTTGCACAGCTGCCACGCCGGGAAGGAGCGGGACAGGCTCAGGTCCTTGCGGGCTCTGGAAGGCGCTGGCCCGGCCACAATACGTCGCAGGCTAAGGCTGAGGCCAGCGGTCCAGAGCATCCTGAAAAGGCACTGCTCCGAGGACCCTATCTGGCCTCTTTTTCAAAGCCTTTTCTTCCCCCTCTGCTGGGTCATTCTCCACACTTAGGTCCCGCCCTCAGGACTCACATTTCACGTCACATGCCCTGCATGGGGCCCCGTCTCATTTGCCTTCATGGATGAGTCCGCGCCAGGCACGAGCTCCGGCCCCAGAGCAACACCGTTAAATGTTTGCAGGACGCTCACCTGCACAGCAAAGCTTCCAGAACAGTGCCTGTGCTCTTGGGGATTCAGGTGGTGAAGCTATAAAACACAGTATCCAGGGAAATGGTCCTCCTCCAAAGCCCCTTCTGCTCTGCCTTTCCCACTACTTCCCACTCAGATAAGAGCCCGAGAAGCTTCCCTAACCCTAACCCAAACCCAGGGCCGCCCACAGACCCAAAACACAATTCCTCATGCCCCCGCCCCAAAGATTATTTAGCCTTTTTCAGTGAAAACACAACATCAAAAATAAGACTATTAGTGTTTTTCACTTTCAGTCTTTTTCCAGATGAAAGGACTTAGAAAGGATGAGAAGAGTTTACAGTGTTTCTATCAAACGGCAGGAAAAGCTGGGCTGAAGTTGGGGACGGAAGGTCAGCCTTTAGGTCAGACATCAAGAACTTCCTGACAACCAGAGTTCTAACGCACTAGAACAGGACCACCGAAGAGCCCTCTCCAAAGAAGCTTGTAAGTTCGTTAAAAAAAAAAAAGAAAGAAAGAAAGGAAAAGTTATAATCCAAATGTAGTCTTTCCAGAGCCAAAGGGATGGATTACCTTCCCTCCTCACCCCAAAGGCCCATCTGTCAAAATCTTCCCCATCCTACGAGGCCCAACTCAGCTGCACAGAGGCTGTTGTTCTCCCCTGTACCCACCTTTTCTGGTACTTTGGATTCATCAACACTTGCCTATTGACACTCACCACGTTCAGATACTGTTCTAGTTTTTTTTGGGGGGGGGGGCACAGAAATGGTCTTGAAAGACGAGGTCCCTGTTGTCACAAAGCACACATTGCTGGGGGAGGGGGGGCCTATCCAAATGATAAACAAGGAAACAAATACACAAAACGCTCGTAACTAGTTTTCAGTGATATGGAAAAGTAAAACAGGTTAAGTAGCTGGGAGTAGTGGGGAGGCCCCTCCCCCCAGACGGGACTCTCCACAGGGAAGTGGGAGAGGTGATCACAGCTGAGGGCTGGGAAAACCAGCACGTTCAGAGGTGGGCAAGGGGAGCCCAGGAGGAGGGACCAGCAGGGACACTCGTTGGAGAGACAGGCACAAGCCACGCCAAGTGGCTAAGGCTGAACTGAAGGGAAAGAGGAGGCTGCAGCTGGCTGTGTTCCCCCGGGAACTGTTTGGTTGTCTCTCTTATGTAAGGAAGGATCTGGAAGGACCACGATCTCCCCACGGGGTGTTATGGACTGAATGTTTGTGCTCCAAACATCATATGTTGAAACCCTAACTCCCAATATGATGGAATTTGGAAATGGACCTTTGGGAAGTAATTAGGGTTAGATGAGGTCATGAGGGTGGGGCTCTGGTCTCATGGGATTAGTGCCCTCGTAAGACACCAGAAAGCTCGCTTACTCTTTCTCTCAAGCTCTCCCCATCCCACCCCAAACGTGCACAAGAGGTCATGGGAACACACAGAAAATGGCAGCTGCCTACAAAGCAAGAGAAGAGGTCTCAGAATGAAAGGTACCTGTTGGCGCTTGGATCCTGGGCTTCCCAGCCTCCAAAAGTGTGAGAAGTAAATTTCCCTCGTCCACGGTATTGTGTTATGGCAGCCCAAGCTCATACAGATGACTAGTATGCTTGGCACTCGATAAAGAGTCTGTAAATTCTCTTCAATGAATGAGTAATGGAGTCAGGGGATCATTGCCCACACTCCCTTGGTCCTGCATGACTCATGCCTCACCCTACATAAGGGGGACCTATAACCCTCCACTCAAAGCTTCACCAGATATTTCCAGGAGATCCTGAGAGAGCCTCACAGCAATCCAAAAAAAGTCATCACATATTCTTCCACTCCAGGTTTCCAGCCCGGCCAAGTTGCTTTCAAAACTGTGCCAGCTGTCCCCATGGCTAAGACCCAGGTGTTCATGCTGAGGGTGACAGCCACCCTCTGGTCCCAAAGCTCCAAGACCCCGAGTGCCAACATGAGGCTTTGCTCCCTGCAGCCCCCGTTGAGGCATGGGGTAGCTGTGGGGAAAGACATACGTTCCGTTCTGTGCCCTTCTCACCTAGCCCTAGAACTTCTATTTGGTCCTCTGCTGAATCCTCTAGGGAAACAGGTGCTTCAGCTTCTGCCTGCAGCCTGGTCTCCAATGAGTTCTCCAGACCACAGCTACTGTGTCCACTGGCCCATGAGATGTGTCTCGGGGCAGCAGACACCTGCGGGTAGCCAGTCACCCCCGTGCCAACTTGTCATCCAGGTCCCGTGTGACTGAGTCCCAAGGTCAAGCTACACGCTGAATAAGAGACCTGACATCCCTGGATTCTTGGGCTCTGTTCATGTCTAGCCATGAACTACACGAGGCTCTCTGGTACGTGGAAAAGATGCTGCTGAAAGCGATGAGCAAACTGACTCTTCCTGCAGAGGGTGTGTGTGTGTGTGTGTGTGTGTGTGTGTGTGTGTGTGTGTGTGTGTGTGTGTGTGTGCGTGCGCGTGCCTGCTGTAGCTCTCTGGGGCTAGAATCAAGATATATGTCTTCAGTGTGCTGTTGCCAGCAGACGTTTGACTAGCACCCCTACACATGACATTTGTTTGTTCAAATGTCACACAATTCATGGTCCGAATGGGAGCATGGCGGGGCTGTAACACTGAGCAGCTGAGGACTCCCGAGCTTGGAGGCCTCTCAGGCGTGCTGCACCATGGCTGGCAGCCAAAGCCTGCACAGCAGAGTGCGTGGATCCCCACGGACCCACGTGCACACCGCACACACGCATCCGCGCACACAGATGCACACGCAAGCAGGTAAGAGGCACCCCTGTCCTCCGCAGACGCTTCGTTTCTTTCATGTAATTTACACCCCCAAACTGTACTTTGCCCAATCTTGTCCTGGGGACTTGATTTCTTTCATGTGGTTCTCTGCACTAACGAGATTAAATCAGTTCCAATAGGTACCGGTTTAATGGAGATGATAAACTTTTATTGAACTTGAGCACATTAAAATGAAATGTAAGCAGTAGGTGATCTTGGCATTCTCCTGGGGTCTCTTCCAATTTGAATGAAGCCAGCATGCTTCTCTGGAAAATAACAGTTCCCAGCCCAGCTCGCCTTATGTGCTTAATTAAAAGCTATTTTTGTGGTATAAAGAGGAGCTAAACAATGTTAGGTTCCTTCTCTTCCATGGAAGTCTAAAGAAACCATCTCCAGCTGCAAAAAAAAGAGATGGACGAGTCCTTCCTTCAAAACTGTAAAACCAGATCTTTACATTTGCACACAAAGAGCAGGTAATGCGGTATTTTACAGCGGCCTGTCTGCTAATCTGTGATCTGTTTTGTCTGTGAATGGGATTATCATGGTGGTTTATTGAAAAGAAGCCAAAAACGATATTAAGTAAACCGTTTACACAAAGCCACCAGGCTGAAAAGGCCAAACTCAGACTCATTTCAGGTTCTAACCAAAATAAACTTTATTACAGTTTCAACCGGACAGTTAAACCTTTCGGGGTCTGTTCAACTTGCTGAAATGTGTAGAACCCGAGCCCATGGCTCTCCACGGAAATTAGACTATAAATATCGTGGTTCATCTCTGAAGGTTGCCTTTCTTTGCAGTGCTCTGCGAGGCTCTCCCTCGGGCCAGACTCCTGTCACTGCCCTGGCCAGTCCCATAAGTCAACAGAGGGAGGCTTGGTGCTCTGGCTCGGCAGGGGGTTGATGCAGAGCTGTCAGTAACCCTCGCGGGACATCTTTATGTCTCCAGGGGGGCTGGCAGGGATGCACCTGGCCTCTTCTGACCCTCGTGGTGGCCCCCCCTGGTTCACCCAGGGTCAAAATGATTTTTTTTAAATGACCGTCAACTCTTGACCTTTGCACATCTTAAATTCTAATCCAGGGCCAAAACATTTCACAAGATGTGCTTTGATCTGCTTGAAAACAGAGAAAAGACCAGAAGAACAGAAACACCCACCGACGAAGCCCAAGTTGAACGCACTGTTTTGTCTCCTGGGGTTCTGGAGCAGGAAGCCAGAGAGTTCCCGTCCGCGTCCACTGTATCCACGGAAGGAACACGAGAGATCGCTTCTCCAGGTCTTACAGTTTACGGATCAGGAAACGGGCTCACGACAATCTTCCTTTTTTTTTTTTTTTTTTTTCGTGAGCCCAATTTTTCTCAGAATTGTCTTCTGGACTCTGAAAAGGCTGTATCCCTTTGCTTTCACACCAATCATCTCCTAACCTCATCCATCCATCCATTTGAAGGATCCATTCATTTGAAGGATTCTTTCATTTCAATGGATCCATCCATTCATTCATTTATTTGAAGAATTCATTTGAAGGGTGCCAGACACCGAGTTAGAAGTGGGTGATAAAGAGTACGACAGGGCCCCCAACCTCAGGGGCTCAGAGGCCAGTTGAGTGACAGGCGGACCTACAGGAATTATAATACGGAACGATACCTGGTTAAATAAAGAAACTAAGTATCGTAGGAAGCCAGGTTCTGCTTGGTCTCCATCTCAGCTCCTCCTCTTCCCCTGACCTCTAGACCCCTTTGGATTCAGTCCTGGGTCTTCTTTTCTGCTTTATCTACTCTCCTCGCCTAGGTGGTCTCATCTGGTTCCAGAGCTTTGAACAACTGTACGTTGATGAATCGTTTTCTGTCTCCGTCCCTGACCTCTCCCCGGAGCTCCACGTTCTTACTGCCCTCTGCCTGTCTGACCAGCTCCACCTGAATGATTAAAGAGGCATCTCAAGCTTCTGTACAAATAGTAAGTCATGACGTCTGCCTTCCCACAATGGCCCCACCATGGCTTTCCCCATCAGCACAGCTGTTCTGGGAAACAACTCAGGAGGCAACCTTGACTCTTCCCCTTCCTCCCCTGTCCCATATCCAAGTCCTGTGGATTCCACCTCCCAAGGCACTGAGTGGCACACGGCTCAAGGAGGAGCCTTGAGCTCTGTTTGCACGTTCCCTGAAAAAATCTAGCTTCAAGACCTGTCACACTTCCAATCTGTTCCCCACACTGCAGTCGGTATATGATTTTTTAAACTTCAACTGGTATAATATCATTCCTCTACTTAAAATCCTTCAAAGGAATGAGACTTTCATTTCTGACAGAGGTGGAATAAATAGACTCATCCTCCCATATGAAATAACTAAAAACGAATACACAATAAGACATGGAAGCCACCTAAGTGTCTATCGACAGATGAATGGGTAAAGATGTGGTACATATACAACCGAATATTAGCCAGCCATAAAAAAGAATGAAATAATGCCATTTGCAGCGACATGATGGACCTAGAGATTATCATACTAAGTAAGCCAAAGACAAATATTATATGATGATAGCTTATACCTGGAACCTAAAAAAAATGATACAAATGAACTTATTTACAAAACATAGACTCACAGACATAGAAAACAAACTTACGGTCACCAAAGGGGAAGCGGGGGAGGGATACATTAGGAGTTTGGGATTAACAGAGACACACGACTATATATAAAATAAACAACAAGGACCTACTGTATAGCACGGGGAGCTGTACTCAGTATCTCAATATCTTGTAACAACCTATAATGGAAAAGAATCTGAAAAAGAATATATGTGTGTGTGTGTGTGTGTGTGTGTGTGTGTGTGTGTGTGTGTGTGTATAACTGAATCACTTTGCTGTACCCCTGAAACTAACACAACATTGTAGGTCAACTATACTTCAATTTTAAAAAGAGATTAAAAAATACAAAATATATGCAAAACTATTTTTATAACATTAGATATCAGGCAATGAAGGAGAGTGATAGTTGAGACATGAAACAAAGTGAAGCCCTCTGCTGGCCCCAGCTTAGTGCCTGGAGAGAATGTCCAAGTCATGGCACAAAGACAGGGAAGAAAAGCCTTGGCAGCCTTGCTGAGTTGAGAAGCCAGTACTAGGAGTCCATGAAGCCGAGGAAGTCAGAGTTCAGGAGAGGGTGCTGGAGAGAAGAGAGCTAGAGAGAGAGAGAGAGAGAGAGAGAGAGAGAGAGCTGCAGAGGGTCCTCCTTGAGCCGCGCGCCACTCAGTGCGTATCTGTGAGAAAACTAACTGATATAGGGGGACATCCATGTGCAAGGATCTGAGAGAATGATTTCTCAGTGGTCACTCAAGAGTGGGAATAATTTCTCTTCTCATTAGTCACAGTGAAAAAAGCCTGGCGATGGGTCTTGTGCCACTGACAGTAGCCTCTTCCTTAAGAATAAACAATGTCCCCCACCAACAAAAAAACTCTTAGGAATTACAAGTTAAACTGAAAAAAACATAGAATAAATTACAAAGAGCAAAAATCAATTAAACATAAAACAGGAAGCATAATAGAGAAAATAAATGAGACCAAAAGCTGGTTATGTGGGAAGATCAATAAATCTGGTAAACCAGACTCACGGGGGGGGGGGGGGGGGGGGGGGGGGGGGGGTGATATTAACAGCATCAAGAACGAGAGGCGTGACATTACTACAGATTCTACAGATATTAAAAGGATTATTTCTTACGGACAGCTTCATGCCAATACATCTGACAACTTAGAAGAAATGGATAAATTCCTTAAAAGGCATAAGGCAAACACTTGCTCAAGAAGAAAGAGATAATCTGAACAGATAATCCTTTATTTTTAAAAATTGAATTTGTAGCTTAAAGCCTTGTAAACAAAGGAGACTCCAGGTACAGATGCCTTCGTTAGTGAATTCTACCAAACATTAGGAAGAAATAACACCCATTCGAACAAACTCAAAGAACACTGAAGGGGGGCAATGCTTCCCAAACCATTTTATAAGGCCAGCATTACTCTGATACCAAATCCAAAAAAAGATATTACAAGAAAGGAAAACTGCCTAGGTACGAACTTTCTAAACACAATCTTAGCAAATTTAATCCAACAATATGTAAAGAGGATAATAAATCAAGTAGGGATTATTCCAGGAATGTATTTTTGGCTTAACATTCAAAGCAATCAATTACTAGTCCAAAAAAAAAAAAAAGATGACCATCTCAAAAGATTGAGAAGAAGCACTTGACAAAATACAGCACCCATTCCTGATAAAAACTCTCAGTAAAGTAAGAATAGAAGAGACTTCTTTAACCTGATTAAAGGTATCTATGAAAAACCTACAAGTCACACACATACACAAAAGTACATACCTTAGACCCAAGTAATTGATCCTATTTACATAAAATCCTAGAAAATGCAAACTAATTTACAGTAACAGAAAGGAAATCAGTGGTCTTCTGAGGCTGCAGTCAGGGAAGGTTCTGAGTGTGGGATTACAAAGGACCATAACAAAACTTTGGGAGACGACGGCTATGTTCATTGTCTCAAGCATGATGATAACGTCATGGGTGTATGTGTACGTCAAAACTGATCAAACAGCACCCTTCACATGTGTTCAGTTTATTGTATGTCAATTATACGTCAATAAAGCCATTTAAAAAGTCCTTCAAAGGTTTTACATTGCTTTCAGAATAAAATCCAAAGTGACCTCAGAGTTCGACACGATCTGGTACCAACCTACCTTTTCAACCTCATCTTTCATGCAAAAGCACCCCCCAAACATACCAAGCAATTTCCTGCCCCAGGACCTTTGCACTTACATCTCCCTGTGTTTGGAGTGCTCATCCTCTACCACTTATTTCAGCTCTTTCTCATTTTCTAAGTCACCGTTGAAATATCACCTCCTCACAAGGGCCTTTCCTGATTCTCTGTATTTTAAGTAGGCTCCTTCCAGATACTTTTACCTGCTATATTACCTTACTGATCACTTCTACAGAGCTTACCACACTAACTTGCTTGGTTATTTGTTTAATGGTATACTATCCATCTCCCCGCAACAATGTAACTCCTCGAGGGCAAGAATACGTCCTGTCTCACTCCTGCCCCGGACCCAGCACAGTGCCAGGCATAAAGTACATTCTCACTAAATACTCATAAATAAGTACATATGAATAAGGGAATGAGAGCAATGAACTATGAGCAAGCTGAAAGAGATTTCACGGAAAAGTGACACAGAAGCTCAGTTGTGGGGAGTTCTTGTTCATTCTGTGATTACAGACAAGATTATTTAAACCATCTATTGATATTTTCTTATATATAAAACAGGGCTGCAAATAAGGATTTTAATGGCTATTGAAAGACATGAATTACACACACACACACATTTATCATAGTGCCTGGAATACAGTAGCAGCTCAACAAATGAGTTCTCTTTCCTTTCCCCAATTCCAGCTGACGGAGGGGAGCTCCATGGGGTAAAAGCGTGCTCCCATGAAAGGACAAAGCATATTTGGAGGACCGTGACAAAATGGAAAAATTTAGGAGCATCGTGGGGAGAAATGAAAGTCAAAACTGGAAATGCCCTTTGACACCAGGTTGTACAGGACTCAGCCATATGGCCATTCTGGATTTCCATCTGTGAACAATAGGAAGCTGTAAAGGTGCATGGGGTGGGGGTGGGGGCATGGAGGAAATTAGGCTTGGGAGATTTAGAATTGACAAGAGTAACTCTAGTAACTGCATGAGTACCGAAGTGAAAGGAGGTAAAGAGAGTTTAGGGAAGATGAGAGAGAAGAACTGGAAGGTTTTTTTTAACTGTCTAGATTCCAAGGATGATGATGGAGAGGTATAGACTCTAATTTGCATCCCAGACCTTCACCTCCAAATATGTGTTCTGCCTCAGCCAGCACCACCCATGTCTCTTAGGAGAACCCCCGAAACTCACAGCATCAAACCTGAGACTGTGCGTTAGAGCAGAGGGAGCTCTTTACCACCGGTTGAAGACAAAATCAAACCAGGAGATGGGGAAGACATTTGAATGGTCATGAACTTTTGATATAATTTTTCATACCCGGAGGTTACTGATGAGAGCCATGGAGAATGTCAGTTCTTTTGATTAAGGAGAAAGAGAAGGGGTGAAATGTTTAAAATCCCCAAGACTACCAAGACACAAAACAAGAGAATTGGCAGCAAAGACCCAAGTAGTCAGGCCTAGTACAAAACAAGGGGATCGACTGAGTAATAACGGATTTGCCGTCTGAAGGTCGACACCGGGGGTTGAAGGTTAGGACTCAGGCTTCCCTAGCAACTCTGTTGAACGGGGACATCCCTGAACAGCAGATTCAACAGGGAGCTAACTGGTAAACCTGGAGGTGGTTTCACTCTTCCAGAGGAGAGAGAACTAAAGAAAGAGAAACCCTCGTGACAAATAAATAAAAATAACCAAATTTGCTGAGATTTACTCCTAATTGGAACTACAGCGGAGACTAACGCTTCGTAAGTTTGAGTTTACAAGACGTGCCTGTCGGGAGCTGTTTATATCCTTGGAGGTGGCATTGGCATTTCTGACTACCTACTACCAGGAGACCAATGAACCTAGTAATGCAAGAGAATCACAGGTGAAGCTTGATAAAAATGCTGATGGCCTGGAGACTCTGATTTAGTACACCTGGAAGAGATCCTGACATTCGAATTTTAAATAAGTTCCTCAGGTTATAGTGATGTGCTGCCCAGTTTGAGAGTCACAAATGTAGATTATGGTCTTGTCCAAACAGAGAGAGTTTGCACAGGTGTAGAAAACTCAACGTTAGAAAGTACAGCCTGATTTTTCCTTATGATACATTGGTAAGAAGAAACATAATACCTAATTATACTATATAATTTACACAGTTGCATAATTTCAAGGAAGATCATTAAAAAGATGGGTATCTTAAAATCAGTTAAGAATTCTCTTTTCTTTGAGCTGTGAGAATGGAAGTTTTGATTCTGAGACTTGCGGGGGATAAAGCGTTCAAAGGGAAGTTTGAGAGAGCGCATTTCCAAAGCTCTGTGCCAAAGCGAAGGGGGAAAATTTCCAGGGAAGGAGATGCTGCTGGGCTGAATTCCACTGCCCACAAATGGGGCAGGGGTAGGTGGCGTTTCTTTTAAAGCCACGTCTGGTGAGAGGGGCTGGAATGAGACCATTCAGAGCCTTCGAGATGTGCTTTCTGTCGCTGGGAAGAACACGTGGGAAGGTAAAGCAGCCCGTGTGTCTGGGAAGTGACTGTGCTCCTCACCAACGGGAGGGGATCAGACCTACGTCTTCAAAAGGCACGTTGTCCTAAAGCCATTTTAAACCCTGTCCAGAGGACCGTTCGAAAGTGCAATGCAACCCGACAGAGAGTTTTGTGCACAACCAGAAATCTCGGGGCTGAGAGGGGAGGAGCAGCCCAAAGAGAGGCCCAGGCTTTGCGCCCAAGGGCCCGGCAGCAGCAAAGACTCCAGAGAGCTCGTAACAGCACCTTCTGGAGGAAGAGAGACAGCTTTAACCCTTGTCAGGTACAAACAGAGCAAAGCCATCCTGAGATAGTTATCAGTCGCCTCAGAAATCTGAGTATCCATTTTCTCTTCTTCTTCTCCTGTGTTCCAGCCCTGCAGGGCACATAAGCTAAAGTACAGTAAGATGATGGTTGAGATGAACCAGGCATAAAGAAAAAGCTGACTGTCCCTCCCTCCTAGGCAGCGGGCAACTAGTCCTAGCAGGCGGAGCAAAAAAGATATAGCACTAAGTTTGAAATGTGGGCTCCTGCGTGGAATAGGTCATTTTACTAACCGTATTCAGGCTGACAGGTGAGCTTAAGGACCCAACCTTGGGTCCTGCCATTCTTATCCAATGGCAAGGGCAGTTTTAAAGGGACTGTGGGAGATAAAGTCGCTTTTTTGATTTTATCTCACAGGTTGAACACGTACAATGTACAGTTCCAAGAGTTTATTCTAACTGTCATCTTCTCGAAACCCTCTCTCTCTGTTACCTTTAAGAAAAACAAAACCATGTTGTATTTGCCACCCACCTCATCTCACAGTTAGAAATCTCTTAGCTCACAGGTATGACCCTGATTTCCACAGCTTCTGTAGTCAAATCAGAAAGAAAAATAGTGCAAAAAGACCGTTAAGAGCGGTTCCAAAAACACTTTCCAAGGAGAGAATATGTGTTTTAAAGGTGCCTGGGATTTCTTTTAGTTGATTATGGTAAGACACAGACATGGGAATGATCTTTCATGAAGGAGGTGTTTTTATACTCACAGATCCCTAGAAACAGGAGGCAAGACACACAGGCCCACGTGGGGAAGCACCAGGGTCAGTCAGGAGACAGGGAGTGAGGGGGAAAGCTGGATAAGAGCTTTCCTTGCGGTCCAACTGGGAGAAAACGTGGGAGGCAGGGTGAGCAGGCTTAGGACTGGCTGGTTTAAATCATTTCAGCAGGCTCTGGGGCACAGGGGATGCCCCTAGTTGTCTGCTACTTGGCCCCGGAGTGATTAGGGCAGAAGAATAGCGGCCCGGGAGAAGAAGGGGTTGGAGGGTTGCATCTGAAAGGTTCACTAAGGGCAAGCTGTTTCCTATCTCTAGGAATTAGTTACACCTGGGAGGGGCAGTCCGCGCCCACCCCACCCCCCCCCACCCAGGGTCAGCAAAGGTCCTAGATGTCAGAGCATCACAAAATAGAGAATAAAAAAGCATGGTTCATACAATGGAAAATGAAATATAACAGGGTCAACTGCTGTAAAGAAGACAAGAAGTTGAGTCCTACAAGATAGGTATTGGATTTTCCAACCGAGTGGCCACTGAGAGCACTGTTAGGAAGCCATCTGGGTGGGGTGGTCGGAGCAAAAGGGATAAAAAAGAAAATTTTGGGTCAAGAAACAGTATCAGATTGTGAAGAGATCTCTGCATATGTGAGACCCAAAAAGGAAAGAAAGTAGGTAGCATGCCTTTAGTAAAATGGTAGGATCAGAGAGAAGTTTTGTGTTTTGTGAGATCTGTTTTTGTTTTAGTGGACAAGAGAGACAAATATGCTTGTAGGCAGGAGACAAGAGACCCAGGCGGGCGGGGGGCGGGGAGAGAGAGGGATAGAGACAGGGAGAGTGAGACAGAGACGGAGAGAGAGATCGACCTCAGAGGTTGGCTTGAATTCCTGAGGGACTTGCAGCAGCCTTCGTTTCCAGCAGCATGGAAGTGGATGTCAGGGCTCGCACAGAGAGGATGCACTTATCCGAGCTCATGTGGCCATGCTGTGCCAGTGGAGATTGGAATCAGCTGGCCCGTGTGCAAGGCAGTGATACTATACAGAGCACAGCAGGCCTCCTTGAGGGCTTTTATCAGGGGATTGTCCTTCATGTCAGTGTTTGGTTTCCTGCATGCTGGATACAGAAGGCTCAATAGATTAAACAAAAGAGCAAGATGTTCCTCTGATGTGGGAAGGGTATATCAGTGTCCTGATCTATTTTTTTTCCATGTCAAGAATATGTTTCTGGAGGTCAAGCGTTTAGGAACCACACCCAGCATAAAAGTCAATCCACGTTTGTTTGGAGCAATATGCTGGCAAAACCATACTACACCGTTTGAAATAAGGGAGCCCTCTTTAAGAATGCCAGCCCTAACAGATTGATATCTTAGATGGCAGGGCCTAGCGTCTGTCCTCATAGCCAACTTGTGATGGATAAACAGACCCTCTCTCCCCGCCAGAATATTCCCACTCTTATACCTCGTTGTAAAACTATAAAATCACTTCTCGATGGATACGGTCATTCATCCATTATAGGTAGAAGACAAGTGTGACCTGTTTGTTCAATCAACCATCCTATAACGATCACTGTCTCCACCAAGAAAGCACACCAGGCCTGCAGAGAAAGACAGTAAGAAGCTACCTTTTGAATGTTTTAAAATCCACCAAGCATTTTCCAACGTTATTTCACTTAAATCTCTGAGTGTGGCCATTCATCCCACGATCTCTGTTTTATAGAGAAGTCTGTGGTTGGGGAAGTGTCATGCGATGGCTAAGAAGGTACTAGAACCTATTTGTAAGAAGGGCCAGAACACAGTAGAACGTGAAGGTAAACATGGGATTCAGGTGGTAATTGGCACACTTGGACTCGGAAATCACCAGAGACCCTTCCTTGGAGCTCTCCTGAGACAGGAGTCAACCTGGGAAGCGATGGCAGACGGGTTTTGCGAGCTTGAGTTCTAACGCTGAGCTCCCTGCTACCCGAGCTGGGGCGTGACTCTGGGGCCAGCTTACACGGAGTGGACGAGGAGAGGAGAGCCAGAGAGGGTCCCCACAGCCAAGGGACGGTGTTGATTTGCTCTATTTGCCGCTAATAACAAGCGCTAGGCTGGCCTCGCTTCCAATTAGCCCCTGGCCTGTTTGGCATGGGGGCGATGAGAGAGCGGAGAGAGAGCCCTTCAAACTCTGAGCTCACTGCTGCCACTGCCTGGGAGCGGGACGTCATGGAGACACACGCACGCACACATACATGCACAGACCTAGAAACCTATATGTGCATGCACACACATACACGCACACACGTGAACACACATGTATACATACAGGCATGCGTGGGCACACACACATGCACAGAGATAAAAACATACTTATGCATGCACACACACACACACACTCACCTGCAAACTGGTCCTCTTCACACGTGGCTCGCCACTCAAAGCGGCCCCTAACACCTGCCACCTGACGTCACCGGGTTCGGATTGCCGTCCCCTCGGAAGGATCTAAAAGGAGCATGGAAGGAATGTTTCTCTCCTTTACTCCATGAGAACTAGGACAATAAGCCAGGACCTCTGACTCAGATCCTGGGCTTCCTCTATCAGGAAGACAAAAGCAAGTGTAATGCAGGCCCTCTGCCATCATCTTAACAATCAGGAGAGGAAACAATCCAATAAGGAGTCCAAGTCAGTAACACAAACCAGCAGTTTAGAAGCAGGAGTGAGCACTTGGGCCGCGTCTCGACGAGCGGCACCCCCTGGAGGAGGTGGGGCTCCTATCCGAGTCTGCCTCAAACTATCAGTTTCCGCTGACCCAGAAAGGACCCCATCTTCACGAAGAACGGAAGCAGCCGCCGTGGCTGGCCTCCCGCTCCGCCTGCTGTCTCCTCGCTGGAGCTTTGCGTGAGAGCATCCCCTTCTCAGGGAGCCAGAGTGCACCCAGCAAGAACATCTGAACTTGGAAGGACCTCTGCTCCCGGAGAAAACTAACTGTGACGGAGTCTGGCACGGAGCTGGGCAGAAGCGCCAGACATCCAGGGTCCTAATCGTCCACAGGCGATTCAGGACCCAGTGCCGGCCATCGGATGGCTCTCGGGAAATAACCAGGGAGAGAAGCATCCCGTTTCCTGCAGCCCATCTCTCTTCCCCGGGGCCCCTCTGCCCCACTGCAATGTGCCCTAACGAATCGTCTTGGTAGGTGTTGGGTCAGAGTCAGCGAGGGGTCTGCCTAAGGTCACTGACTTGCTTTGTTTACATGGCTAATTTTATCACTGCTTGGGAATCTAATGGTATTATTTATACTTTAACTGTGATAAATGTCCAGTTAAAGCAGGGCTGGGCAAGTGAAAGACCAAGGCAATGAATCCAAACCTTCTCTGCACAGGAAATATTAATATTTGTGAGCTCCCCAATCTTTCCGGAACCTTGTACTTGAGGAGGAGGAGTGGTGCTTCCAGCCCAGGGCTTCTCACAGTCTGGGTCTTGGGACAACACGCACTGGATCCCCCGGGAGTGGCGGAGGGCGGAGCCCAAAAACCTGCCCTTGTCTGGCTGCTCCCGTGCTTTTGCTCAACTGTCAGACCATCTGGGGCCCCATCTCCATGGAGGATGCAGGGAGCTGGTGGAGAAAGGAAGGTTCGAGGCAATGACTCGAAACCCGGTTGTTAAGCCACATTTCAGAGCCATCTGTTCTTGTTTAAGGCTTCAAGGGAGGCTTGGACTTTTAATCATCTGTGCGATAGAACAGTGCTTGTCAAAAGTTAACGTGCACGTAAGTCACCTGGGATCCTGTGGAAATACAGATTCTGTTTCAAAAGGTCTGGGGTGGGGCCTGAGATTGTGCGTTTTATTTATTTATTTATTTATTTTTGCGGTATGCGGGCCTCTCACTGTTGCGGCCTCTCCCGTTGCGGAGCACAGGCTCCGGACGCGCAGGCTCAGCGGCCATGGCTCACGGGCCCAGCCGCTCCGCGTCATGCGGGATCTTCCCGGGCCGGGGGACGAACCCGTGTCCCCTGCATCAGCAGGCGGACTCTCAACCACTGCGCCACCGGGGAAGCCCAGATTGTGCATTTTAACAAACGCGTTTTAATAAACTCCCGGGTGATGCCAATGCTACTGGTCCATGGACCGCACTTGGATTTGCAAATCACAGGGGGGCATTCGTGGATGGAGATATGACTGGATACGTTACTGTGTGTTGGCTCCCTGAGCCCCCAGCTCCCCCTCAACCTTTGCCTGCCTACAGCTCTGCCCCTCAAAGTCCACACCTTCCAACAAAACGGACTTCTTAATGCCGTCTGAGCAAACCATGGGATCCCCCTTCTGTGAGTTGAGTTCTCACATCGTTCCCCTTTCCTAGGCTAGTTTCCTCCCGGCCAATTCGAGTTCGAGAACGTCCAGCCAACCTTGGAGTGCTAGCTTAAATGCCTCATTGCCATGTGATGACCCAGCTCCCAGCCCGGGTAAGCTTTATTGCTTTTTGGTTTGTTTCTTTGTAACAGGTAGTGTGTACCTTTTGACCACCTTCGTCTGATTCCCCCACCTGCCTCCACCTCTGATGACCACATGTCTGATCTCTTTCTATGAGTCTGTTTGCTTGTTTTTAGATTTCACATATAAGTGAAATCACACGGTTTTTGTCTTCCTCTAACTTATTTCGTCTAACCTAACACCCCAAAGATCCAGCCATGCTGTTGTAAATGGCAAGATCTCCTTATTCTTTATGGCTCAATAATATTCTCATGTGTACGTACAGACATCACAACTCCTTTAGCCATTCATCTGTCAATGGACACTTAGGCTGTTTCCATGTCTTGGCTACTGTATCGCTTGTCTTTTTGATGATGGCCACTCTAACAGGCGTGAGGTGACACCTCACTGTGGTTTTGATCTCCATGTCTCTAGTGATGAGTGACGTTGAGTGGGGTGAAGTTTTATAACTTGCCCCGTACCGTGTCCCGGATAACAGGTAAGGAAACTGTGACGTGGCAGAGCCAGAGTCCTATTTATACTCAGGGACTGTGATTTAAGAACAGTTCTGTGGTAAAGCACGACGAGCCACTGGCTGAGTGAGTCGTGCAGACCACAGATGCTGAAGTGCTCGGGTGGCGAGAATGGTCACGGAGGACCAGTGAGAAGTGAGGGGAGAGGCAAGTGGAGGTGGCTGAGATTTGACATCAGGCATGGGTGCCGGCACCCCAAGCCAAAGGGGAACTGGACTGCTGCTTCATTAGTGGCTGGGCGAATGTCCTGAACCTCAACCCCACCTCACACTCTACCCGCCCCAAGTATATGCCAAAGCAGAGGGCTCTGCCTGAGACGCGGCTCCTGAGTTTCTCGTGGTCAGGTACCCAGGGCGAGCCCATCTTTTGTGACCTGGAGCCCAGATCACATAACCCTGCTTGTGGAGGGGGAAGACACGCTCTCAGGCAGTCTCCTTCTCTGCCTACAACCCTTCCTGAAGCAGGGAGGGGCCCGTCGGAGCCGCGGCACTGGGGGCCATGGGATGCTGGTGCAGAGCTTTGCCGAGATGGAGAGCCCTCAGCCTTGTGGTCCGTTTCCCTCTTCCCCTGTGACCAGGCGGGGCAGGGTAGGGCCCCCTGACGCCTCTGGCGAGGCTGTCCTCCTTTTCACCTTACGCTCTCCCCTCACCCCCCAGCCTCTCTGCCCTGGATCTGCCCTGGGAGCCCCACCTTCTTAAATTCAGGGAGAGGAAGCCACGCTCCCCAGCAGAGAGCTCTGCTTCGGTGAATGTTTGCAGCGGTGGGAGTGTGGGGCGGGGTTGGGGTTTGGGGGTGTCTCCCAGCCTCTCCTAAGGCAGCAGCTCAGTTCCCATCGCCAGGAGCCGGGTGCCTGAGCCAACCTTGACCCTCTGGCACCTCCATCTGTGCCACGCCCCCCATTTCGCTTCCATTGGCCTCAATGATCATTCTCTCCACCCCCAGAACCCCTTTCCCATCCAGGCCCTTCACCGCTCACTCACTCAGCCCTTGGCCGAGCCTGCTTTTCTTGGACGTTGTTTGTGAATCAGGATTACACAACAAAGACTGTAAACCCCTCAGTAACAAAATCCGCGTTTTAGGGTTTTGCCCCTTTAACTCCCAGTCGTGTTCCCTGAACATGGATGGCACTCAATCACATCAGAGGATCTGGAGAACGATATCCAGAGCTAAAACTACCAACGAGGGGATCACATGAACCGAGAAAAGACAGTGAAAAAATCCACCTCTGAAAGATAAGAGGGTGATGAATCAAGATGGGATAAGACCACATACCAGTGGTGGATATGTGTGTGAAATTCACCGTAAACAGTCGGCCACCTCTGTGCCCACACCCCCACGGATGGCAGGGTACCATTCCAGCCTGAGGGGATTTCTATTAAAAGTCCCAACATCCTTGCTGTACTAACTTACTCTGGAACCCCTGTGACAGGACAAAGTTCTGGGGTAGAAGACTGTTTCCAATTCCCACTGGATGACGGAGCAGCAGCTCTAGGGGTACTCTTAGGAAGCAGCTGCAGCCTGGCACTGGCTGATGTCATGGGGTTTTTTTTAGGAGCACAGATCTCTGGGAATTGACATCCACCCTAGGCTTTCTCGGAGATGTGTTATGTCTAATCGCACGTCCTTCTGCCGCTGCCCCAAAAGCCAGACCAGTGGTGGAGATGTTGTTTGCTCTGGCCTCTTGGGAGGTCCCCTCGTGCCCGCTTGGTGACCTCATCATGAGAATCCTCATGTTCTTAATTTACATGAGTCACCATTTGGGCAAAAGAGGCAATCTCTCCTCCAAAATACAGAAGCCAACCCACTCACAATACAAGTTAAACACAGGAAACGTATTTGTTCATCAGTGTTCAGTAGAAAACTAATTTATTACAAACTAGAGAAATGTATGAGAGGAGATACTCCCCTTTGTTGAGAGTAACAGAAAATATTCTGACCAACACTTTCATAGAAATCAAAGCGCAAAAGCAAATGCCACAGAAAAATTAGAAGTTTAGTATCACACTGCCCACATACGTCGTGTTTTCTTTTGTGTCCCTCAGTACGCTGGTGCACCCTGTGCCATTCCCCTTGGCGTTCTGTCTTCTGATGACTCGTGTGAATGGGATTAATTATATCTTACAAAGACAACTGTTCTATTATACTGGTGTTAAGATTTTATATATTTATTTTATAATTGACCACATGACTAGTTTCTTATCAAGTCTAGTTTCTTTTTTTTAAGTGTGTCTACGATTCCCTACATTTTTAGAGTCAGGTATATTTATTATTATTACTTTAACTTCATTAGTTAAGAAACTGAGGTTCAAAGAGATTGTTTTTCCAACATACAATTAGAAAGTGATAGAATGCAGAAGTTTTTACATGATGGGGGTTATCTGTTCCTTGAAAGTTTGACAGAATTCACCTACAAAAGTGTCTAGAATTGACACATTTATTGGTGGTAATATCTTTTTTCCATTTTCCTCTTAAGTATTTCAGATTTTCTGCTTCGGTAAACTTTTCTAATTTGTATCTTTCTAAAGTTTTCAAATTTTTTAGCTTTGGACCTTAATTATTTTCATAGTATTTTATCTACTTGATACCTGTGATTATACATATTTATTAGTGCCTAAAGTTACATTTTGGAGTGTGTCTCCTTTTTTATTAGACAAAGTAAACTTTACCATTGACTTGTATTATTTATAAATTCTAATTCATTGATTTTTGCGTTTACGTTATATAATTCTTCCTGTTTCATTTCTCCTATGTTCTGCGGTTTGTTTTTTCTTGTGTTAGTTTCTTGTTCGTCTTTCTTTTCCCAATTTCTTGAGTTAGTGTATTTCATTTTCATTTCATTTTGGGAATTAAAGTATTTATGATTATGAATTTTTCTTTGAACAATTCTCTGTTTGCCATTTCCCATAAATTTTAGTTTGCAGTGTTCACATTATCATTGCTTTCTAAATACACTTGAACTGAAGATCAATGTTTCCCTTTCTTGCAAGACTTACTTAGGACAGTGCATTAAAATTTCCAGACGATTGGGATTATTTTATTATGTTTTGGGTATTTATTTCTAGTTGTATAGATTCATAATTGGAATGCACAGTCAATACAACTTCTGTTTAAGAGACAGCATGCCTATTAACACCACCTTATTAACTGTATTATTTAAACTCTCTATCCTTTCCCTCCTGTTTGATTTAACAATGACTAAAGAGCTAAAACCCCGAAAGCTGCTGTGTTCCTGGCAATTGTCCCTACGGCTTAATGGTGTTTGGGAAGCACAAACACCCATGATTTTATATTTTCCTTGTGGACACAAGCTTCCATTAAAAAAAATATTTGTCCTATGTAATATTTTTTGCCTCGAATTCTACTTTTGTATTAACATCACAGTGTTTTCACTTGGCTTGTATTTGCATCATTTATTTTACCATCTCCCTTATTTTTAGAGTTTTAAACAAAATATTCTATTCCAATCATTTGAAAAGTCAGAGTGCTGGAAGGCTTACAGCAAAGAAAAAAAAATCCATAGATACGGAAGAACCGCACGTACAGACAGCTGACTGAAAGTTATATTCAGATTTTCAATGTACACCTGTACATTAGACAATATTATACATCAATTATACTTCCATAAAAATAGTAAGTTAAACTCAGATTCGCAACTTCACAGAGGGTCGGTGCCCCTAACCCCTGCATTGTTCAAGGGTCAACTGTGCATATATACACATAACGTGCGTGAGTGTGTGTGTGTGTGTGTGTAAGAGTATAGAACTGTGGACTGGATATGCACCAAATTCCGGATGATGTTCCTCTGAGGAGGAAGGAAGGATGACCATAGCTCTCTTAGTAATTCAGGCATGACAAAGACCAGTATCAGCAGGAATAAAGAAGTGGTGGATATAAAGATTATTTGAAAGGACGAACTTACAGGACTTGCTGGTACTTCACACAAGAAATCAAGAAAGCAGCATTTCTAGCTCAGAGATTGAGAGAGAGCATTGTGACGCCTTTTACTGATATTAGAAATCTGGGGATTGGACCTAAGTTTCGGGAAAATGATCAAGAATTTAGATGCACTTAAATTTGGATTACATGACTCAGTCCATCAACAAATCTTTACTGGGGCACCAGTGTATACTCAGGGACTGGCACAGTGCCAGGCACATAGCAACTTTTCAAGAATTATCAACTGAAGGTCAAGGGCACACGGTCCTCTGCTACTGGCTGGGCGTGGAGAAGTCAACCAGGAAGGCTTGGGGCCGTCCTCATGGAACTTCAGAGGCTAGAATATAAGAGCAGACCTAAGGATGCATATAGAGGGCTGGCTGTTTTTAAAACAATGGATCTTCGAGGTTGCTATAGAGGCCAATAATGGGGAGGTGACCTAGAGTGCATGGGGGCGCAAGGAAGGCTCCAGCGTGGAAGAAGCCTTGAAGGAGAGGTTGAAGGAGACATAGTCTGTCCCACCTCAGGCAGAGGCTCCGTGGGAAAGACTGAGATCTCAGGCCAGGTGAAGCAGGTGGGAGAAACGGCCACCAGATAGAGGGGACACCTGCACGGAGACCCTGAAGTACAAGACAGCAGGCAGGTTCCTGGACCCGAGAAGTGAGGGTAGGGCTGAAACAGAGAGGAGACAGAGCACAGGGGACAGAAAGAGCTTCCTCGTCCACCTTGACCAAGGCTTTGCCTGGCGCATGCCAGACCTGGGTTGAGTGGAGGCTCTACTGCCAACGGCAATGACACCTGAATGTCTGGGTGATGATTTATGGGAGACAACTCAGCCCCCTGACGTCAGAGTGATGCAATGTTTGTCCCGCCGTGCGAACACTGCACTCGACGTGTTCTGAGGCTGTCAGTGCCTCGTCAGAAAGATGGGAGAGGGAGGCAGAAGAGGAGAAACAGCTGGATTCACTTACACTTAAGATACATATAGTTTAGGAATAAATGATCTGTCGAAGCGTGTCTTGTTTCTTGCTTATTCCAACATGTCTGAAAAGGTTTGAATTGTTTGGTTGAGGCCAGAATTCTCTAAGGATCCGGCTTTCACTTTGCTTCATGTCTCTGTTAACACTTATGGTCCCTTCCTGCTTGGCCTCGTGCGATCTGAATCGAATAAAAATGAGTGACTAATCTAACCTCTGACTTGATGAAGCCCTAGATCTCCAAAATAGACTGTGACAAAACTGTCATGAATCCAACAGCAAATACTGATGGCTCTACCTTCAGAGAACATGCAGAATCCTACAATTTTGCATCAGCTCCCTGCTAGCAGTGGGGTCCAGGCCCCTGCTACACCTCTTGCTTGGGTTATTACTGTGTGCTTCCTAAGCAGTCTTCTTGCATTTGCCCTTGACTCCTCTATGGTCTAAGTTTAGGACAGCAACCAGAGATTTAGTTAAAGAGTTAATCAGGTTTTAATCCCTTCTCTGCTTATGATCCTCCTGTATCAGGGTTTGTCTGAGAAGCAGAACCAACAGGATGTATATAGAGAGAGAGATGTAAGGGATTGGCTCATGTGTTTATGGAGGCTGACAAGACCACAATCTGCAGGGTGGGCCAGCAGCCTGGAGAATCAAGGAGAGCCAGGGGTGCAGTTCAAGTGCAAAAGTCATCTGCTGGCAGAATCCCCTCTTGCTCCAGAGAGAGATCAGGCTTTTGTTCTATTCAGGCCTTCAGCTGACTGGATGAGGCCCACCCACGTTATGGAGAGCAATCTGCTTTACTCAAAGCCCACCAACTTCAATATAAACCTCATCCGAGAAAACCCTCACAGAAACACCCAGAATAATGTGTGACCGCCTGTCTGGGCACTGTGGTCCAGCCGGGTTGACAGACATAATGAACCATCACGTCTCCCAACAATGGCCCACAGGCCCCTCACTGCTGGTTCTCAGCCAGGGCTACACAATGGAATCACCAGGAGGACTGTGGGAACCACTGACCACTGGCATCTCAACCCCACAGAGTCCGATCAGGAGCACGGGCTGGACACTGAGGTTTTAAAAAGGTCTCGGGTGGTTTTCACGTACAGGAAAGTTTGAGAACTGCCCTATATAACTGGCCCCTCCCACCACTACGACCTCCCACTGTGCTTCTCAGTGGATTCCCTGCAGCCACAGCAGGCGTTCTTTGAACACTCTAAACACACACACACCTACTGCACACACTTTGCCAGGGATGCATGGCTCACCTCCTTCAGAGCTCTCCTCCAATGCCATCTTATCTGTGAAACGTTTCTGGACCACCCCATACAACAGAGCAGTCTCACTTCTCACCCTGGCTTATTTTTCTCCAACACACTATCACCACCTGAAACACTATTATGTTTACTCATTCATTGTTCTTATATCTGTCTTCCACTAGGATGTAAGTTCTATGAGGGTAGAGACTATGTTTGTTCTACTCATGTTGCATCCCATGGCTTAGAACAATGCCTGGTATCTAGCAGGGGCTTCATAAATATCTGTTGAATGAACAAAGGAGATATGATGTTTTCCCCCAACAATTCAACTTTTTATAACACCGTGGGATACCTCACTGTTATGGATTTGAGCCCATTTCTGCTATCCCATGGCTGAGGGGTCTCACACAGGGTCATTCGAACACGGAGGTGCTTTGGACAAGCCAACTATTTGGTGTTACAGCCAGGCAATGAGATGCACACCTTCACAGAGAGTAGAACGGTGGTTACCAGAGTGGAAAATGGGGAGGAATTCTCCAAAGTTATACAAGAAGAGTAAGTTCTGGAGAGCTACTGTACAGCTTGATGATGGTAGTTAACAATACTGTATTGGACACGTGAAATTTACTAAGAAGGTGGATCTTAAGTGGAGAGAGAGAGAGAGAGAGAGAAAGGAAGAGAAATGACAGGGAATGAAGGAAGGAAGGGAGGAAGGAAATGGTAACTTAGACGATGGATGGATTAATTAGCTTCACTGTGGTGATCATTTCACAATGCATATGTATATCAAAACATTGAGTGGTACACCTTAAATATATACAAGTCCTATTCATCAATTATACCTCAATAAAACCAAAAAAAAAGAAAAAAGAAAAAAAAGATGCCATGCTTTCTAACTGGAATCTTGAGTTATTTCGCTAACACTTATTTTAGCAGAGGTAGGGGCTGGACCAGGGAGAAGTGAATTTTTATTTCTATTCTAGACTGCTGTATTCAGCCCAAGAGGGGTACATTTCCATTATGGACAAAATCACACGTGAAACCCTAAATTAACCAGCAACCGTATTTCCACTTTATGCCAGCGTTGGTTGGCACCCTCTTGGCTGGGCGTGGCTGCTTTGCTGACTCAGGACTCCAGCTTGTTATCACAGCTGGGAATCTCCCAGAAGAAGGATCCTCCAGTTCTGCAACTTTATCTCCTTGTTCTTAGCCTGGAAGGCTCTCGCTGGGCATTTGTTAAATTGATAGGTTCCACTATTTAACTGTGCCAAATGCTTTCAGGAACGCTTCTGAAGGAACTCATCTAAGGCCACCACTATATAAAGCCAGGACCAGAGCTTGGACAGAAGGCTCTTGACTCTGTCAGTTTCTCTCTCTGCCTCTTCACAGCACACAGGAAACTTCTGGGCTCAGAGAATCCCAGAATCTGCCCCCTCCCTGTTCAATTTATCCTGGGAACGTGCTCTTAATGAACGACTCGCACAGAATCCTTCACTCAGGTCTTCCGGGGAACCAAACCCAAGACATCCAGTGCCAAACACCAAACAGTTACGTAGTATATATCTTCTGCATGAAGCAAAAAATGAAAGGATACTGGGCTGGCCAGAAAGTTCATTCAGGTTTTCCATAACATTACGAAAAACCCAAATAAACTTTTTGGCCAGTCCAATACTTTTCCCTTAAAACAATCTCAGTGTCACCTTGGAATAAAATTCCTCTATTAGGATCACCGGCATACGTGATAATACATATATAATTGAGGGCAACATTTTTTTTAACAAGCTGTGCATGATTAGATGCAATTTTCTCGGAAATTAAGCCTCTCTCTCTCCCCTTGTTCTTCCTTTTGGTTCACTGGTCAGGTACTGCAAGGTCTAGCTAACTGTCTATTGATCTGCATGAGAGAATTACCCATTCTGAACTCATGAAACATAACACCTTCTGCAAAGTACTGGATCCACAGGAAGCTGTAGAATAATGTGCATTGGAGATGCCTGCCTTCCAGCGCTTGCTCCATACCCCCTGCTTCTCTGATGTCCATTGGTCCTGAGACTTAAGGGAACCGTCTTGGACCTCTCTCCCCCTCTCAACTCTTATGTCTTAATCTGTAGCACTTTGGCTCAGCAAGTCAGACAAAGCCGTGGAGGACCCAGAGTCTATCTCTGTGTGAATATGTGCACAGATTGGGGGTAACATAAAGGTATTAATAATGCATGGAGAAAGACGGCTGGACTTCCAGAGATTCGACGTGATGGGAGAGAAGGGAGAAAGAGAGGTGAGCTTTGGACTGGAGTCTTGAAAGAGAAGACGATGTGGATTAATATAAAAATGAGCGGGAGATAAGTTTCCAAACTAGCGACCATACAAGCAAGGATCCGGGATGCTTATGAGTGACAGGGAAGTTAGGCTGGAATAAAAGATGAAACAGCCAGAATTATCCCACAGGTTCATTCCCGCTCTAGCGTTTCATCGCGCCCCACCCTGAAACCACATCAAGTACCCAGCTCCACCTTCAGTTCTGAGCTCACTACCTCCAAGTTCATTGCACTTATGATGTGGTCCAGGTCACCCCTGCCAGATCCTCCGCACGAGCCAGGGACAAGACGTGGAGCCCGACCCTTACAGTGAGGAGAGAGAGTACAGACCCATGAAAGGAAGAAGGGACCTGCCAGAAGTCTGCGGCTATTGTAAGGCCAGACATCTAGCAGAGATCTAGAAAAGTGAGAAATGTAGAAGACTTTGAAATTATTGGAATAATCGCACTGGGAAAGGAAAAAAATGACATGACCCCCTAATGCAAACTTGCACGGGACCAGGAAGATGAGCAGGGATTATACAGATAAAAGAATTGGGATTGTGGGCATCAACGTTCCCTACGGCAGGAATTGTCTGGAGAGGAAATGGTGACGGAAAGAAAGAAGTGCCATCCATGGCAGGGGACGGAAGTGTCTCTGAAGTGAGGGCGTCAAATGGGTGCACCCCGGGGTCCCATTATCTACTGCCTCATGACAAGGTAATCCCAACTCAGTGGCTACAAACTACCATCAGTCTGTATTTGCCCATGATTCTGCAGCGAGGGCAGAGCTCCATGGGGACAGTTGGTAATGGATTAAATTGTGCCCCTCCCGAAGACAGGCTTAAGTCCTAACCCCCAGGACCAAGTAATGCAACTTTCTTTGGAAATTGGGTCTTTGCAGATGTAATGAAGTTAGGATGAGCTCGTTAGGGTGGGCTCGACTCCAATGACTGGTTTCCTTATAAGAAGACAGAACTTTGGGCACAGATGCAGAGGCGAGACAGCTCCCGGCAGATTGAAGATTGGAGTGAGGCTGCCAAAAAGCCGAGGAATACTCAGGGCTACCAGAAGTTGGAAGAGGCAGGAAGGATCCTCCCCCAGAGCCCTCAGAGGGAGCAGGGGCCTGCCAACTCCTTGATTTCAGACTTCCAGACTCCAGAACTGTAAGAGAAGAAACTTATGTTCTTCTTTAGTCACTTGGTTTGTGGTTCTCTGTTCTAGCTACTCTAGGAAACGAACACACAGTTTGTCTGCATTTCATGTGGCGTCAACCGAGGAGGCTTGAGTGGGGCAAGAGAATCCAGTTCCAAGATGGCGCTACTCCCATGGCTGAGTCGGCGGTACTGGGTACCAGCTGTGGAACAGCTGCGTCTGATGGATAGGAACCTCGGTTCTCCTCTACATAAACTCTCAGCATGGCTGGCTTGGGCTTCTCACAGCGTTAAGGTCTTGGGGTATTAAGACTTCTTACATGGTGGATGGCTTCCCCAGATGCAAAAGCAGCAGCTTCTAGGCCTTCTGAAGATACAGGTAAAGAACTGGATCAGTGTCACTTCTGCCACGTGCTACTGAATAAAACAGGTCACGAGGAAGCCCAGATTCAGTGGGTGGGGATACACTAGAACGTGAAGGCCAGGAGCACAGTTCATGGGGAGCCACCAAAGCAACATGCTACCACGCTCAGAATTCAACACTGCAGAGGGGTAAGTGGTAGAAAGAGAGAATGCAGGAAGAAATAACTGACGGAGGGAAGAGGAAGTGGCCGATCTATAATAATCATTATTCCTTCTCTCTGCATAGCATTTTAACAGCTTACAAAAATGATCTTAGTAAATCCAAATCCCCCCACGTTCTCCTACTAGGTGCACACATAAACACAGTGAGGAGAAAGGCTATTAATGACCGTCTTTCAACTGACTTGACTCATCTTTGAAGGCGCCTGCCTGCAATGTCCTCCACGTTCCTTCATGTCATTCTCCCCTACATGTTACCCCTTCTGCCACAGCTGGACTCGTGTTTTCTCCAGCAGGCCGTGCACACGTCTGTGTGCGCCCTCCACACACGCACTCCTCCACGGCTGGAACCCCCTTTCATAATCCCGTCCTTCCTCCTAAACCTCCAAGAGACCCTCCCCATCACCTCTAAGTCACAGGTCACTTCTGTACTCCTCCTAAAATACTGACAGCCGATAACACATGAAGCCCCAAGGTGACGGCAGCTTCATCTTTTCCTCTACGTCGCTTCAGCATATATAGACTTGCACGGGGTGGGCCTCCCAAATGTGCTTGATCAAGAAGGAGAAGCAGGATGTAGAGTGTTTCTCTTCTGCTGGGAGTTAGGCTGTTACCAACAGCTCTAGCTCACATTGATTGGGCATCTTCCAGGTTGAAAACCACAATAAAGGCTCAAAACACTACAGACATATTCACAGACAAGGCTGTATACAGGCAGCCAGAAGACCCTTGAAAGAAGATAACAACGTGGGCTACTGCTGTCTGAGAGTCGCCTTCACTTTAGGACTTAAGGGGTTAACCCCACTGCTCAAAGGCACAGAGCTAGTGATTAGCGGCACCCAGATGGGAGCCCTGGTTCGTCTGACTGTGATGTTCGTGCTTCTGACATCCTCTTAATGTATCAGCCATTGAGTATCCACACCCACCAAACATGATTATGTCCGCCTCTTGTACATCACTGCCGGTCCTCGCCATAACTCTGCAAGATCGTTTCCGTATGACAGAGCTCGAGATCTCAGTTCCTTCAGGGTAAACCAGATAAGCATGCCCAAACCTTGAAAATAAATCGATCAATATTCTCTTGGTAAAGCTCTGAAGAACATGCCTTTGGATGACAGGATTCAATTCCCTCCAACTTGCTAATTACTTACACTAGATCAATGGAGTCCAGATAAGACCCCCAAAGAATTTCTTCCAAGTCAGAATTACGGACGGCATTTGAGTATCCATAACAGACATCAGACAGAGCCACTCCACTTGGAGCCAGACGATCTAGTTTTCAGATTCCACCTCCAACTTGTGCATCTACATCACTTCCGTAGGGAAGGTCATTTAACTTCTCCTGACTTCAGTTTTCTTTTCTGTACGTGAGGTGATGTCTACCTTAGAGGCATCATCAGGTGACTTAAAATCTTTGAAAATAGCGAAGCACCATTTCTGGACTGTAGTGGTACTCCCCTAGAGTTAGTTGATTTGTGGTCCGGGGATAAAAATATTTCTCCTGGGCTTCCCTGGTGGCGCAGTGGTTGAGAGTCTGCCTGACGATGCAGGGGACGCGGGTTCGTGCCCCGGTCTGGGAAGATCCCACATGCCACGGAGCGGCTGCGCCCGTGAGCCATGGCCACTGAGCCTGCGCGTCCGGAGCCTGTGCTCCGCAACGGGAGAGGCCACAGCAGTGAGAGCCCCGCGTACCGCAAAAAAAAAAATTTGTCCTGCCTTTCCCCAGGCATTTTGCGGAGAACGTGTTCAAGCAGGTATAAAAGTGTATATATATATATACATGTATATATATATATACACACACACACACACACACACACATTATGTATATATGTAATATTAACACAAACTATCATTATTCTTACTTTCCTAGATTATAAATGGAAAAGTGTGTTGGACTTGGTGTACTGCAATAAATTAGCTTCTTTTGTTTGTGTTCTTCAAGTTATAATAAGAAAGAAGGCCAACCAGAGCTGGCTTAGACAATGAAGATGAAAAGACGTCTCTCCCACCCTGGGCATTTCTGAATTGATGCCAAGTGACAGAGTTTGGCCCAAGGGATGAGAAGCCATGCGAGGTGTGCCAGACATTGGGCCCCGCATCTCAAGTCAAGAATTCCATTGCTTGGTATAGTTTGGGTACCACGTGAATTGCCACAACCTATTCTTTGGGCTGAGGTGACAGTTCCCCAACAGAGATGAGATATCCCCTCAACAGCCCTTCCTGCATCCCACAGGACAACCCGAGCAAATCGGCTTCCTCTCTTGCTTTTAGTCCCTCATCCTAATGTGGTTTCTGAATCCCTTTCCATTTCGAAACATTCTCCTCCTGAAATTCCCAGGATGCTAAAGGAAAAGTCTTCAAAGGTCTCAGCCAATTAAATTCAGGAAACGTTTGTGACCACCAACTCGGTGTCAGGCACTGGTAAATCATCCCTGGCCAAAGTAAACACATCCGTCATGTCTGTGATGGCATCCATCGGCCTCAGGGAGAAAAGTCCATAAAAATTTACACTGTTCTACGGGGCACCTGCCTTCTTCCACGTGTCCATAAAAGCTCATTTAACATTATATGTTAATGCTCCACAAGATGGACTTACAATTAAATGTTTGGCAGAAGTCGGGGTGCTGGTCCTGAGAAGAGGTCGGGCCAGACATCTCAGAGAATCTTCCTTCCCTCCTTCCGGCTCATCAGAATGGCCTGAAGTCCCAGAAACGTCTGTTCTTTCAGATTCTGACAACCTAGTGCAGCGTGTTCCCAACGCACGGGACAAACGCAGGAGACCGTTTTCCAGAGGACAAACGGTTTCCATTTTGATGCTTATGTACTTATTTTAATATGCATCTAAAAATGATAACTAGTAAACTAATTTTCTCTTCCACATTATCATTTAGAATCAAGACAAGAAAGTTCTCACCTTTCTACAAAGAGTCTATTTAAGGAAAAAAAATTGAGTAACTCATCTTACAGATGGCACAGACGTAAAAAAATCACAAAGGTGGCACATCAATGCCTAAAGTTCCATGGATGTAATAATTTTGTCAAAAGTTGCAGCATAGGGCTGCACCAGCAGAGGGCTTCCCTGGTGGCGCAGTGGTCGAGAATCCGTCTGCCAAGGCAGGGGACATGGGTTCAAGCCCTGGTCCGGGAAGATCGCACGTGCCGCACAGCAACTGAGCCCGTGCGCCGCAACTACTGAGCCTGCGCTCTAGAGCCCACGAGCCACAACTACTGAGCCCGTAAGCCACAACTACTGAAGCCTGCGCACCTAGAGCCCGTGCTCCGCAACGAGAGGCCACCGCTGTGGGAGGCCCGCACACCACAACGAAGAGTAGCCACCGCTCACCGCAGCTAGAGAAAGCCCACGCGCAGCAACGAAGACCCAACGCAGCCAAAAATAAATGAATAAATAAATTTATAAAAAAAAAAGTTGCAGCGTAATCTTGGTATCTCTCAAGTGGCCTTGAGCCTTAATAAGTGGAAATACCTACATTTATGGTGATTATATAGGTCACATTTTTTTCAAATGTCTTGATTTCAAATATTCTGTGTATTATCCCCATACATCACTGAAGTGTCCTGGCAATTTAGACATTTCAGCATCTAAACTACAGTTCTGAGACAGACAAGCCAAACAGAACATACATCCTTAAAAGACCCTGCGCCCTGAGTTTTGGAAATGTAGACACGTCCATTGATGTCCTGAAATGTTTGCTGCTGCGGGCTGGAATCCAAGCTCCTGTGAGTTGTGTATGTAGCAAAGCTACACTGACCCATTCTACCCACCTACCCGTGGGAGTTTGCCGTTCCTCTTGAAGATTAAAGACGTTTCAATACATTTCTCTTCAAATTAAAAGAATTGTCTGCTTTATCCCACTACAAAAGCAAATTATGGCCAGTACAGAAAAATTAGATACCCAATGTGAACAAAAAGAAAAAAATGTACACCACCTATAATTCTCATCCCCAGTTAACCACGTTAAAGGTCTCAGTGATTATCGTTAAGATCTCTTACGACACATTTCATTCACAGGTATCCATATAGATGATTTTAATGATCTTCCTGAACCCACTGCTTTGTAACTGGCATTTTTCACTCAGCAAAATATTGTGAAAATCTTTCCATGGCCTGAAATTGCGTCTATAGCAGATGGACGCCTCTAACCTACGGAGAGACCACACGGCATTTAAGCAATGTTTCCTGTTGATGTCGTTTCACTTTTACACTATAATAAGTAATATTACAGTAATATTATAATAAATAATCAACATCTTTGCACCCTCATTTCCTCTTGATACATCCCTAATTGTATAATTTCTGAACCAAAGGGCTCTTAGGTTGGGTTCCCTGGGAAACTGGCTAAGGGTGTGATTGAGTGTAGAGAGATGGTCAGGATGCCCTGAAGTTCAATGCCTCTTGGGTTGAGAAGGAAACAGAACTGGAAAGAAGGGGTTGTTGAGCTGTGATGCAACCACAAAGGTCTCAGCAGACCTCACACGGGGCCCTGGACCTGTAATGGCCCTTCAGAGCCATCCCACACTGAGGCAAGGAGGGCAGGTCTTTACACCCACCCCACATGGGCCAGTCAGTGGGTGCAGGCGTTCCCTACTGGGATGGCTCTCTGGCTGAGCGCAAGGCCCAAAGAACAACTCGGCATCCCAGCAGCTGGGGAGAGAGAGCCTGATTCCTGGGGAAGGAGTCTTGAGCAGCGCACCACAATATGAAGGGATTTAGAGATGCAGCTATTTTCAATCGTTGATGTTTTCAGGCTGCTCGCTCAGAAGGTGTTATCAATTCTCATTGCCATTAGCACGTATGAGAAAGCCCTGCTCCACTGTAAAACGTGATGAGTGAACGGAGAGAAATATGCCCTGGGAGCGTGTGGCAGGGGATCTTAACCTACCAGCAACACTGACCTCGCGCTTCTGTTATTCCTCGATGGTTGATTTGTGGGTCTTATCTTGCTAAAGTAAATATATGACTATGAACCTGAAATGGACACTTAACGCTGTTTCCAGGCAATCATACCATATTTCATGAGTTCTATGTCCTCTCCCTCACTCTCTTAGATAAATAGTTTACACCTCTCTCTTCTCAGCATCCAATGCCATGACCTTATGTCCTACTGCGCTGAGAAAATTGAAGCAGTCAGGAAAACCTTCCCCAAACTCCCACCAAAACATCTCCACATCTACCAGAATATATAACCTATGTCCTTTTGGTTAAAATGATGAGCTGGATTTGTTCTTATCTGAGGCTGAAATGTCCCTGGAGATTAATACTCATTGCTTCTTGACCACAGTAGGTAGGATACTGACTGATGTAGCAAAGCTCCTCTCTCTTCTACATCTTCCATTTTTTCCTCTATGTTGGATTATTCACATCACTATTATTTCTCACAAGGAGAGAAACAAGACCCCTTACTGACTCCACTTCCTGTCCATTACTCCATTTGTCAACTCTTCTCTGCAGCAAAATGACTCAAAGTTGTTTCTACTGCTTGTCTCCAATTACTCCCCTCCAATTCCCTCTTAAACCTGATCCAATCTGACTTTGCAGACACAGCTTTCTCCTGGCTTTCCTCCTCCCCTGGCTATATTTTCTCTGTCCCGCCTGTTGGCCCCCTCTTCTCCCTGACTTATAAATGTAGGAAAACCCCAGGGCTCAGCCCCTGGAGTGCTTCTCTTCTCCCTCTGCATCCCTCCTCTAGTGATCTCATTGGGTGTAGCTTTGAAGCAAATCCGCATGCCAAAAGTGCCCACAATTATACCCCTAAACTCCAGGTTTAGGTCCAACTTCCTACGTGGCATCTCTTATTTTATGACTAATATTCACTTCAAATCTTAAGTATCCAAAATGTGTTCCTTCTACTGCCCTCACACCTCACTTAACAGCAGCTTTTATTCTAGTTGCTGAGGTCAAAACACTCACGATGCTCCACCATCTCGTACTTTTGTAACTCACACATCCAATCTACCCAGAAATCCCACGGGCTCTACCTTCAAAGCATGTCCTGAGTCTACCCGCTTCTTATCACCTCTGCTGCAACCACTCTGGTCCCAGCCATCCCCATCAACCCTCTTAATGCTGACTGTCATCTCAGCAGCTAGAGCGATGTTTTTTTAATATCCTTATCCTTATATTTTTATTGACGTACAATATTATATAAGTTACAGGTGTACAATATTGGCTGTATACCTGAAACTAACAAAATTGCTCAACTATGCTCCAATATAAAATAAAAATTTAAAAATTAAAAATAAATATAATAAGCTACAAGGATGTATTATACAACACAGGGAATATAGCCAATATTCTATAATAACTACAAACAGAGTATAACCTGTAAAAATTATGAATCACTACATTGTACAGAGCGATGTGTTTAAAAGTAAGTCAAGTGACATCAGTCCTCTGTTTAAAGCCCTCCGATGGCTCACCCTTTCTCTCATGGCCAAAGCAAAAACCTTTAGCGTCATCCACGAGTCCTGTGGGATCTGGTCTCCTGCTACCCCAGACCTCAGCTTTTATTGCTCCCCTCCCTTCCAGACCTCCTCCACAACCTTTGCCTGTGCCCAGCATCCTCTCCCACTGGGACCTTGGATGCTCTTTCTATCTCGATAGCCACTTGGCTCACCCTCAACTTCCTTCAAGTCTTTGCTTAAATATCACTTACATAGTGAGGCCCGCAGTTCCCCTCCCACTTTAAATTTCAGCCCCGCAGCCGTCACTTAGGATCACCACGCCAACGCCTGCAGCCCACTTGAACTCGGCATACTTTGGAAACACGTCCAGCATCCCATGCCAAGTACGTGTGCTGGCACCCTTCTGTGTCGCTGCCTTAGAGCCACAGAAGACCTCTCCTCTGCGGGCACAACCTGGAAGTTCAGCGGAGTTAAATTTCCCCAGGAGCATCTCTTAACCAATGAGGGATAAAAGCCCCAAGTTCCCCATTTTGCCACAGGACAAGTCCGGGCATGTTCTACGTGGCTTCTTTACTTCTTAGTTGAGAGAACCAGTTTGGGTAATCCGTTTGTTAATGAGTCCTTTCTTGGCCTTTTTTCTCACCGCGGGTCACTTTCCCCACTCCCTCATTTTGCTTCCTGGGATCACCTCCCAAATAAACTACCCACTTCCAAGTCCTTGCCTCAGACTCTGCTAGGGGGGAACCTCAAACTAAAATAAATCCTTCCACAACATTCCTGAATCCCATACAGCACTCGTCCACTTCCTACCTACCATGCACCTTATTTATTGTTTACTGTCATTCTACTGCACTAGAATATAAGCTCTGTGAAGACAGAGAGTTTTGTCTTTGCCCGTTAATCTACCCTCAGCACCTAGATTACCTCCTGGCACATAGCAGGTCCTCCGTAAGTATTTTTTGCCTAATAAGATGTCTTGCCCTCTCTTTAAGAACATCTTCCAACACAACGTTAGACAAACGTCAATTTAAATCTCAGATCTATCACTGATCATTTTGGTTTTTTATGGCTGAGTAATATTCCATTGTATATATGTACCACATCTTATTTACCCGTTCATTTGCTGATGGACACTTAGGTTGCTTCCATATCCTGGCTATCGTAAACAGCATTGCAATAAACACTGGAGTGCATATATCTTTTCGAATTATGTTTTTCTCCAGATATATGCCCAGGAGTGGGATTGCTGGATCATATGGTAGCTCTATTTTTAGTTTTTCAAGGAACTTCCATACTGTTCTCCATAGTGGCTGCACCAACTTACATTCCCACCAACAGTGCAAGAGGGTTCCCTTTTCTCCACACCGTCTCCAGCATTTATTGTTTCTAGATTTTTTGATGATGGCCATTCTGACCAGGGTGAGGTGATACCTCATCGTAGTTTTGATTTGCATTTCTCTGATAATTAGTGATGTTGAGCATCTTTTCATGTGCCTCTTGGTCGTCTGCATGTCTGTATTACCCAGCCATAAAGAAAGAATGAAACAATGCCATTTGCAGCAATATGGATGGACCTAGAGATTATCATACTGAGTAAAGTCAGACAGAGAAAGACAAATATCATATGATATCACTTATATGTGGAATCTAAAAAAAGGTACAAATGAACTTATTTACAAAACAGAAGTAGAGTCACAGATATAGAAAACAAACTTATGGTTACCAGGGGGAGAAAGGTGGGGGAGGGATAAATTGGGAGATTGGGATGGACGTATACACACTACTATACATAAAATAGATAACTAATAAGGACTACTGTATAGCACAGGGAACTCTACTCAATACACCGTAATGATCTATACGGGAAAATAATCTAAAAAAGAGTGGATATATGTATACGTATATGTATAACTGATTCACTATGCTGTACAGAAGAAACTAACAACATTGTAAATCAACTATACTCCAATAAAAATTAATTAAAAAAATAATAATTTAAAAAATAAATAAATATCACTGATCAGCTGGGTGACCTTAGCAAAATTAACCTGAGACAGGTTTGTCTCAATGACGCAATGATGTTTGTTTTGCCATAAACATCTTCATCTAAAGAAAGCACCTAGGAAAGTTCTGGCCCAATAACCAGGTTCCCTTTCCTTCTCTCCACCTGCTCCCTGGGATCAACGAATCGTGGTTGAAGTGAGTTAAACCCATGACTCAGCATCTTCTCCTTCTGGGAATCCTGACCATGTGAAGATTCTTCTGAAACATCTCCTGACGCCCAGCGGAGGTCAGGAAGCCAGGCTTCTTTCAATCCCCCAGCGAAATGCCAATTAGAAGGACATTACCAGAAGGAAGAGCTACTGGCAAAAACCACACACTTGTTCCAAAACAAAGATCACTCTGCATGTCATAAAAGCCCAGAAATGTCTTCCAGATGTTGCCTCCTGGGCCTGCACAGATGTTTCCGATGTCAAACCATAAATGTGGGAAACGTAAAACATTTGTGCCCCACAGATGTAGAGATTTAATTACACAGTGAATGTGATCAATCTTTGGGTAATAAAAAAGACCACAAACTGGCCACATTACATTTTTTTTTAAAACCTGATTTTCCCCCCACATTGCAGTTCTACTGAGATATTTCAAGGTTTCTGTTCCTGTTGTTAAATTCGGGCAATTCACAGGGAAAAGTTGGAATACGTGAAAATATCTGTTAACGGAGGTTCTGAATCCTTCTGGTTGGATGTCTGCACAGTCTGTTACAGCTAGGAAGCAACATTGTGACTGATGACGGTTTGCTTCAGGGCTTCCCCACCTCTGTCAGTGTCCCTCCGTGGGAGTACGGAGTTATGTATGTGACTGTCTAAGGAGCTCTCTGGATACATGGGGAATGGATTTCACCATGAACTCAACCCTGCTGCTCATAATTCCATGTCAAAGCAACTCTGTTTCTGACATCTGAAAACTCAGATTTTTCATCACCTCCAAGTACACAAATATATGTATGTACCTATGAGAAGTAAAGAGAAGCAATGTATATGTGGGGTTTACATACACATACACTTCACACAGAGACAAAATAACTAAAGAAATGTTACCCACCATATACACAGGAGGGTAAGGCAGGAAGGTAACAAATGTTACATTTCCTCAGTGCTCCCGCTTTGACCAGACATACTCTATTCCCTTGATAAATTGATATGGCTAAAACACAAAGTTTTCTTCCATGCTTTTCATTCAAAACATTTATTACATTATATTAGTAGTGGAAAAAGATACCAAGATTTGTAAGACCCATATCTGCCCTCAAAAAGGTTAAATGATAGGGGTCATTATCCAAAATATACAAAGAACTCATATAGTTCAATGGCAAAGAAACAAACAACCCAATTCAAAAATGGGCACAGGAACTGAATAGACATTTTTCCAAACAAGACATCCAAATGGTCAACAGGTACATGAAAAGATGCTCAACATCACTAATCATCAGAGAAATGCAAATCAAAACCACAATGTGCTATCGCCTCACACCTGTCAGAATGGCTATTATCAAAAAGACAACAAATAGGGCTTCCCTGGTGGTGCAGTGGTTGAGAGTCCGCCTGCCGATGCAGGGGACACAGGTTCGTGCCCCGGTCCGGGAAGATCCCACATGCCGCGGAGCGGCTGGGCCCGTGAGCCACGGCCGCTGAGCCTGCGCGTCCGGAGCCTGTGCTCCGCAACGGGAGAGGCCACAACAGTGAGAGGCCCGCGTACTGCAAAAAAAAAAAAAAAAAAGACAACAAATAACAAGTATCCTCCAGGATGTGGAGCAAAGGGAACCCTCCTGCACTGTTTGTGGGAATTGGTGCAGCCACTATGAAAAACAGTATGGAGAGCCCTCAAAAAATTAAAAATAGAACTACCATACCATATAATCAGCAATTCCACTCGGGTATTTATCCAAAGGAAACAAAACACTAATTAGAAAAAAATATATGCACCCTTATGTTCACTGTGGTATTATTTAAAATAACCAAGATAGGGAAGCAACTTAAGTGCTCTGCTCATCAACAGAATGGATAAAGAAGATGTGATACACACACACACACACACACACACACATACACACACACATATACACACACACACACACACACACATACACACACACACACATACATACACACACACACACACACACACACACACAGAGGAATATTTTTCAGCTATAAAAAAGAATGAAATCCTGCTATCTGTGACAATGTGGATCGAGACGGTATTATGCTAAGTGAAATAAGTCAGACAGAGAGGTATGATTTCTTGTATATGTGGAATTTGAAAAAACAGAACAAATGAAAAACCCAACAAAACAGAAAGAGTCATCGATACAAACAGGTGGTTGCCAGAAGGGGAGGGGTTGAGGGGAGGAAAGAAACAAGTGAGGGAGATTAAGAGGTACAAACTTCCAGTTGCAAAATCAATGAGTCACCAGTAGGAAATGTAGTGTGGGGAATACTGTCAATAGCTATGTAACATCCTTGCATGGTGACAAGACTTCTACGGTGATTAGTTTGAAATGGATAGAAATATCAAATCACTATGTTGTGTAATATGAACTAACAGTGTTGTAGGTCAATTATACTTCAAAAACTCATTAAAAGGTTGGATTTGTGGTTATCAGAGGTGGGAGGGGGGAATTGGATAAAGGGGGCCAAAAGGTACAAACTTCTGGTTATAAGATAGTTAAGTCCTAGGGATGTAATGTACAACATGATAAATATAATTAATACTGCTGTATGTTATATACGAAAGTTGTTAAGAGTTATCACAAGAAAAAATTGTTTTTCTATTTAATTTTGGACCTATAGGAGATGATGGATGTTCACTAAACTTACTGTAACAATCCTTCATGATGGATGTAAGTCAAATCATTATGCTGTATACCTTAAACTTATACAGTGCTGTATGTCAATATCTCAATAAAACTGGAAGAAAAAAATTTTATTAAAAAAATCAGTATACAAAAGCAAAAAAAAGGAAGCATGTGCTGAGAAGTGGTACAAAAATAATTGAAGAGCTGGGAAATGTGTGTTAAACTTGATTTCCACCATGAGATTTTCTTTTTTAACTTTTCTATATTAGATTAAAAAAATATGACAACTCGTGCATATTATATACATATATATAAGCTTTACTGAGGTATAACTGACAAAATTATATGCTATTTAAAGTGTATACACTGATGATTTGATATATGTATACAGTGTGAAAAGATTCCCCCCTCCTCCACTGAGTTAATTAACACATCCATCACTTCACATACTTACCTTCGTTTGTGTGGTGAAAACATCTGAGTTCTTCTGTCTTAGCAATACAATATGGTGTTATCAACTACACTCAGCATATTATACATTAGATAAAAAAGGTGTGTGTCTGTGTGTGGGAATCACAATGGAATATTATTCAGCCACGAGAAAAAGAAATTCTGCCATTTGCAACAACACGGACGGACCTTGAGGGCATTACGCTCAGTGAAATAAGACAGAGAAAGGTAAATACTGCACGATGTCACTTATATGTGGAATCTTAAAAAAAAAAAAAGTCATACATGTAATTTTAAAATCAAGAACAGGAAACATTCCACTTCAGTAAATTTTCTTAAAATGCTGATAATAATTCTCGTGTTCTTTATTATAGTCAGCTACATGGAAGGAAAAAAGAAATGGAGAGATGGAAGGGGCAGGTGTAGGATGTAGAAGCACAAGAAACACTAAAAGGTAGCAGTAATATCTGATGTGGGTTGTACAAGGCCCAATGGTAAGCACATTAATAGAGATTTTCTCATTTTAAGGCGAGAAAAAAAGGATTTTACAGATGATGAAACTGGGGCATGTTAAATAACAAAGACATTAAATAATTTTCCTTCAGTCACCCAGCTAAAATGTGAAATGACAGAGACAAAGAAAGAGACAGCCCTTTCCGAATGGCTGGCACCTTTTAGAATAGTGCAGCTAAGGACATTCCTTAGTATTTCTGAACAATCAGAGCCAGGAATGTATGTCAATCCTCCTTCCTCCTCCCCATTGTGACCCTGACCAGGACACATACTGCCCTCATTCCCGCTGCCAACAACTTCCCGCCCACTATTCACTGCACATATTAGTCACTTAGTAAATATTTATTGAGCAAATAAAATACTCTGTTAACCTCTTCTTAAATCTCTTTCAGTAGCTGTTGAACCAAATTCTGCCAACTCCTCCTTCAATGTTCCTCAACTCAGTGGATCTTTTTTTCTGTTTCCCAATGCCACCACTGTCCCAGTAAGTAGCAGTCCAACAGAAAGCCCTTACAAGTTGTAAAAATGGTAAGCCCCCGAGGGCTGTCTGTCTGTCTGATAGCCAGCAATCCAAAGACAACAATTTGGTGACGATAAAATTCTTGACCTAGTAGTCATTGTTTCTTTTTTTGGTTTTGTCATGGCTGGGAAAGACCAACCAAACAAATCTGAATAAAACAAAACCCAGGACAGATACAACCACTTAAAGGGATATCAACTCTGCAGAACATTCCCTGGAACTCCTGAACGTCTTCCCAGCACCAGTCCACGTACCTCAAGATAGACATTTACAGCCATAAATGTATATATCAGAAAAGAATAAAGGCCAAAAACAAATTAAGAATCCATCACAAAAGGCTAGAAAAAGAATAAGTTCACAGAAAATGGAAGACTGGAAGTAGTTTAGGTAAAGGCAGGAGAAGATAAAGAGGTTAAAAGTACAATACAGGGCTTCCCTGGTGGCGCAGTGGTTGAGAGTCTGCCTGCCGATGCAGGGGACACGGGTTCATGCCCCGGTCTGGGAAGATCCCACATGCCGCGGAGCGGCTGGGCTCGTGAGCCGTGGCCGCTGAGCCTGAGCGTCCGGAGCCTGTGCTCCGCAACGGGAGAGGCCACAGCAGTGAGAGGCCCGCGTACCGCAAAAAAAAAAAAAAAAGTACGATACAAAAATTATATGGAAACTTTATGCCAATACATATGAAAATTTAGATAAAGGTGAGAAATTCCTAGTCAAACCAAAACTTTTCAAAGTCATAAAATATATTAAAAATACAAATGGTTATATGTCTCCTAAAGAAAATCTAAAAATCTTCTAGCACAGAAACCTGCAAGTCCAGATAGCTTCAGCATTTCATGTTTTCAAATATACAGAAATGAAATAGATCTCACAAATTCTTCCAGATAATTTATAACATATGAAACTTCAAAAATCCTGTTACAAGACCAGCACAACCTTGATGCTGATAAGGACAAGTTCAGAAAGGAAAATTACAGGTCAGTATCTCTCATCAACAAAAGTACAATATCCTAGATATTAGGAAAACATAAATAAACAATGATACAGAAAAATAATAATACATTATGGCCACACTGAGATTATTTCAGAAATGCAAAGTTTGTTTAACATTCAAAAATCAAAAAAAGAAAAATCCACCCTTGTAAATCACATCATTAGCATAATAAAGGAGAAAATTATGTGATCATCTCAAGAGAAGCGGAACAAACTTGGATAAAAGTAAACACTTTCATGATTAAAAAGTCACCAACACTTGGCAAACTAGGCACAGAAGGGAACTTTCTTAATCTAACAGAGGGTATCTATCAAAGCCCACAGCAAACATCATACTTAATGGTAAAATAGTGAAAACCTTCATCCAGAAATCCAAAACAAGACAAGCTTGCCTGGCAATATTGTGATGGAGCTCATCCAACTCCATAAGAAAACAAAAAGTATACAGACTAGAAAGACGGAAGATACTACTCACCAACAACGTGATTTTGTTCTTATACAATCCCAAGGAATCTATAGTACACCACCAGAATTAAATTGATTTCAGCAAAACTGCTGGATACAAGGTTAACATATAAAAATCAAACGCATTCTGTATTGTTAAGAAAAAATTAGAAAACTATTAGAAATAAAATCCAAAACAGCAACAAAAACAAACAAGGAATTAAATACATAAGAATACATTTTACAAAAAGCTGGGCAAGACCTCTACACAAAAAAAGCTACAAAACATTGAGCCTTAAATAAACTTAAGGAAAAGAGGGATATACCATGTTCATGGATTAAAACACTCAAGAGTGTAAAGAGATTTCAATTCTCTCCAAAGTGATGTACAGATTTATTGCTCACTCCAAAATCCCAGCAAGTTTTTGCAGAAATTAACAAACATTCTAAATTTCGTAGGGGGATATAAAAGCCCAAGTATAGCCAAGACAACCACAAAGAACAACAAAGTTGGAAGATGAATGCTACCGGGTGTGAGGCTCATTATAGAGCTACAGTGATAAGACAGTAAGAAAAGGATAGGGAATATATGTATATGTACAGCTGATTCACTTTGTTATAAAGCAGAAAATAACACACCATTGTAAGCAATTATACTCCAATAAAGATGCTAAAAAAAGACAGGAAATTAGAATGACAAAATAGGGGTCCCAAAAGAGATCCACATCAATAGAGACGCTTGATTTGTGACAGTGGTGCTGAGTCAAATGGATATCAACATGGAAAAGAAAATACCGAGTCTTTCTTCACATCTGACTCCAAATTCAAAGCTAGCAAGCAGTACACCTGTGCATTTCCATTCCCACCAACTGAATTAGGTACTTCAAGAGTCAATAGTTTGTTTCCAAATGTGTTCTGTCGATTTCACTTGTTAAGGTACTTACCTAATTCAATTAAATAATGTGTATACTGGTAAACACACACCCACCCACACACGCAGGCACACAAATGTAAAGGATACTATGTATAATAGCCAAAACCTAAAAGCAACTCAAACGTCTATCAAAGATAGAGTGGATGAATGAATTACAGAATACTTCCACAACAGAATGTCATGTTGCAATGAAAGTGAATGAACAACTACCATATGTAACTATGAGTAACTTTCACAATCTCTGAGCAAAAGAAGCTAGACAGGAGAGAATCCATATAGTATGACATTTGCATAGAGTTCAAAACCAGTCAAAACTAATCTGAGGTGTTTTAGGTCAGGACAGTGGTTATCTTTCAAGAGAAGGTTCAGGATGTCCCAAGTAGGGCTTCTCAGGTGCTGGCAATATTCTATTTCTTGGTCTGGGAGGCATTGGGGTGGGGGTTTTCACTTTGTGATAACTTATTAAGCTGCACACCAAGAATCTGTATATTTTTCTGAAGGTATAGTACATTATAATTTTAATGTTTATTAAAAAACAATCAAAACGTCAGTCATATCAATATTAGTTTCTACTATGCCTGAGGGCACTTTTTCAGATTAGGTTTCCTGTGTGTTTCTATCTCCTGGAGAAACAAAGACGACTAGCTGTCAATCAAACCTGTGTTCCCTTTCTATGGTCCACAGATAAAGCTAAGAAGTGCCAGTCACTCGCGACTACGTTTCTCCAGCCTCCCTTGCAGCTTCTACTGACCATGGCTGGTTTTCACCAGTAGCCGAAGGGATCTGTGCCACTTCTGGGCTGAGGCTTTGAACAAGCTAAAAAGGTACGTCTCCACTACAGTCTTTTCCTTTCCAGCCACTAGACACATATAGTGATAAGACCCCAGAAGATGCCAAGTCCTAAGAGAGAAGCAGCCTGAATTACCACATGGAGAAGAGCTATCAACTGACCAGCAGTATCTAGTGAGAATGGCTCTCTCTGTATAAAGAGAATTTTTCTGTGTTTAAGCCACTGAATTTGGGGCATCTCGGTGAATTATGGGGGGGGGGGTATCCACTGTAGTTTATCCCCTCCAAACTGGGAGAAAATTGGATGTTTCTTTCCTTTTCTCCCTCTCCCCTCTCCTTCCCCACCTTCTCCAGTTCTCTCCTGTTGGTTTGGAAGTGTCACTGTGCTGCACTGTTCCAAGATCTGATGACAAGCTAGTTCACAAACTCTTTAAGCCGTGTCTAATCTATTAAACACATTGATATAATTTCTAATTTCAATTATTTTATATCTTTATTGCTGGAAATTCCACTTGGTTCTTTTTTGAAAATGCTAGGTCAGGATTTTAGAGATTCTCATTCTTAGAGGAAATGTCTAACCTTGCCTTTTTAAATATAGAAAACATTGTTTTATTACCTGTCTGGTAATTCCATTATCTAAATGTTTATGAGTCCACACTGCTGGCTGTCTCTGCAGCTTCTTGCTCATGGTGTCTCATTTTCTTGTGTGCTTTGTATTACTATAAACACTCTATTTTCCTTAGAAAATCATCTGTGGAACTTCTTTGAAGCAGGGATGAAGAGAGAATTTACTTTAGCCTCTGTCGGTTGCCTGGGGACACTATTGGTTCTAGGCAATTTTAAGCTGAATTAGCAGATCACGTTTTTGACCTCCATCAGGTGTACTGGACACGTGATGTAGAAGAGGAAGAAATTGTTTTTCCTACTACCCTCCTAAATTCTCCAGCTGGGCCCTGCAAACTGGACTGACAAAGGACAAATTAACAAGAGAAAAACAAACAGAAGTTTATTAACATGTGCATCACACACACACACACACACACACACACACAGGCGGGAGCACCCAGATATGAGTAAATGAAAGGGTGGCTAGAATTGGGCTTATATGGCCTCTTGGCAAAGGAACAATACATTTTTCGAGATGTGACGATGTAAAGCAAAGGCCTCTGTGTTTCTAGGGTGGCAAGTTTTTGGAAGGCAGATAATGAAAGGAAGGGAAGTAATGAAACCCGTAAGGGCCAGTTAGTAAAGTCTGTTATGTAGAGTCCACTGGGTTGATAGGACCTAAACTTGTCTCTGACGATTTACTTTTGTACTTTCTAATAGAGAAGAAAGTGGGTGGGGGGCCCTTTTATAAAGCTATGCCCCCTTTTAGGCAAACAGGGAGAGGGCAGAGAGCTTTAACTGTATCTGTGTCTTCTCAGTTTTTTACAACTCAAAATAATCCTGACGCTGAAGTGGCATGTTTAGGGGGTGGCCTTTTCTGCTACCCTATGTTGGCAAATCTGCCCAGGGCAAGGTGGTGACTACAACTCCTTAGAGATACCCACTCCTCCCCCACCCTGCTCTGCTCAGTGCCAAACAAACGAACAACCACCCCTCTCCCTGCTGTCCCCTGGGAGTGGGGGCAGAGTGGAAAGTTACATCTGATTACACTTTCTCCTAAGGGTTTGACTCTGAGAATATCAATTTACGATAGAAGCATCTTCTTTCAATGATCATTTTGAGAAACCTCTTGGGATTGCTTGTTTGTTGTTGTTTTCTATTTGGGGCACTCTGCCACTACAACCAAAGCAGCTTACCTATTTGTCAAATGCCTTCAAGGCCAAAGTCACTTCACACCTCTGCTTACCTCCTTCGGGTCCTTTAGAATCTGACCTCCTAATCCCTCAATTAACTTGTCGTTTCTTTGATGCTGTTGGGCATAATTTTTAATGAATATTTCTCCAGAGTTTTTTAGTTTCCAGCAGGAGGATTGGTCCTATTAACATATATTGTAGTAATTCCAGAGACAGCTATAGAATGATTCTGAAAAAGAGACCGACAGTAAGAGAAAATCTAATACTGACTTGAAATTAAAGTTCTGAAATCTCTCTTAGAACACAGGAGTTGGAGATCCTGGGGAAGAAGGAGAGTAAAAATATTCTCTAATCAGTGTTGGAAAAGTTCAGTAATAGAACATCTTGTTTTGTCCATTCAGGCTGCTATGACAAAGTACCAAAGACTGGGTGGCTTCAACAACACTTAGTCCTCCCAATTCTGGCGACTGAGAAGTCCAAGATCAAGGAGCCAGCGGATTCAGGTCTGGTGAGAGCCCACTTCCCAATTCATATATGGCCAATTTCTCTTTGTATCCTCACATGGCAGAAGGGGTGAGAGACCCCTCTGGGGTCTCTTTTATTAGGGCACTAATCCCATTCAGGAGGGCTCCACCCTCACGACCTAATTACTTCCCAAAGATTCCACCTCTTAGTACAATCCCATTGGGGGTGAGGAGTTCGACATACAAATGTGGGGGGGAAGGGGGGACATAAACATTCAATCCTTTGTATTCTACCCTTGGCCCTACAAGATTCATGTCCTTCTCACATGCAAACCAAAGCCATTTCATCCCAACAGCCCCAAAGTCTTCACTGATCCCAGCGTCAACTCTCAAGTCCAAAGTCTCATCTAAACACCATCTATACCAGACATCAGTGAGATTTAAGGTGCATTTCACCCAGAGGCAAAACTCCTCTCCAGCTGTGAACCTGTGAAACCAAAAAAGTTATGTGCTTCTGGGCTTCCCTGGTGGCTCAATGGTGAAGAATCCGCCTGCCAATTGCAGGGGACATGGGTTCGAGCCCTGGCCCGGGAAGATCTCACATGCTGCGGAGCAACAAACCCACGCGCCACAACTACTGAGCCTGCACTCTAGAGCCCGCGAGCCACAACTACTGAGCCTGCATGCCACAGCTACTGAAGCCTGCATGCCTAGAGCCTGTGCTCTGCAACAAGAGAAGCCACCACAACAAGAGAGACCACCGCAAGAATAAGTCTGCGCACCGCAATGAAGAGAAGCCCCCACTCGCCGCAACTAGAGAAAGCCTGTGTGCAGCAAAACCCAACACAGCCAAAATAAATAAATAAATAACTTAAAAAAAAAAAAAAAAAAGTTATGCGCTTCCAAAATATAATGGGACAGCCACAGGACAGACTTTCGTCTTCCAAAATGGAGAAAGAAGAAAGAAGGAGGGGGTGACGGGTCCAAAGTGAGTCCAAAATCTAGCCAGGTAAGCTCCATGAGATCTGAGAGTTCAAGAATAAACCTTTGGCTTGATACTCTGCCTTCCAGACCCAGACACACGGGGGAAGCAACCCCGTCTTCTCAGACCCACTGGCATGCAACCTCCCTCCCACTTCTTGGCTGCGGGCTCTCCCCACTGTAGCTCTCTGAAGTGTGCCTCCCCCCATGCCAAGGCTCTCGATGGGGGCCCTGTCCATGCTGAGGTCTCTGTTAGGGTGAGGGTTGTGTCCCCCTAGCTCCACTGGGCTGCCTTGCCCCCCAGGGCTCATGAGGGTCATGGTGCTGCAGGCAGCTCTGTCCCCGGGGTCCATACATTCTGAGCCTCTGCTGGAGTAACAGCCCTGAGGACCTCTGAAATTTTGAACCTTTGGGGTCCCTTCTTCCCGCATCTTGAAGAACAGCACACATTCACAGCCCCATCATTCTACGGTCCAGTCTTGTGGGATCTAAGAAGTCCCATGGTCTTCCTCCATTTGGTTCTGTTATCTCGGTTTCCTTTAGTCACAGCTGGCAATGTTTCTGCTGGTATAATTCCACCTCCATTCTGGGCTGCTTTTGAGATGGCTGCTTAAGTCAATGGTTCCCACCCACACTCATCTCTTTGTCAAATGGTCAGTCGGCCACATCATGAGTGGTCGCCTCCAAACACACTTTTCTCATTTTTTTGGAATACAGACAGACTGAGAATTTCCTAAACCTTTAAGTTCTGCTTGCTTTCCACTGGACAATTCTGCCTTTAAGCCATTCTCTCTTTTCACATTTTGCTCTACAGAGTCAGGAGGAGCCAAACTGTACCTTCGACACTTAGAAATCTCTTTGCTAAATACCTGACTCCATGCTCAGAAGTTCTATCTTCCACGAAACACTAAACATGAACAGAATTCAGTCACATCCTGTACCACTTATAACAAGGGTGGTCTTTTCTCCATCATTTAATAGCTTGTTCCTCATTTCCATCTGAGACCAAATCGGAATGGCCTTCCCCATCCCCATTTCTACCAACGTTCTGTCATGATTATTCATATTCTGAGAAGATGGACGTTTTCTTTGCATCTCCCCTCTTTTCTTTCTGAGCTCACACCAGAACTGCCTCTAATGCTCCATCACTGCAATGTACACTATTTCTAGCAGGTGCCTCAGAACTCTTCTAGCCTCTACCCACGACCCAGTCCCAAACCACTTCCACGCTTTTAGAATGCATGCCATCCCCTCAGTACCAATTTTCTTAGTTCAGGCTGCTATTTCAAAGGACCATCGACTAGGTTGCTTAGACACTTACTTCTCACAGTTTTGGAGGCTGGTAAATCCAAGATCAAGGCACCGGCATATCTGGTGTTTGCTGAGAGCGTACCTCTTGGTTCATACACGGGTGACTTCTCATTTCATCCTCGCATGGCAGAAAGAAGGCAAGAGAGCTCTCTGAGGTCCCTTTTGTTGGGGCACTAATCCATTCATGAGGGCTCCAGCCTCATGACCTAATTACTTTCCTAAGGCCTTATCTCCTAATACTATCACATCAGGGTTAGGATTTCAACAAATAAAATTTGGATGGGCCTATTCAGTCCATTGACATTTTCATAAGTAGGAAACTCTTACTTCCATAAATAGTGGAAAATGTATGCTTCAGTATGAGGGTCAAAAAAATGTTCATCCCTAGCAAAATGGAAAAATACGGTAGAACTTTTAAATGGATAAGAAAAAAACCAGAAAGTAAATAAAATCAGCTAAAAAAAAAAAGGAGAATCACAAAGTAAAACAAATCATCAAGAGGGGCATAATGAGATTAAGCATCATATGTTAAACCAAATATAAGCAGTATGAATTAGCCCATTAAAATCGCAGAGATTGTCATACTGAGTTAAAAAACAAAACCCAGATGTATGTTGTTAATAAGGAACATTTTTTTAAAATGGAAAAGAAACGTTGAAAATCAAGGGATGAGCAAAGAGATGTCAAGCAAATGCAAACAAGAAGAAAGCAGGGATGGCAGTATTAATATCAGACGGGGTGGAACTTAAGGCTAAAAGCCCAAAACGAGGACGAACACTGTGTAGTAATAAAAGACAATTTATGAAGAAGAAACAACGATCATAAACCTGTATGTTCGATAAAAACATAGCACCAAAGTATATGATATTAATGATTAGGGAGTCCAAGAAACGTTGATAAAAGAAAAAAACAACAACAACTGTCCTGGAATTTTTTTTTTTTTTTTTTTTTGTGGTACGCGGGCCTCTCACTGTTGTGGCCTCTCCCGTTGCGGAGCACAGGCTCCGGACGCGCAGGCTCAGTGGCCATGGCTCACGGGCCCAGCCACTCCGCGGCATGTGGATCTTCCCGGACCGGGGCACGAACCCATGTCCCCTGCATCCGTGGGCGGATTCTCAACCACTGCACCACCAGGGAAGCCCTGTCCTGGAAATTTTTAATGTCTCTCTTTCAAAATCAGACAGTTCTGGGGTACAGAAAATAAGTTGTTGTTGTTGTTGTTTTTGGACACAATTGAATAATACATGAAGATATATAGATTTTTTTTCCCTCACATCCGTGGACCCTTTACAGAAATCAGTTACGTACTTGGCCACAGAGAAAGCACAACAAATTCAAAGAAGGAGGACGTTTTTAGGCTATATTCTCTGATCATAATCCAGTAAAATTAGAAATAAAAAATATGACTGAAAAACCGTCAGTACTAGGAAGAAACGTTTCTCCTTAAATAACTCTGGGACCAAAGAAATAGGAAACCAAAATTGAAATTGTAAGTCAGTTAGAGAAAGAGAAAAGAACGGATCATACCAAAATACGTATAGCAGTGGAAGCTATGCTCCAAGGAAAATTAATAGCCCTAAATGCTTTTATTACTGCAGATAAAAATTAGAATTAATTTATTTAAAAATAGAAATAGAAGAAAAATAATAAATCAACAAGTTTAATCTTGAAGGAACATAAAACAATAAACGGGCAAATTTCCCAACAAGTCTAACCAGGAAAAATGAAGTAAGACTAAAGAAAGTGAAGTTAGAATAAAAATATGTAACACAGCGATAAATACTAATGATAAGTAAATACCGCATTCAATCAATCAATCAGATTTCTAAATCTGATGAAATTTACAATCATATGGAAAAAGTACAATTACTAAAGGACCCCGCTGCCCCCAACTCTAAACCTGAAAAGACCGAAAAGACTGAATAAGTTTCAAAGAATTTACCACCTAACAAGGCCCTGGGGCTGAAAATGTGCCCAAGGTAAGAGCCAATGTATCAAGGACCAAAAACTTACAAGAATATATAAACTCTTCACAGGTCCTGATCCATTGGTTGGGGAAAAAAGAAATACTGTTAGCAGAAAAGAAAAATTATAGGTCAATATAATACATAAGACACAATTACAAATGAAACAAAAATTCAATAAAAAAACCCAAAAATTCTTCAGAATATTAAAAGAACACCCTTCCTCAGGGAGGTCTGATTTAACTAAAGGATGCAAAGTAATTTAAGAAGAAGTCTAACAATTACATGCATCACGTACTTTTCTTTCAGCAATGGTGAGACCATTGTTAAAATTAACATCCATAACTAATAAGAACCTGAAAAAAGAAAGGATCCTTCCTTAATGTGACAACTGCCAAAATACTTTATAAGGATTCCTGCCCGTTACGTTATTTAGTAGAATTCTCTGCAAGTGGGGTGGGTACCCAATAAATGTCCGCTCAAGGAACTGAACGCTTATGGACAGATGAACGGTCTGGCAGTAAACAGGATAGGGTTCCAGAGGAGAAATGCTCGCAAGAGTCTACACTGCTCAGGGGTGGGGGGCGTGGTCAGACTTAAGACATTTGCAGGGGCTTCCCTGGTGGCGCAGTGGTGGAGAATCCGCCTGCCAATGCAGGGGACACGGGTTCGAGCCCTGGTCCGGGAAGATCCCACATGCCCGCGGAGCAGCTAAGCCCGTGTGCCACAGCTACTGAGCCTGAGCTCTAGAGCCCGTGAACCATAACGACCGAGCCCACGTGCCACAGCTACTGAAGCCCGCGTGCCACAACTACTGAAGCCCGTGCACCTAGAGCCCGTGCTCCCAATGAGAAGACACCGCAATGAGCAGCCCGCGCACTGCAACGAAGAGTAGCCCCACTCGCCACAACTAGAGAAAGCCCGTGCTCGGCAACGAAGACCCGACGCGGCCCAAAATAAATAAATTTATTTTTTAAAAAAGACATTTACAGAGGCAAAAGGAGCGGAATATTAGGAGCACAGGATTCTGAGTAGCAGGATGAAGGATCAGCTAGGAGACAGTTTCTTTCTCCTGCGGGTACCTCTGTGAGGGGGTGAGATGTGCTTCATCCCATTTTAGGGATGTACGTCTGAAGGAGAATGGACCTCAAAACCCAAAACCTGCAGCAAGATGAGCAATTAAGAGTCTGTACGTAACAGTTCAGGTCGAGGCCCAAGGTCTGACGGAGTAGGATGATGAGGGGGTGGGGAGGGGAAGGGGAATGGGGACCGGGGGAGGGGGAGGAGTGGGGGAGAGAACTGAGTGGGTCCTGCTCTGCGGACGCTGCAGCCCCACCGTCACCACTCCCTGAGGTCAGGTCAGACATGCCCCTCCCCCAGTTCTCAGAGCCCATCCATCACCCACCTTCCTGATTTTACACCTGAAATCTCTCTCACATCACTGTGGTCCATGTCTCTTTGCTACCATCTCTTACACCCTTCTCCACCTAGACATTCTCGCAGGGCTGCCTGGATAACTTCCAAGTGCTTTTCCACATCTACTCCAGTCCCTTCAAATCTGTTCTTCAAACCAAGCTTGCACCATTTTTAACTGAAAATATAGTATTTTCTTTGCTTCATTCTCTGTTTCTCTCTCTCACTCACACACCACAGCCACACTCAGCACATTTTTCCTGAGTTCCTAACGGGCTCCAAAAGCACAGTTCTAGACAAAGGAAACAGCAATTTCAATTCTCCTTCCCTTGCAGCGGTTCTCTAGTAGAGCAGGGAGCGAATGAATGAAGAGAAGCAATGTCAGCCCTGCCTAACTGTAACACGGGATTAGCCAAGCAGGGTAGAGGCCGGGGCAGAAGGAGGGCCTCCTCGTGGACTGGGGAGCCCGGGAGGCGAGGGAAACCGAGGGCTACACGACATCCACCTTCACCTTCTGAGATCCTGTGCTTTCTCAAGGGGGTTACCTGATTTTTGAAGATTTTTTAATCTGTAGCTTGATTTCAATCACTCCAAGTCCACTTATGCTCCAAGCACCGAGAAAGTAATAAAATTCTTCTTGGGATCAAGTGATCAGGTTTGCCTCACTAATTTTAGAATGTTAAAAAATGTTGAACCACAAGAATAGGAACTCTATTGGAAACTACGTTCTCAAGTAAGACCCTTTTTTAGGTAAATAAAAGCCACTTGGCTCTTGGTGACTGTATTACACATACTTTCCTCAGATTTTTCTAGGGCTAAACCCTTGGAAATATATATAACTGGCTTAGAAAAACAAAATGTGGCTCTCTTTCTGTCTACCCCTTTGTTGTTGGTTTTTCCACTTCTAGAAGCTTTTATAAACAATTCTCAGGGCAATTTAAATTAGGTATAAAAAGCCTCCAGCCTTTAGACTGACCTCAGCTTTCAGCTTAATTCTAGGAATCCTGTCACATTCTAGATGAGAAAATTAACCCTTAGGGATTCCTTGCCCTCCACTAAAACCAATTTTTGCCTACAGGTGTGTAAAGGAAATACAAATTTGAACATTTAATGTGGAAATATCTTCAGAGTTTAAAAAATCACCTATTGTACAAAAAAGGGGGGGGTTTCTCAGGGAATTGACATTCTGAAGTACAGATAACCTCGCAATAATTCAGCACCTTACTTTTATAGGGTATTCCCAAAAAGATCCTTCGCAAAGCTTATTCAAGTTCAAAGAGAGGAACCATAGTCAACTATGGGGTTTGGGTAAGAAAAAAAAGGGATGGTTGTGTTAAAAGTCATGCATATTATGAAGACAGGGAAATTTGGAGGCTGCTGTCATCTCTACAGATGTGAAATAAACACCAAAAATGCCAAGAGCTTGAATTAACCACTGAAAGAAAGACTAAATGAAAAAGATGTTTTACAGATGGAAACGGAAATGTGGACAACAGAAAAGGGTCCCTAGGTGATTTCTTACAGATATACACAGCCTCTCAGAGAACAAATTCTACCTAAAAAACATGTGCGTTTCTCCATGGTGTGTGGAGAAGAGTGTTTTGTTTTGTTTTCTTAAAGCAGGTCATTTTCTTGATTTAAATTAGATTTTTCTATTAATATATTATCAGTGGAACAGATATGCCAAAAATAATTTGAAAAGTACATTGTAAAAGACTCCAGAGCCAAAAGAAAGGGGTGTTTTGGGGGTGGCTTTCTTTTTCTTAGCCCATCAAGTAAGCCTGCTTTTGGGGGTGATGGACATGCTCTAGAATTGAAGGTGGTGATGGTCGCACAATTCTGGGAATATTGTTAAAGCCACTGAATTATACGCTTTAAGTGAGTCAATTGTATGGAATGTGATTTGTATTTAAATAAAGCTGAAATAAATATTCCAACTTAAGTGGTCAGGAGCAAAGGCCTGGCTGTGAAAGTTTTCAGAGAATCCAGTTTACTGGGATAGAGGTTTCACAAGCCTTTGAGTAGAACAGGCATTAAGAACAGTCAAGGGGGATGCAGGGGCTGAATGGGTCTTTGCATCGCACTTTCTCTGAACCTTGTCTACTTCTTCCCTGAATGTCTCTTCTCCACTGTCCACTATTCCTTTCCAGAAATTTCTAGTTGCCAATGTTGTCCTGATTGACCTTATGTCTCTTATTTGTTCATAATACTGAATCATGGATGTGCTACCTATTATATTCATTTTTAAAAGCTCTTGATTCCCCAGCTAAATGTGAAAATCTTAACGAATTTGTTCTTTGTTGTCATTGTTTTGTTTTAATTTAAAAACTATGTGGGCTTCTTTCTTCTGGGCAACAGATTTTAAGTGTGTGTGTTTCAGGAAAACTCAATTCAGAAAGATGCCACATTGAACATCTCAGAGTTCGATTTTTTTTTTTTTTTTTTAATCCACAAGCAGGTTACGTCATTTGGGGAGTTCAATCAGGAAAACTGAGACAGGTCATTTTCTTGATTTAAAAGATGTCAGAATTGTTTCTGGGTTTCAGATACTTGTAAGGAACCATGACTGTTTGAGCTTGGGCCACATGAAACTCACTTCACACCATCCCCAACTCCTTAGATAGGATTCCTCCTTAAATAGGACTATTCTTTCAAAATGCAGAGTTCAGACTTAGAAAAAATTTCCACCAGAGGGAGAATACTTGCTGGGTCAAAGGACTCAGTGTCAGAGACATCTATGGTAGTGAACTTGTGTCATAAATCTTTCCCATGTAAGTGAAGTCACTGAGCTTACTGGAAAATGTAGCTAAAAAACCCTATTTTATAAGATTATGGTAGATTTGTTGGAAGGGGAGTGAGAGGCTCCCCTCCTTTCCTCCCTCCCTCCCTCCTCCCTCCAGAACAAACTGGCTCCAGGAGAAGCCAAAGGTCCATCATTTCATTAAGGCCTTTTTTTTTTCAGACATGAGCTCATCGCTTTCAGTTCAATAGTAATACATGATTTGTAGGGAGCAACTTACATCAGTGCCTTGTAAATAACCATTTGACTTCCTTGAAATGGTGGCTCAGACGCTGGATGCACACATGGGTACCAACTCTGCAGCCTCCCAGTCCCTTGATGCCAGACCAGGGAGCGGAAGCCCGCGGAGCCTGCCAAAGGGATGGGTGGCAGAGCATGCCACAGACACACAACCATTTCGGACAGTGTCACTGTGCCCCGGTAGGCACGACAGAAGCCGAGTGGGCTGCATTCCTGGGGTCAGGCAGTCCCCAAAGATTTTTCCTAGTGAGTCTGCTCGTGAGTAAGTGGCAAGAATCTCCCCTCCCACCACCAGAGTCCTTCACATATAGCGGCCCTCACAGGCTGCTCTCAAGTGCCCCCAGTGGAAAGGGCAGAGTTCACCATGGTCAACCATGCAGGTGACGGTGCTCAGCCCCCCACACCGAGCAGGGAACTCTGCTGCTTGCACACGAGGAAGAGTGCTTGTACTTATTTGCACGCAGGTCCAGGACTGGAGAGTTTGGAAAGGCAGAATAGGGCTTCTCGGCTTAATCTTTCATCCAGTTCTTAGGGCTCCATTGACAGAAACCGAAACTGCTTGCATGAGTTGTCTCACAACAGGAGGTCCTGATAAGGGACACGGTGTTGCCACTGAAAACTAACCAGGAGAATTCGGGAGGGGCCAAAAGGAGGGAGGAGACACCAGCCCATAATATGTTCTGCCAACCTCCCAGAAACGCTTGCACTGGAATCCATCTTGGCTGAGAGATGTACACACCACCAGGAAGGACCCGAGTCAGACCAAATATGGGCACAAGCAAGATGATTGGCCAGAGACAACCCGGAAAGCTAAGCCCATCACCATAACACCTGAGACTGTGAGCCACATGTCAGAGCAGTTCTCCTGGGTTCCCTCACCCTGCTGCTCTCTGCCGGGCGCCCCTCCCCAACAAAGTCTCTTGCTTTGTGGGTACACGTGTCTCCTCGGACAATCCATTTCCAAGTGTTAGACAAGAGTCCACTCTCGGGCTCTGGAAGAGGTTCCCCTTCCAGTAACACAATGACCCCAAAACCTTCATCAAAAAGGATTATTTTTTTTTTTTTAGGAAGAATGCAAAAGGATGGAGACTCAGAGTCAAAAGACCTGAGCTTGAGGACCATGCAGTCTATGCGTCGAGGCTCTGAGCGGGGCTTCCTCCACCTGGGTCAAGATGTGCAAGCTCTTGACAGTCTCCTCAACGGCGACCGGGACTGCCTAAGACACCTCTCCTACCCATCTCAAACGAGGGTGCACATGTGCTCTGAAGCTATACAGTGCTGGGCAAATGTTAGGTAGATCAACCACAAACCCACCTAGAGCCTGAAGCCATTTCCAACACGTGGGTTGAGAATCCCTATCCCTGGAACCCTACCTTCCAACCTGTGGGAGGCTGAATTACTGAATTCCTAAAAAGCAATTTCCTGCGAGCCCTCCAATCCATAGCAAGCACGCGATACAATCAACATTTACGGCTATGCAATGATTAAGATCACGCCTTGAATGTATTTGAAACAAGTCGTTGAGATGTCCGTGATCTAGTCAGAGAAAAAGCAGATTAGAAAACAGTGCGATCCCATTCGGGGGGACTCTGCAATGATTAAGATCACGCCTTGAATGTATTTGAAACAAGTCGTTGAGATGTCCGTGATCTAGTCAGAGAAAAAGCAGATTAGAAAACAGTGCGATCCCATTCGGGGGGACTCTGCGTGTGCACACACAGGCAGAGACACGGGGCACGTAAAAGTGGCTTTTGCTTGGAACTACAAAAGCACGTCTCGTTTCTTTTCTTCTTTTCGCATCATGTGATTTTTTCAATTTTTCCAAAAACTATGTATTTATACTACTGAGGAAAAAAAATGAAGGGCAACACAAGGCATTCTGAAGAGTCACTGCTTCATCTCTGGCTCTTCTCTTCCCCAAGGGCCCCAGAGGCAGGGGACCTTTCTGCTCACCTGCAGGCCTGCCCTGCCAGACCAGGACCCTCTCCCAAGTTCAGGGCTCCATCCTCCTCAGCCCCCTGTGTTCTCACCCAACAGCCAGGTGGGGCTCAAAGTTCAGGCTCCCTTGCGGTCCTTGATGGGATAAGAGACATCCAGCAATGGAGAGAGGGCTTCTCTTACGGGAGGGGCCGCACTGCAAAGATGTGGGCAGCGTTGCTCAGGGAAAGGAGAATCCATTGTCAAGGACTCAAACCAGAACGTCTGTCTTTTAAGGTACATGTGTGTGCGTGTGCATGTGTGGGCAGAGGATTAATTCGGTGTCACAGAGAATTGTTAACGCTGGCTATGTTTCTGGGTTACTGGACCCCTAACAAAGCAGAGACAATATGTAAAGCTTCACTGTGTAAAGAAACACAAATTACAGGCATTTATGGGATCTGGTCGCCATTCATATGGAAAAACTTCCCTGGCAAAACAATTATCCATATTGTTAAATTCACGGCTGTTGCCAGATTAACTGTTGTAAATTTTAATTAACTGCAACACAAACTGCTGGAGGGGCTCAGGCATCGCACGTTGGCCGGCCGTGAAACACTATTGTCTGCTCCCAACTTTGAGAAACTTTAGAGAAAGTTGACCACAATGACAAGATGGGGCCACATGCTTAAGCACAGTTCACTGCTCCTTGTGTGATTATCGCTATGGCATGAAGCTAGTCAATCTCCCCAAATTTTAAACAACAAAGCTGTATTAAGTCTTCAAAAGCTAAAATGCATCTCTTACTGTTTTCGACCTGTCTCTCCATTACTTACTGTTCAACCATTTTGCACCAACATACCAACCAGATGGCTTACATTCATCTTATTTACACTATTTTTTTCAGCCAAACAGTATTAATCCAATCGTATAAACTGATCCATGTAAACTCCTTGAGGCCTCAGACCTACAGCAGCCTCTTCTCTTCCTTCTTGCCCTGGTTGGGTCACCTTGTGGTCCTCCATCCATCTGTCCAGACTCTGCATCCTCAGAACCGTTTCATCACTCCCCAGTGCCTTCTCTCCTTTCCCTCGGAGCCTCGGTGGGTGGTCCACAGAGTCCAGGCTTTGGCACCATCTCTTATTTCAGAGCATTTCCTTGTCTTGGTGTGACTGCTGAAATGACTGTTGACAGAAATAAAATCGCCCACAAGGACAGATGTCCTGACCCAGCAGATGGAGGGTAACTGGAATTTAAAATGTCTCTTGGTCCATCTTTATGCATTTCTTGCCCCCAATACTGTAGAGCTTAATCAATTAATCAGTGCATATTTACTGAGAGGCTAAGTAGTGCCTAGTGTTTTGCCTGCGCTCTAGGGAATACTAAAAAGCACAGCCCCCCCCCCCCCCCCGAACTAGAGGACCGATACCCATCTATTTAGTTGGGAAAGGGGAAGTTGGGGGAGGAAATTAACCTTCAAGAAACAGAAAAGGATGACACACACCCCAGTCAGACTGACCAGGTAAGATACAGTGAAGTAAGATGGGGTGATTGGCGAGAAGCAGGTTAGAGAAAGATGGATCTGACTGGATCCTGAAAGATGGAGAAGATGTGGACATGAACTTGAGGAGTTTGATCTTATAAAAGGTTCAAAAGACACCAGAGACTCTGATAGGGGAGTGTTACATGGCACGCTGCAAGTTCCGTCTTAAAAAGATTCCCCTGCTCGTTCTCTACACATAACAGTGGAAGCAGGGGCGTCGGGGAAGCCAGTTTTAGACACAACCCTGCGAGACAACCTCTAACAGCCTCTCACGGCCCACCTATTCAAACTCTGTCACTGGGCATCCAAGCCTGATAGAAAGGGTGCTTGGTTTTTAAAAAGGGCTGAGATGGAACCAATTAGATTTGGGTTTTTACAAAACATCAGACCACAGAGCTTGAGCACTAAAGACAAAATGACCAATTAACTTATTCTTCTCATTTTACAGGTGAAAAGGGTGAGGTGCAAAGAACTTAAGAAATACACCTGAAGTGTCCTGAGGCCCAGGACCCAGTACTCTGTACCTTCAATATTCCCGAAGTCAGGACGTGAAAGAACCTCAGGTTCAGAGGGAGACTCTATCTGCAAGGAAGACTCCTTACGCGAATTCTCCTTACACAAACTCTCCTTACACGAATTCTCCTTACACGAATTCTCACGTGAATTTTCTTAACTGAAGAAACATCTCAAGAGCTCCCCCAAGCAATGGGATTTCAGTGCCACCACTGAATAGGATTTTCCATGGAGACAATATTGCTTTTGGTTGAGATAACCTAAACAAAACTGTTCACACAAACCTAAACCCAACTGTTACTTCCTGACACGAAGAGTGGAGGTTAGGAGAAACACTTCCAAAACATAGGCCAAGGAAAATCTCAGCAGAAAAAGAAACAAAATATAGGAACACCTTGAAGGACTAGACAAAATACTGATCAAGGTGATGACACCTTGTTGACACCTCACTGAGAAAAAGTGCTTGGAAGCGGAATTTTTCTCCCCTTAGCTGCTCAGCCTGCAGTCAGGGTGTATCCTCAAATTGTTAAGAACTCCAGACACCCAAACAAGAAGTGCTTCCTGCTAACAAGGGCCATGTCTTAACCTGTCTGTCCACTTGTCCCCAAACCCCTAGCTCCCCGACCCAAACCAGGTTGTACCCGTGTCCCTAACAAATCTTACACCTCCAGGGCTTGGTCCAGAGTGGCTCTCTCCACTCTACCTAAAACTCCTTGGAGTCCAGCTCAAGTCCCAACCTTCTCAGGATGTCATCCCAGCTTGCCCAACACTGGCTAAAGCATCCACCACCCTGCATTGTTCCCTGGGCTATTCGTGCCCATCTTTCCAGCTCAGCTTATCAGCTCTTTCAAGGCAGGGAGAGCAAAGAACACATTTTCCAAATATCTCAGTGTTACGGAGGAGCCCGGAGCCGGGTGTCAGCCTTCTAATTCATTTCAGGACCAGACCCGTGCATAAATCCTCAAGGCATCATCGAATAGGTATTTTGTAAACAGAAAGAAATGCAACGTGAACAGCCTTTAACTCTCTGGTTTTCCAGACCTTGCACACAGCTTATCCAAAACAAGTTACTCAGCTATAGACCCTTTGTTAGACCTGCTTCGAATCTGTGTAACTACATTTAGCTCCTTGTTTTTGGAGTCAGAGAAGTAGCCGAATTATAATGTCCTCCCTTCCCCCTGCAAGAAGAGCAGCAAAAAAGAGAAGCTGGAGACGGTATTTGTCAAGGGCTGAGAGGAAACCCTTCTCCTAAGTGTCTATTTCAGATAGCGAGGGGCAAGGAGAAAGAATTAGAGAACTTGACAGTAAATCAAAGAAAACGTGGCCATGAGATGTACGGCAACTCAGGTCTCAGGGGATGCTGAGACACGACACCCCTGACTGCTCAAAGGTCCACCCACCGAAACACTTGAGAAATGGATCAGACGTGGAGGAAAGTTTGCCCAGCTTGTTAGCCAGGGCCTGGAGAGAGAAGCTTGATAAAGAAGGGCGAGTCAAGAGGGAGAGAAGCCTTAAATCAATATTTAGACTACCCCAGAGAGACAGATGAGACCTGGAAGACAGGGGCCGATCTGTGGTCCAGAAAGGACGAAGTACGCCACCCAGGGCCCAGCACGAGAGGAAGTGAGCTCATTAGTCTGAGGCTGACGGAAGGCTGGAACATTTGAGACCCACGCTAATACCCTCAGCCACCCTCAGTGGGACCAAGGAACAGCAGTGTGCGGTTCGTTCGTATCTCCTAGACTTCCTCCAACTCTGAGATGGTATTTTTGGCCTCCTACCCGGCGAACCTCACTATCTTTGGAGAAGATCCGTAGACGGCAGAACTTAAGATACTGTCACTGGGGGTTTCCCGGAAGCCCTTTTCTCCTGGAGGTATCTGTGCTAGTGTCAGTAGCAGCACCTGTCTCTCTGCACGGCTATTAAGGCTCTACGCATTGTTCTGGCATCTTCAGCGATGGCCCTAGTACCAGAGAGGACTCTGGGCTGCTGGGAGCAGCGTGTGCTGGAGCATCCTCAGATGAGCTGGCTGCTGTCCGGAGGAGGGCCAGGCCCAAGAGCCGGCCACACTGCAGGCCTTGGCAGCTCAGGCTGGCCACCCGGGGCTGAGTCCCGCAGGAATGAGCCTGGGTTGAAACCACCATCAATCTCCGTTTCAAAATCCTTGTTAAGTTTCGGTTTTGTTTTGTTTTGTTTAAATGTTGGTTAAACATCTTTGGTTCTGGAAGAGAGGCGAGCTCTGAGTTCCTCAGTTCTAAGGAACTCCCTGAGGCCAAGTGTGTCTGATGAAGTATGAGAATCTTGATAAAGAGGACGTTAAACAGAAACTAAGTGTTTAATGTAAAAACCTGGCAGCTGTTGTTCATTTTCCTTAGTAATCTACCTGTCGAGGGATGGAGGTTCTCCCTTTGTTTTGGTTGGAAAATTCCTCTCTTTTGATTGGAAAAACACTGTCACTGAGGTTCATTTTTTTTTCTTCCAGTATAGAGATACATCTCTCTAAGTATTAGGTGTCCTATTTGTATACCTTAGAGAAAATGCTCAGGGGACACAGGAGGGTAATTAAGGGCCAATTAACATCTGCTCTGACTTATTTTTATCAGTGTAATGGGAAAGTGTACCCACAGTTAAGGGAGAGAGAGAAAAAGGTAGGCAGCTCTAAGGATAAAATCCAACCAGCGTAAAATCTTTTGACGCCAACATGACCTTGAAGGTCAAGGCTTATAAGTCAGTGCCTAAAATAGCGTCTGGTACACAGTAGGTGCTCAACGAATGCTTGTGGAGTGAAGGAGCGATTGAAGCTTGAGAATAAAATAAGTGGTGGTATATTAAGCCAGGACTGACGCTAGGACATGGAGAATTGTTATCTTATCGTGAGATTAGCAACGTGTGAGGTTTGTAGAAAACACTATGCGCGTATCTTTACATAGAGAAATGCTTCCCAAATGTTTCCACGTCGAGGCACACACAGATACCACCACCACGCGGGGTCAGATGAGATGTAACTCATGCAAAGGCAACTCGCCCCCCCGAGCTACAGCCACACTGGACCCCACCTGTCACTCCAAGAGCTAAGGAGACTGACAGCCTGGCCGGGAGTCCGTCCCCTCTTTGGGGAACACCACCGTGGGCTTCCGTTTCTCTGCTTTTCATGTCTATAGTGGTTGTTCTTTAAGGATCTGAATCACGGTATCCTGGTGCCTGAAGCCCCATCACCACATAATGAGGGTTTCTCCTAACTGCAGGCCAAGCATCTCAGAGGAAACGAACTCCCCTGAAACTAAAGCTAAAAATGTAATTGCCCCGGGATTATTTTAAAACTCCCCTCCAGCACCCCATTTGCTGTCCATAACATTTTTACCAAGAAGAACCTGAGGCTGTTCCTGCTTGTGACTTTCTAAGCCATCCTTTCTATTTCAAGCCTGAGTTCTGGGGTTGGGGGCTCAGGCGCTGATCTGCTCACGCCCAGTAAGTATCAACTGTGACGAAGAGGCTGACCAAGCCCCAGTTTTCTCCTCCTGGCACACAGCCACAGTGCTCACTGCCCAGCAGCCTTCCCACCATTAATGTGGCCCTGAGACTGGGTTCTCACCAATGCCAAGGGTCTGATGACCATGTGACTGCAGAAGGGACAAAGAAACTGAAATAGGTATGCCTCCCCTGTTCTCCTTCCCTTAGGGTGGGCCACAGGGAGATGCAGGACGGAATGAACCTGGAGCCCCGAATCACCAGCTGGAGAAGAGCTGCCCACCAACTGGGAGCAGCCACCTTGAACTGTCAGGTGAGGGAGAGAGAAACCTGCACTGCCTATGAGCCATGGAAGCAATTTGGGGTCTATGGGTTACAGCAGCTAGTATTACCCTAGTACAACTCCATGGGTCTGCAAAGCTCCACTCTGAGTCACTTTAAGTAATTCATCGCTCCCTGGGCCTCTCATGTAACAGCATTTCAGCCATTCCACAGTATGTCCTGGACCCAAGAGCCTACTGATCAGACTGACCCCAAAAGGATGACCGCCACAGCTGCCCCTTAGTTACCTGAGCCAGAGCAGAACTCCCAGCTCCTGGGTCCAGGGACATACAGCTTTATCCCAGGCGCATTCAAATGAGTGGAATCTCTCATCTGCTTTATTGGCTGACACCATAAAATGTCCTGACCTCAAATGAATTTTATGTATTTCTACAAACATAACATTTCTTGCCATTGTTTAATTTGAGATGTCTTGGGGATTTATTAATAGTTTCATAAAGATATTTTCTGTTTTATCTGACTGAAGTATTTGCCTAGGATAAAAAATATTCTTTTTTCCATGCATTTTTTTTTTCCCCCTATTTGCTCTCAGCGTTCGTGAGGCATTAACCCCACACTCGACTCAAGCCCCAGGTAGAACGCTCATTCCTAGGAGGGCAAAGCAATCAGGTCAGATCCCCGCAGAAAGGACATGAACACAAAAGGATTGTTGTTTTTCAGAGGATCATGGTGAAAATGACCATCACTTAAAGCCAAGCTGAAAAGAGGTATCAGAACTGTCTAAAACCCTCGCTATTCAAAGTGGGCTGGCGTCGCATGGGGAGCTACTCAGAAATACAGACTCTCAGGCCGTGCCCAGGCCTCCTGAATCAGAACCTGCATTAACAAAATCCGCACGTTGATTTGTGTGTACCTTCTAGCGGGAGAGGCACCGGTCCAAGGATCACAAAGATCTGGTGGTATAATTCTGCCGTTTACATCATTTCCTGTCTAGTGTCTTTAATCTGAATTAAATATATATATATATATACATATATATATATATATATATCAAGGCCCACTCTCTACATAGCTTGACTGACTTTACTGAAGCTCAGCTCTTTTGTGGATGCACAGAACCTAACCAACCTCCCTCTAAGTACCTTAGATCCTGCATCTGTGCCTTAAAATTACTTCCATTGAAAAATGCAAAATGTCTACTTAAAGGCTGGAGGAATCACCGATTTCCCATCTTTCTGTTGTCTGCATGAACTTGAGGTAACTCTGGACCACTGCTGGGGGATGCGGGGAACAGAAACTAATCTTGTGGGGAGAAGAGTGCGAGGAAAGGAAATATTGTAAGCATGGTGGTGTATGTCTTTCTAGTGTTTTTTTTCAAACATACTCTTAAAAGGCAACAGGTGAATATTGTGTTTACATTATTTTTTTTGCTTTGTATAATAAAAGTAAAAATTCCCCATATAAATAAATACAACATTTTTTAATGGCTGTGTGTTAGCCCATCCTACGGACTTCCTATGATTTCTGAATCCACATCCTGCGGCTGGAGCTGGTTGTTAACTCTTCACTATCTAAAAACGCTCCACGGCTCATCCCTGCCAATAAATTTCAGTCCACATTTCTGATCTCTTAAGATAAATCCTTGAAATTCTTTATGCTGAAACTTTAAGGCCTCAAGAAGTTTACCTTGTTCTGAAATATGAAATAGTAATCAATTCGTTAGTACTTGCTCCAACACCATTATTAGATAATCTAGCAAGTTTATGACACAATCACACACTAAGCTCTTATTCTCTTCCAACTAACCTCAAGCCATTTCCATTCAGTTTTACTTACTGTAGATCGCTAACATATGTTCATTTCTGATAGCAAAGGTTCATTCTTTTCTTTTCCTCACAATATTCTTGACTGTTTCGGCAACCTCTATAAGACATTCGAATTTCTCTTGGAATTTCACGGACCATCCAATTAACTTGAGGTAGACTGTCGATACTACACTCTCCCATCCAGAAGTGTGATGTCTCTCAGTGCAGTGAAATCGTTTGTCACTTACTAATGTCTGGTCATATTTTTGTGTATCCTGGACATTTCCTCCTTAAATTTAATCCTAGAGTGTTTTATATATATATATATTTTTTTTTTGCCATTGAGAATGAGATTATTGCCTACAGTTTCCTGCTGACACAGAGAAAAGTTATTGATTTTTTTTTTTGTTATTTTATAACTGACCATCTTACTGAACTCTTTTCATAAATGTAGCTGTTTTCCACTGATTTGGTTGGGTTTCCTGTAAATTACCTGCAAAGCAGTGGCAATTCTGACTCTTCCTTTCTAATATTTAAACATCTTCTCACTGTCTTTCTCCCTTTTCTTTTTTTTTTCTTGTCTTTAATATTTTTACCATACTTGCTTGATTTTGGTTTTTAAAATACGCTTGATCAATGGGATAGGGCATTGGTTATGGTCGTGCTTGTTTTTCAAACTTTGGTGTTAGGATCTGGGGATAGGGAAGATGGCCATTGTTCTAAGCTTTAAAACCACTGCATCCACATGGAAGTTTTTTTACTTGTAGAATACTTGAAAAAACTTACCCAAATGCCACTGTGGTTCAGATCTCTGACCGTCTGTAAAATTTCACTAATGCCTTTAGTCCAGTTACCTCCAGCCTCAACATGAATTGATATAGGGGTAGAGTCTCATCTTCAAATCTGGACAACCTCCATTTTTAAACAGTTTGATTATAAGCATAATGTATTTGTTTCCTCCATCTGTGGTTTATTCTCCACCATCATAATACTGTGTATGCTGTCCTTTCTCTTTTCCCCTTCTCTTCCTGCTCTGTTCCTTCCCTTCCCATGCTACTTCTCGAGCTCTCTCGTTTTCCCCTAGCTGACCATACACTGGTTACATTTACCAAGCACTATTATGTTTCCTCTTTAAACTGGATCCTGGTCATCAGTTCTAATATGCGGGTCGGGGTGTGGTGGGATCCCCGTACCATCAAGCAATTCTCCGGCAACAGATGGGGGTCCTGCAAGTCAACTAGGCTCTGCCACTATTTACCTGGAAATAGCATCACATTCCACGGTGAAGGGCTCAGTCCCACAAGACGGTCCCCTGCTTCAGAAGCCAATCACAAGTCCAGGCTGTCACCTGTGCTTCTGACTGACCAGCTTAACTCACAGGTTCCCATACCCCCCTCCTTGGGTTTAGATTAATTTGCTAGAGTGGCTCAGAGAACTCAGAGAAACCCGTTTACTCACTAGACTACCAGCTGATTTTAAAAGGATAAAACTCAGCAACAGCCGGATGGGAGAGATGCACAGGGCAAGGTATGGGGAAAGGGCATAGCCCGTCCATATTCTCTCTGAGAGTACCACTCCCTTCTAGAATCTCCAGGGAATCATCACAGAATATTCACCAACCCAAAAGCTCTCAGAACCCTATCCTTTTGGGGTTTTAACGGGGCTTTGTTACATAGGCACAGTTGATTAGATCATTGGCCACTGGCCATGGATTCAACCTCCAGCCCCTCTCCCCTCCCCAGAGGTCAGGGGGTGCGACTGACACTTCCAACCTCCAATCACTGGCCAATTTTCCTGGCCACCAGCCCCCATCCTCAGATGCCATCCAAAAGTCACCTTATTAACAAAAACACCTTTATAGCTCCCATCAGTTAGGAAATTCCAAAGGTTCTAGGTGCTTTGTGCCAGCAATGGGACAAAGACCCCCAAAATACGTATTTCTTACTATAAATCACAATATCACACTGTTCATAATTTTTTTTTTTTTTTTTGCAGTACACGGGCCTCTCACTGTTGTGGCCTCTCCCATGGCGGAGCACAGGCTCCGGACGCGCAGGCTCAGCGGCCACGGCTCACGGGCCCAGCCGCTCCGTGGCATGTGGGATCTTCCCGGACCGGGGCACGAACCCGTGGTCCCCTACATCGGCAGACGGACTCTCAACCACTGCGCCACCAGGGAAGCCCTGTTCATAATTTTTAAATGGAATAAATGGTTTAGTATTCTCTCTTAAATTTGTATACATGTATGCATATACATATTTACTTATATTGTATATTAAATATATATTCTTATTTTTTATAAAACAAGATATATGTCATATTATACTTACACCACCCTTGAGTTTTTCCTAGGGGTGTCACTCTTAATAGCAAAGAGCTTCTCACTTTATAGAATTTTCTGGTCTCCAGAGAGCACGTGCACCACGTAACACTCTTTATGGCATTTCAGTAATGGCCTCTACTCTAACTGTTTGGCTCAGAGCAACTTTCCTCTATCCCGAAGTCAACAGTTCCCAAATATCTCAGGAAAGAGGCTCTTCTCGGCCGGTAAGTTTAAGCAGAAAAACAAAGCCCACTTCAAGTATATTAGCAGAGGGAACGGACCGCAAGGTGATGGAGGTGAGTTAACTGGGAGATGAGCCACAGCAGGAGGCCGGGGCCAGCCTTGGCTGGAGACGCCAAGGATGTGGTGCTGACGTGGGGCACAGGGGCACCTGATGACCGTGGAGGACCTGCCTGTCCAGGGAGCCAGAGCCTGGAGCTGAGAAGGTGCAGCCCCGGAGGTCAGCCCCTCTGTGGGGCGAGCAAGCAGGCCAAGGACCAGGAAGGGATCCAAGGGCAGACAGACCTCGCACTGGCACGGGGCCTTAGCAAGAACAGACTGCTTTGTGTTTCTGGCTTTCAAAACTTAAGGACAGCATTCACTAGATACTAAATCAGTTTTCGGTCCACTGGGCTTTTAAGTCAATCTTGCGGTTAAGTCACCTTTGCTCTTTCCCACTGGGTCTAGATGGCATTGTACCAAGTCAGAATAGATGCGCCAGGAAGCTCAAGTTCGGGGACCGTCACCCACATAGCTGCCTTCCACCTCCTAGCAGGAGACTTAGCCATGTGTATACACAGTTTCTGTTTGGTTAAAAAAAAAAGGAAACTCAATCAGCCATGACTACTGTCTTTGCACTCTGCCTCCCCCGCTGTTACACTTACCCTGGTGTTGGGTCACCCTGGGGAGGCATCTTTTAAAGTAGACTAAAAGAAGTTTAGCTAGGGATGCGTTTCATTCTTCTTTAGTGGGATATATTTATGGGGTCCGCAGTCACTTCCATAAGAGCCGAAGTACTGCTTGCCATTCCGGCACAGCGAGAGCTTTTAGGACTACTCCCACTGTCTACCGTGCTGACTCAGCCAGCACTGTGAAACGAAAGTGGGAGGCCAGAGGTCACATCACAGTATGTGTGTCCTACAATGCTTGGAACCGGAAATACGAGAGTCGTGAAGAAAAATAAGAGCTGAAATGCCTGCACAAAATTTCTGCCAACCTTCTTATGTGCAAAATTGTGAGAGGATTCATTTATCTTGAACACCTGGTCCCAACTGGAACCCTCTCCTTTCCGAAATCTATCTGATAATGCACCATACATATTCTCAATTTATTTGAGGGAACAGTACAAAGTGTAGTTTATCCAAATTCTGTGTGTGCGTTAAGGCTTGCGGGAGAAGGCAGGGGTAACAGTCAAGCGAAAGATGCTCAAGTAATTTCACGGGCTGGGGACAAAGAGGTGGCAGTGAGTGACGGCAGCAGTAGCCAGGTCACCTTGGGTTGGGGAGCAATCAGGAGATACAAGATGTCACATCAGAGAAACTTGGACATCAAGAGAAATCCCGTGATTATAAAGTCACGAGGGTGCAGGATCAAGGGGTGAGGTGATTATTTTTTTAATAGGATAAGGGTGACATAAGCCTATCTTTACATGGTGGTTAAGAGCAAGTAGAGATGGAATGGTTGGGAGCACAGGTGAGAACTGGGGATCTCAGTGGTGTCCATTTCCTGTGTGAAGTGGAGGTCACACCCTCTCTGAGCTGATCTGTAAAGTGGGAGCCAGGCTAGGGACTTCCCTGGTGGCGCAGTGGTTAAGAATCTGCCTGCCAATGCAGGGGACACGGGTTCGAGCCCTGGTCCGAGAAGATCCCACATGCCATGAAGCAGCTAAGCCTGTGCACCACAACTGCTGAGCCTGCGCTCTAGAGCCCGTGAGCCTCAACTACTGAGCCTGTGCTCTAGAGCCCACCAGTCACAACTACTGAGCCTGCGCACCACAACTACTGAAGCCTGCACGCCTAGAGCCCGTGCTCTGCAACAAGAGAAGCCACCACAATGAGAAGCCCGCGCGCCACAATGAAGAGTAGCCCCTGCTCGCTGCAACTAGAGAAAGCCCATGTGCAGCCACGAAGACCCAACGCAGCCAAAAATAAATTTTAAAAAAATGAGGGAGCCAGGGAGCTGTCATCTTCCTCCCAGCGTTGCTGTGAGAATCAAACAGTATATTTTTTAAATAAATTTATTTATTTATTTACTTATTTTTGGCTGCATTGGGGGTCTTTGTTGCTGTGTGTGAGCTTTCTCTAGTTGCAGCGAGCAGGGGATACTCTTTGTTGCGGTGCGCAGGTTTCTCACTGCAGTGGCTTCTCTTGTCGTGGAGCGCGGGCTCTAGGTGCGCGGGCTCAGTAGTTGTGGCTCGTGGGCTCTAGAGCACAGGCTCAGTAGTTGTGGCACACGGGCTTAGTTGCTCCGTGGCAAGTGGGATTCTTCTCGGACCAGGGCTCGAACCTGTATCTCCTGCATTGGCAGGCGGATTCTTAACCACTGCGCCACCAGGGAAGCCCGAATGGTATATTTTAAGAGCACACTCACTGTAAATGGTAAAGTACCTAATAACTGCTAACAAGCGTGGGTTGGGCAAGACCTTAAAGCAGTCTGAGAGTTCAGCTAAAAACTAATGGATCATGAATTGGGAAATTGGGATTGACATATACACACCACTGTGTATAAAATAGGTAACTAAGGAGAACCTGCTGTGTAACACAGGGAACTGTACTCAATGCTCTGGGGTGACCTAAATGGGAAGGAAATCCAAAAAAGAGTGAATATATGTATACATATAGCTGACTCATTTTGCTGTACAGCAGAAACTAATACAACACTGTAAAACAACTAGACTCCAAATAAAAAAAAAAACTAATGGATCAAACCAGATAATTCACTCAGAGTTTTGCACAGTCTCCCAGACCACAGCTCTTATGGCCTGATTGAGTTGTTGAGTAGAAAATAAGGATGGAAGTGGCAAATTTGGGCAGTCCCCACCCCAAACTTATCTGCTTGAAAGGGTGCCCTGACTTAGGGACTCAACGTATCCAGATACGGGGACAAGAATTTACCTAGCGTAGGAATGGAAGCATCATAGCGCCTTATCTTGCTTTCATCAAATTCTCAAGTTACTGCCCACACCCAGAGAAACCACTGGCTACAATCTGGCTTCCCCTGAAATTCCGCACATGAAGAAAGCATATGCTAACCACGTCAACCTGAGATGTTCTAGCCCTTGTTATAGTAATCACCTCCCAATACCTACTATCACCACTCACTGTCGTATACACCAGGAATACGGTATATATTACACAACTCTGGGGGCATAATTTATAACACAGTTTATATAAAAATGCGACCCCTTGGAACACAACTACAATAGCAGGGACTGCTGACCAAAATCTAAGTGTTTAATCTTCGTTGGCACATACAGGAATACATTTCCAAGCCTCCTTTGCAATTAGGTATGAGTTCTAACTAACGAGGGTGCAGGTGATGTACTTTCAGGCTTTACTCGTATAAACCTCCTACGTGTCCTCCTTCATATTTCCGCCCTTTCTCGTTGGCTGGATGAGACAGCTTTCAGGAGACCTTGAAAAACCACCTCTGCAATTAGAAGAGCCATTGTTGTCCTGGATCACTGAATGGCTCTGGAGCAGAGTCTCCTCCCTGACCTCTGCCTGCCCCTCATTTGTGATATGAGCAAAAAACGAACTTCTAGTGTGCTTTGAGCCACTATACATTGTTTTGGTTTATTTCCTACAAAATTAGCCACATGGAAGTAGCGTCTTGAACCGTGAAGCCGAGACCTAAATAACGGAAAGGAATCATCTGTGCAAAGACTGCCGGGCAAGAGGGGAAACAGGGAAGCGCATCAGGCAGACATAACTGCACGCAGCAAAGTGAGGGTGATCTGGGTACACTGTCTCCCACTGAAATCTACAGACGCCAGTGTACTTTTATCTATTGATCTCAAAAAGTTCTATTACTGTGAATCAGCCCTTAAGAAATATCATTAAGCCTGATGAAACAAGGATACTGAGGCCAGATTCTAGAGCATGATGTGTTATTCACTTAGGTAAATCCAACTTTGTGGGGCCATCTGCTAGACTGCCAACATCTCGCCCTGGCCTCTATTTGGTCTTCTGTTGTAATGTTATTGCACTAAAACTGTTAGGATCAGGGATGCAGACGTGCTCTGTGCTGCACTGATGACTACAGACTCCTCTGGGTCTCTTGAGCACCCCCTGGATGAGAACTGGTGAGTCGCATCTTTTTTGTTGTCCTCATCCAGATTGTGCCGAGTCTCCATTCTCTCAACCGGGCCATTGCAAGCCCAAGATCGGTCTTGTATTTCACATGGTCCAGCGATCTCAGGGCCACAGTTCTTAATCCAAAAAGGCAGCACGGCAGTGCAAGAGGAGCAAGGCTCTGACACCATTTTTTTCCACGTGGCCGTGATCAGCCTTTCCTACCGCACCAGAAGGACCATGGCACACGTATGGGGCCCAGAGACAAAGCCAAGATTTTTACATATACACTCTTCGGAGATCTCATCCATCGGGCTCTCACTTGAAGGAACGCGAGGCGAATTTTCCCAGTTTTCTATCTCCCTCGTCCTTGCCTCTCTGCAAAGATAAATCTAATGGAAAGCACACGCAGGCCACAAGCTGAGCTCCCAGGAATGACAGCACAGAGCCAACTGCGTTTAGGGCCACAGGCGAGCTGTTTGGGCCAATGCTCCCTGGTGAGAAGGGGGCTCCCGGGGAGTGGGCGGATCGCCAGGCCCAGAGGGTGGCATCAGCCAGGGTTAGGAGCCTCCCATCACGCTGTTCTTTTACTATAGGATATAAGCAGGCGGGGACAGACCACCAGCCGTACGGTCTCCTAGGGTCCCGCCGTTCCACAAGGCTAAATTCAAATATTTCTCCCAGGAAGCTTTCTTGAATTCTACCTGTTGAAGTGAATCTCTTCCTCCCCTGTGACCTTCTACCATTCATTTAGGTTTACAGCAGTTAACATTTTTACATATGTCATCAGTGGTTGCTTGTTTCCCTACACTGGACTGGGAGTTTCTTGAGGATAGGAATTGCATTCTGTGGCTCTCAGCCATGGTCAAGTTCATTTTCTTAGAGTGGGCATGCAAAAAAATGTTTATTCAATGAAACTGAAATAATGTTCAAAAACTTGGTCCTAGGGAACTATTTAACCCATTAAAAGGCAGCAATTCTCAAGCAACTTAAATGCTAGTACAAAGTCACTTCCTAATTACTAGGCAAAGCCTCCTGTAAGTTGGATATTTTTGTTCTAAGGTTTTTGCTTTTGTATACAGTGCCACAAAGAATAACCAGGGAGCTCGATGTTTGTGAACCACCTCAATCATTCCTACAAGTGAAATACCTGGATCAAAGGATATTCACGATACCCAGGCTTTCCATTTATACTGCCAAGTTGCCTCCAGGGAAGTTGTAGTAATACATAGCACCATTAACAATGGTTAAGAATATATGTTTTCAGGCAATGACACTGAAAATTATTATTTTTGGTCAAGACTGTCAATTTCATTGCTAGAAAACAGTATCTTTTGGTTTAATTTGCACTTCTCAATTAACAATGAGGTTAATTTTTCTTTCTTGTACACTAGCTTTCTACACCACTTCTTATGTGAATTGTTTCATCATGTCCTTTGCCCATCTCTCTACTAGCATATGATGGGGAGAGAGGCTGTCTGACCTGAGATTACTAGGAGAATCAAAAGACTTTTCATTCATCTAGATATCTTGCTTTTGTTATATTCTAAAATGTCCAGTTGTGAAGAAGGGAGACCTATCAGTTACAATTCTTTTGGTGGCAAAAGTCAGAAATCCAATTCAAACTACTCAATACAAAAAGAACAGAAAAAGGAATTCACTGGTCTTGTAACAGACATGCCCTGGTGCTCCTCTAGCTTCAGGTGTGGGTTGATCAAGAGTCTCAAGCAATGACTTAAGAATCATTCTCTCCCCCTTGGCTTTGCAGATTCCCCACGAGGAGTCATGAGAGCATCCATTCTAAAGAGCTGTGACTCTCCTGCCAGTCCCATCACAGGTCTCACTGCATCTCATTTTCTCTGCTTTGCTTGTACCCATCTCTGGACCAACCACTGTGGACAGGGGACTGTGATATTCTGTGTGGTTATGTTTACATGGGATGTCCACCCCTACAGCTGAGATGGAGTCAACTCCACTGCACAGTATGTTGGCTTGAGAGTTTCCCAAATGAAACTACAGTGGATGAGTCCTGGGCCATCAAAACCCAGCAAATAATCCATTATAGAGGCTGCTGCAAGTGAGCTATAGAGGCTCAAGTTTAGGGATTAGTAAAGAAGAAATGAAAAATATTAAGAGAAAGAAATTCAATGCACCAGCAGGAAGAGCATTATATATAGGCTTCCCATGGAAAGAAGGCATGCTAATCCACACAGGCTGAACTAAGGCCATCAGGTAAAATGGGGGATGAGGGCAATAATTCCCATGAGAAGAAAGAACAGGCTCAGTAGGCTTCAACTCTGGGGAAGAGGCTCCGATCAGAAAAGGCATGTACGGTGCCCTACATTTTTTTTTTTTTCCCCTACACCTACAAGTTCTACAGCTGGAACGATGACCAACATATTATCAGAAGTTACCAGGAAACAGGGCACAGGGCTTCCCTGGTGGCGCAGTGGTTGAGAGTCCGCCTGCTGATGCAGGGACATGGGTTCGTGCCCCGGTCCGGGAAGATCCCACATGCTGCGGAGCGGCTGGGCCCGTGAGCCATGGCCGCTGAGCCTGCGCGTCCGGAGCCTGTGCTCCGCAACGGGAGAGGCCACAACAGTAAAAAGAAGATAGTTTTGTTTTTTTCTTTTCCTGCCCCAGGAAGGGAATAAATCGAATGGAATGGAATAGAACGAGGAACTGGAATTCACAAGAAAAATGAAGAGAACCAGAAACTGTAAGTAAAGTTAATGTAACAGACTCTATAAATGCATTCTTGCTCTTTTTTTTCTATTTCTTTAAAAGACATAAAATTTTATAAAGTAACAACTGTAACGATATATTGCTCGGTTTGTAACACAGACATGATCAATAATGACACTAAAAAGGAGGGGAGAGGAAATGGAGAAACACAGTAACCAAGTTTCTGTATCTCACTGAAATTAAGTTAGTGTAAATCTGAAGTAGATTCTGATGACTTAAGATGTATCTTGTGAACCCTAGAGTAACCATTAAGAAAATAACTCAAAATACATAGTTAAAAATGCACTAAAGAAGTTAGAATGTTACATTAGAAAATAAAAACTCTAGGAGAGCCAGAATGGCTATACTGATATCAGACAAAATAAGAGTTTAAAATTTTTAAATGTTACTAAAGAGGGATATTTTATAATGATAAAAGAGTGAATCCATTAGGAAAATACAACAATTATAAGCATATATGCATCGCACAACAGAACCTAAAAATACATGAAGCAAAAACTGACAGAATTGTAGGGAGAAATATACAACTCAACAATAGTTGGAGATGTCAATATTCCCTTTACAATAACGGACAGGACAACTAGACAAGAGATCAAGAAGGATATAAACAAACTGAACACTATAAATGAACTAGACCTGACAGACATCTATAGAACACCCCACACATCAGCAGCAGTATATATAGTATTCTCCAGGGCACATGGAACATCTCCCAGGATAGACCATAAAACAAACCTCAATACATTTGAAAAGACTGAAATCTTATAAGCATTATGTTTTCTGACCACAATGGAAATAAATTAGGAATGGTCTGAAATGGAACTCAATTCAATTCAGGGTTCCCATAAAGGAGGATTCTATGGGGAGTGGTGTGTGCCTCAAAGAAAAAGCAACTCAGCTAAGGTTAGGGGCTAGAAGCAGCTCTGGTCCAAGAGGTCCAGCATACATAGCAGGGTCTCCAACTGTGATCACGTATGGGCTTCAGAAGTATTAACCTGCTAAAAAGTTGCATATGGTGAGTGTAGGTCCCCCTCCAGAGGGTCCACAATTTTATGAGATTTTTCAAAGGGACCTATTATCCAAAAGAGGTTAAAAATCCCTGATGTGCTTCCACAAGACATAACAGGAGCAGAGAAGTGCCCCCAGAGAGGGAGGGAGGGAGGGATGGTGGGTGTAAATCACAGGACTGGAGGCAGCAGGGAAGGGCGGACAAAGCACAGGACGGTTTTGTTGTGAAAAATCCTATGACCACCGAACAAACATTCACGCGAGGCTCTGTTATGCGCTTTGGAAACATGTCCAGTGACCATCACTGACTATCATCAGAGCATCATCAGTCCCCAGTCCAGAAAGAGGCTCCACCCACCTCCCTAGCTCTTATCTAAAACGTCCCTTTTTTTTATCTTGACATATAGAAGGTGAAGAAAGGTTTAAACTATTTACAGATGTCACTAGTAATATCTGAAGCACACAAATGAGGACATGGAAATTATTTCCAGCCCTTTCATCTCTGAGCCAAATTTATTTTTTAAACATTCCAATATATAAAACTTGGAAGTCAGTTAACGTCTTGGAGCCGTGAAATCTGTAGGACTGTGCCGGCCCTCCATGTAAACATGTGTCCAACAGATCACAGAGCCCAATTTTCCAACCCTTCGATCCAAGGAAAGGCTTACAGCAGCCGGGGCCTGTGGCTCTCTGAAGGGCACTGGGCTTTGGGCAGAGAAGCATCGTCAAGGCATCTCCCAAAACGATGGCTTGAAAGTTGTTGGCTCTTTCTTATTAGGAAGGTTTATCCATCGGGATCTACCCAGGCACAAAACCCCACTTGCACATTTAACACAGAGGGGCTTTCAGGCAGGAAACTGGTTTCCCAGGTGACAAATGAGCGGAGGGGATGGTAACTCCAGAATCAGCAAAAGCAAGAAATTCCTGCTGCCGCAAGCTGGAGGGTCATGTGGCAGGGTGGGCAGAGTGCTGGGGGCCCAGGAGCCGGGTCACCTACAGAAGCTGGAAGCACAGGGGCTTGTCAGATGGCAACTGGGGCCACGGAGGAGATGCAGGGGCTGCTGGAGAAACTTCAGAACAGTGAGAGGGGAGACATACCCAGCCTGTCCCTCCTACCCCAACCCTTCATTCTCCCGGCGGGGTGGGGGGAAGGGTGCTCACTGCGTGACCCCAGCCAGAGTCAGCCAAGCCAGCAACCCGGAAGCACTGAGGGGAGACTGGCTCCTGTGATAATGAATGGGCCTGAGGTGAGGTCTTGGCAACACACACGCCTTCCGGGCCGTGTGGACTGAGTTTACATAATCTTCTCTTTGTCAGGCGTGTGCTACCATACCTCCTCATGTGGATGGAAGGTCTGGAACTCCAACTCAGTCTAGCCGTTTTTCCCGTCTCGCAATCACATCCCCAATCACCGTCATGGCTGTTTGGCTCAGCGAGCTCATTTGACACTCTGAAGCTGTTGGAAGATAGATAACATCTTTCCCTCCCTGGGAAAGATGTTATCTATCTTCATTTCCAGTCAAATGTGTTCATTTCCAGTCAAATGTGTTCCCTAAAGAACGAACCTGGGTTTCCCTCGTGGTGCAGCAGTTAAGAATCCACCTGCCAATGCAGGGGCACACGGGCTCAAGCCTGGTCCAGAAGATCCACATGCCACAGACCAACTAGCCCGTGCACAACTACTGAGCCTGCACTCTAGAGCACTGCAAGCCACACGACTACTGAGCCACAACTACTGGAAGTCTGCATGCCTAGAGCCCGCGAGCCACTACTGAGCCCACATGCCGCAACTACTGAGCCTGCGCTCTAGAGCCCGTAAGCCACAACTACTGAGCCCAGTGCGCCACAACTACTGAGCCTGCGCTCTAGAGCCCGCAAGCCACAACTACTGAGCCCACGTGTCACAACTACTGAAGCCCGCGGGCCACAACTACTGAGCCCGCATGCCACAACTACTGAGCCACGGGCCACAACTACTGAAGCCTGCGCACCTAGAGCCCATGCTCCACAAGAGAAGCCACCGCAATGATAAGCCTGCGCACCACAACAAAGAGCAGCCCCCGCCCGCCGCAACTAGAGAAAGCCCGCGTGCAGCAACGAAGAACCAACACAGCCAAAAATAAATTTAATAAAAATAGATAAATTTATTAAAAAATACTATACTAACATCAATTTACAAAAAAAAAAACCCTGCATCTTGCCATCGTTTCATCTGCTGAGCTCCTCAGGCTTGGATGAGCTCTGGTGCGGGGAGGCCTGCAGGTCAGCACATGGTCAGAGGGCAGCAATGGGCTGGGGACACACAGCCTGCGTCCTTGCATCCACCGTCCCTGGGAGGGCTTGCCAAGACCCTGTATAAAGCAGACTGCAAAGCACCCTTGAGGGTGCGGCTCTCCTGGGAGGGGTCGATGGGGGTCCCAGAGCAGGTCCCGGCCGCCTGTGCCAGCCGAGCATCTCTGAGGCTGCGCCTCTGTCATCCCACAGAAGAAATCTGTCCTCCATTCAGCCCATCACGAGTTTGATCTGAGGTGTCACCGCTCTTCCCCTTCTCTCAGTTCCTTCGTAAAGATCTGCTTGTAAAAGGTCCTGCCTTATCTATTCTGACAGTAAGATTATGCAATGAAGGATCTGCATCAACTATCAGATACCGCACAAAGATAAGCTGTCACTTTTATAGTCACTGATATTACCCTATGAGCTGAATGCAAGGGGAAAGGATTCTGGTTCCTTCCACGGCCCTGAGAGTAAGGGGAAGCTGGGCAACGAGAAGCTCAGCTTTACCAGCAGAAAAGCAGTTGATGAAGGAGAGAGTTTCAGAAAAGCTGGAACCTCAGGAGGAAAAACAACTAGAGAACCCATCCATATGACATGTAAAACATTTTGCTTATGATTCTACGTATGCGAGAAGGAACTCAGATTAAGGGGAAGATGACTGCAGGGTCGAATCCATCAGAGGAGAACCCACACTGAGCCTTGTCATGAGCTGAATTCTGTCCCTCTCACTCCCAGGGCCCCCGAATGTGACCTTATGGAGATGGGGGTCTCTCAGAGGTCATCGAGTTAAATAAGGTCATGAGGGTGGGCCCTAATCCAATAGGACTGGTGTCCTTTATAAGGGGAAATTTGGTTTTAGAAACAGACACGCACAGAGGGAAGATGATGTGAAGAACACAGGGAGACCCAGGTAAGTGGAGGATGGTCCAGATCTGATGCCCATGAAGCTGGCCCCGCATGAAGAAGGAAGGCAATTCCACCACCCCTAGATCAGATTCTCTTGAATTTTGCAAGTCTTCTGTGCTTTCATTTTACATTAATACTTTTCATCAGTCTGGAGCTGGTGTGGTATGTGGTTTGAGGGGTAGACTAATTTGGGTTTTTCTGTAGTGGCTTGGTAAGTGTTCTGACATCTCTTCCTACAGATGTAAAATGCCACCATTACCGTATTCTCAACTCTGGTCTCACTCTGCTTCTAGTCGGTCCATTCTTGTACAGTTTCATACTATTTTTATTGTATCCCCATAAACCATTTTAAAGTTTGGCAATGTATGTGCCCCATCATTCTTTTTTTGCTGGATTTTCATGGTCAGGCTTGCCTTTTATTGCCCCTGTCAAACTGTAAAACCACTCTGTCAGGTTAAAAAAAAAAAATAAATCCTTCCTGTTTTAACTAGAATTGTGTTAACTTTAGCAATTAATCTAGGAGGAATAAACATCTTTACAATTCTCTTAGGTTCATTTACTTTCAAAGAATAGAGACTCATTAAATTGCCTGTAGCAATAGCCTAGCAAGTGTAAGGATACAAACAGGAAAATTTCTCTGGAATCCAGAGAGCACTTATGTCAGACTTCATGAAATGTAAAGGTCAACTGGGCTTTGGAAGGGGCTTCCAGACCCAGAGAGACTTAGTGACTGGTCACACACGGATATGCCCCTGCCACTGAGGTGACTCAGCTCCTACCAAATTCTGCTTCTTCCATGCCCAATGTTATATACCAACTACCTCCCCATGTTCTCGCAATTCATCATGGTTTGCACTTACTCGGGGTTCCTCATTCCCCATCGTTTCTGCTCAGTTTCTGCTTACTCTTGGCTCCTGATCGGCCCTTGCTGTCTGATGGCTCAGAATTTAATAACATAGTTTTATAGCCATGATACTTCTTTTTAAGGTGACCTATTTATGGCAAGCGGTACACGAGCCTTCCATTTATGGCAATAAATTAAAGTTTCCTTGGAAATCAACATTTTTAAGTTTAAAGCAAAAATATTTTTAAACAAAATATTCAATAAACCAAAGCATGAGTATACAGAGTTTTTTTAAAAATGGTGGAAGTAGATCATGAATGACTACAGTTTGGAAGTCGCCATCTGGTCTAGCAGAATTTACAGAATGAGAATGAAGACATTTTTAGATCCTCCCTGACTTACCAGCATCAAGGTATGCAACTCCACACAAGTCATTTAAACTCTTCTGTGACTTTTCCTCACTGTCCAACCTACTTGGGCTGATTATCTGACCTCTCCTACCTTCCTAATGGAGAGGCTTAATGAGATAGAAATGACTGACAGCACGTTGGAGGAACCCAGGACAGGTGCAAGACTGGGGGGAGAGGGATGGGGGGTGTTTGGCACGGCAATGGAATGGTTTCCTACTGCTCCATATCAAGGGGACTCAAATGGTGCCTCCTGCATCAGGCCTATCCCATTCCCACCCTCCATATGCAGAAAAATTTACCCCATCGGAATATTTTTATAAGAAACAATGCAGAGCCATATAATGTCCTTTACAAATTAGTAAAGTGAAACACTGAGAATTCACAAAATGATCTCTGAGCAATGACTGGAATAAAGTTAAGACGTAAAGCACCACTGACACCGCACTGGGCTAGACGCAGCCTGTGACCCTGGTTCTCAGGGAGGCTCTAACTCAGTAAAGAAGACGGAATACATACTTTCAACTATATTCTAAGAAAAATGGGATGTGACATGATGAAGGAACAGATTAAGTGCTGGAGGAAGAGAGAAGAGAAAGATGATGCTTCTGGGCGAGGCAAGTAGTATCTCGGCTACATTGTGAAGGCTGAGTAGCATTTATATGTAAGGAGAGCAAGGAAAGGCATTTCTGTGAAGGGGCGCCCTGAGAAACAACGTACAGATGTAAGGAATCCCTGAGGACATATGGGAGTTCAGTGTCTCAGGAGCACAGTGTGCTGAAGCCAGGAGGAATTGGACCCCCTCTGAAAAGACCTTGGACACAGGGCCGCAAAGATACTGATCATCCAATTAAAAATTTTTCATTAGAATATGATAATCGATTATTTGTTTCAGAAAGATTGACGGTAGTGGCGTATCGCATGAACGACAGAGCAAAGGTATAAGGGTTAACGCAAGTGTCAATAAGACAGTTTAGGAAGTGGTGGTGATGACGACGATCGTTACGATGACGGTGAATGGAAAGCAGCAGATGGAAGAGGAAAAAAGCAGAAACTCAGTATCTTGGAGTCTTTTACTTTTCAAGGTTTATCTTCAAAACGTTTGCAGTTGGTCCTCTCCTAACTGGCTTGTCAGGAAGAAAAAAGCAACTCTATCGTAAAGCAGGTTAAAGTCTTGCCAACAAATCACACCACCACTTGAGGTCGGATAGAAACCAGGTTTAGTGCTAGGATTAAAAACTTACTGTAACTTACCTCAAAGGCCTAATCTGCCATCTCCCTTTCCAAAAATCAAGCCAAAACATCGTCAAAGGAACCATAGTTTTATGCTCTGTATCCAGAGAAAGTGTGCTTGCATTCCCAGCATTGCCATATACACGATCAAAACCATCAGGCCAACTCCTCTGGAATAATTTTCCAGTGTCCAGACCCCCTGCCCCTTTATTAACGTGGGATGTAGATCTCCACGAGAGCAACTGGTTCTACGTAAGCGCTTCAGTCACCACCCTGCCACCTCCCGTAGGGAACCTGGCTTTGGTTATTTGTGGACAAAATAATCTCGGCGTGAAGAGAGATCCCAATCACAACTTTCTAAATGGCAGACACCGAAATATCCAATACTCTAAATAGAGAGACTCAAGCCCTTCTCCTTCGGCAAGAGGTGACGGATAGCGTCACAGAGAGCAGTGCCAAGGACGCGTTGATGCTTCCCAGATGCACAGATTGACACACCATGCAAACTATTTATGAAATTTCTCTGGAAGAGTCAAGGGGAAATAACAGCCTGCCCCCTGCGCCACCCCCCCGCCCCCCGCCGCCTCCACTGCCACCCAAGTTCACTGGAGTAGCTCTGCTCAGAATGACAGGGACGGCTGGCCCTGGGGCTCTGGTGAGCTTTGGTGCAATGGGATTTGCTGTCTGTTATTGTCTGAGATTTGTCGCCCCAATACTCCAGTTTTCCCCCTTTATTCCAATATATCTTAAATAGGTGGCTACGTCATCGATGCCAGATTGGACGCCTGATGCCCTCTGACCTTCCCCATCACCTCAGACAGCCACAAGGAGCTGTTATTCTGTGCAAGACCTAAGGGAGTTAAGTAGGGGGGTTAAACTCCCCGCCCCCCAGCCTACACACACACACACCCGTGATAAACATTTAGTAACTCATAGATGTTGTGATCTCATAAGAGAAGATTTCAAGTAGTGTTTTAAAAGACACTGATTGATTACATAAGTAAATAATCACTATCTCCGTTGCCCCCAGGCTGACTCTCTGTAACTTCTTTTTCCTCTTATGGCTGCTCTTGAATAAGGGAACAGACATGATCTGGTAGTGATTTGTCCTGGGAATTTATCCTCGAGGGAGAGGTTCGTCTGGACTCAGGGTTTTTCTCAGGATCATCCAAGCCCCACACACCAGTCACCACTGGAAACCAAGCTAACAGGTGAATTCGAAATCAGAGGGTATCTACTCTCAGGCAAAGGGACTGCTCCACGGGCATCACGGCCAATGCTGCCTTCTTTCCATCACCTACACTTAAACTCCCAAGGGAACACATGAGCTGTGGGCATTCTGTCTGGCTGGTTGATTAGTTTCTATAGAAACTTTCCCTCCAAAGGCTTGCTGTCAGTACCAAAACAACAAAAAGACCACACAAACAAGTATTTCTTAACATGACAAGAGTGAAAATACTATGAGTGGAAAGAAAAGGAATTTCTCATCTCATCTGAGGCTGTCTTGTCCAACACGTGTTCACCACCCCGCTTCTCCCAAGCAGCGGCAAACCTGTGGTTTTGTTTTTTTGTTTGTTTTTTTTAAGTGTGAATTTCCTCTGAACTAAGAAGAAAATTAGGGGTAGGCAGCGTTCAGATTTACTTGAGAAATTCTGCCTTTTTATATTCGCTCTTATCTTGGAGAACCACAGTGTATACTATAAAGACACACACACGTCTGAGAAGTAACCTGGTAAATAAACTTGTTTAACCTTGTTGTTTCAGCCAGGAACCCTTCCCTTCCTTGTTACCCCACACCCCAAAGCCTTGCTATTAAATATATTAAGCATGTTAACCATACCGAGAGCGCCTACGAAAATACTGTGGGAAGCAATGCTCTTACAATTTTGAACTAAAAATCTAAAGTTAATCACTGTTCAGGGAAATGCAATCTTCATCCTCTTTCTGCATAAAAACAGCAGGCTCCTTTCAGACACCAGGATGGGAAGGCGTGCGTAGACTTAGCTCTGAACTGTCACCAGAAATGTTATCTTTAACTTCTAAACTTGTCAACTAATGATTATGATCCCATACAAAGAGAATCCATTTTCATGCACAGACACATGTAAAGGACGTGGAATCCAATATAGCCCCGCAAACAAACCAAACTCAAAATCAAACCCAAACTTGAAAAAGGAACCCTCCTACACTGCTGGTGGGAATGTAAATTGGTGCAGCCACTATGGGGAAAAGTATGGAGGTTCCTCAAAAAACTAAAAATAGAGCTGCCATATGATCCTGCAATCCCACTCCTGGGCATATATCCGGACAAAACTCTAATTCGAAAAGATACACGGATCCCAATGTTCATGGCAGCACTATTTACAATAGCCAAGACATGGAAGCAACCTAAGTGTCCATCCACAGATGAATGGATAAAGACGACGTGGTATGTGTGTGTGTATACATATATTTTCATATGTATGATGGACTATTACTTAGCCGTAAAAAAGAATGAAATAATGCCCTTTGCTGCAACATGGACGGACCTAGAGATTATCATACTAAGTGAAGTAAGTCAGAGAAAGACAAAGATGATATCACTGATGTGTGGAATCTAAAAAACGATACAAAAATGAACTTATTTACAAAACAGAAACAGACTCACAGACTTCTAGAAAAACAATCTTACCATTTACCAAAGGGAAAGGGGGGGAGTGATAGATTTAGAGGATTTTGGGGTTAATAGATAACACGTCATTATATATAAAGTAGATAAACAGCAAGGGCTTACTGTAGAGCACAGGGAACTATACTCAATATCTTGTAATAACCTATGATGGAAAAGAATATTAAGAAGAATATGAAAAAGAATATATAACTATCACTTTGCTGTACACCTGAAACTAACATAACATCTAAACCAACTATACTTCAGTTCCAAAAAATCAAACCCAAACAGGACATGACAGAGTGCAAGGCCAGTTTCAAACACGTTCTCTGTTCTCACAGTTCTACATAAATCTGTGTGATAGCGCTTCTCCCTCAACCTGTTATTTCTCACTTCATGGAATATTGAGAAAGCCGTCACTTGTCTCCACTAATAGAAACCACCAGAGCCACAGCTCTAATTTCACTACAGAGAAATCCAGTAAATGTAACTTCTACTGTTGTGGAAGACTGAAACACATCCCTTTAAGAATTCAATGCTGAGAGAATCTTCCAGCAGGAGTTTTTTTTTTTTTTTTTTTTTAATTATTTCTCTCACCCCCTGAAAGATGACCAGTGCACTGAATAAGAAAGAAGAGTAAGTGAGCTCTTGTCTATCACATGTAACTCCGGAGTCTTCTAACACAAGGACATGGTTAATTGCACTCGTGGTTCTGGGAGCCTAAAATAGTCGGAACAAAAGGGTTTGATAACTCAAGGATGAAAACTTTTAGAAATATTTTATGCTTCTGGCTATGAAAAGTTAGCTTGTATCTTCCACTGCTAACAAAACTAGAATAGTTAGGTTTTAAAAAATAAGCATTCTGTTTAAAGGAATCTAAGCACTAACAAGGTAGCCAGGAAATGAGGTAAGATCAGAGAGAGTGGAGAGACACAAGGCATTTGCTACTTTCAAAGCATCACAGGGCTGAGAAGCTAAGGCGCTAATTGGCTGAGGAAAAGGGCTAAGATCCTATATGATTTTTCATACACCATGTCCAGCAATCAGTCAAAAAGTGTCAGGCATACAAGGACATAGGACCAAAAACCAAGAGGGAAAAAAGATAACAGAAAGAAGAGAAAAAAGACAACAGAAACAGATTCACCTATGATATTGGAATTACCAGCTATTACTTCTAAAATAACATGAGTATGTTCGGTAAAATACACAAAAGATGGAGAATTTCAGTTGAAAACTGAAATCTGTGAGAAAGAATCAGATGTGAAATCTAGAATTAGAAAGTCAACACCTGAAGTTAATAACCCATTCAGTGGGCTTAACAAAACGTTAAACACTATTGAAGAAAGGACACAGCTGTGCTTCCACAATGAAACACAAACAAGAAAAGAAGTGCAGAGAAGAGTCAAAGACACTTGGGTCATGGTAGAAACTGCACATATGTAGTTGAAATCCCAGAAAGAAAAGAAAAAATGGAGCTGAAATTTTATTGAGAAAGTTAGTAGAAGAAAAATTTCGAACTCAAGAGAGATCTCAAGCCACAGATTCAAGAAACACTATCATGGCCAAGTAGAATTATGACAAAGAAAGTCATACCTTGGCCTATCGTGGCGAACTGCTACAAACCAACAACAGAGGGAAGAGATAATCTTTCCTTCTAAGGATTCAATAAGACTTACAAATGACTTTAACAGAAAAGATAGAAGTCAGAAGACAATGGACGACTGTGGTGCGTGGTAAGTGGTCCAGTTATCAATCCCAAGGGAACAGAGCACCAAATGCCAATCCCAAAAGAAGACTCCAAGCACTTCTGCCCACTGCTTCTTCATATCAGAGACTCCAAGGAGAAACTAACGCAGTCAAACACTGGGATGAAACAGCACTTCTCTTACACAGAGGACAGAGCAAGGTCAGCTACAATAGTGGGCATCGACCCCCTACGGCTAGCAGGTCTCTCCCAGCAGGTGACACAGGGCAATTGTGCCCACGTGCACACCTCCCATGCCACAGTGGAAGGAGCCCCGTCCCCTCCCTGGGGAGGACAGATAAACAGTGGGTTGGTCAGGTGCCATATGACTGACGTACTTCAAGCAAAGCCAAAAGAGCCCCCACTGAGCTTGAAACAGAAAGTATTCCCATCCAAGGTGGTAAGTCCAGCACATGCTGTGTGGGCTCTATCGCCTGTAAGAAAGTGTTTCAAACCCAAGGTCCATTCTTATGTAGCTGAATGGGGGCTGGAAAAATGCGTTCACAAGACCGCCTTTCCAACAAATATCCTTTAAATGCTAAAAGACAGTAATTGTCAACCCAGCTGACCACCTCGGGAAACTATTCCTTAACCAAAAACAAAGGTGAGATGAGTATTAAAATAATCTGTCATTGGGCTTCCCTGGTGGCGCAGTGGTTGAGAGTCTGCCTGCCAATGCAGGGGACACGGGTTCGTGCCCTGGTCCGGGAGGATCCCGCATGCCATGGAGCAGCTGGGCCCGTGAGCCATGGCCGCTGAGCCTGTGTGTCCGGAGCCTGTGCTCCGCAACGGGAGAGGCCACAACAGTGAGAGGCCTGTGCACTGCAAAAAACAAAAACAAAAACAAAACATAAAAGTAACACAAAAAGGGAAGGAACCTTGTGAAGAAAATAACGGTGCCAATTTCTCTATACACTTATATAAGTCAAGGAAGTATACTTTTGTCACTAAAAGAAAACACTAAAGAGTAAGAAAATACATAACAATGGATCAAGGAGAAAAAAATGAAAAAATTAAAAATGCTGATATACCACAGAAATCAAGAAAAGAAAAATAATCCAAAATCAAATGGGAGATTTAAATACATTTCTTTCAGTAACTGATAAAACAGGCAGACAGAATGTCAGGTAAAATACAGAAAATTTGAACAACGACCTGATTAAAAAAATACTGCAGAATACATATTTCAAGTTCACATGGAGCATTATAAAGTTAACCCACATACTATATACTAGCTTATAAAGTTTCAATAATTTCCAAAAATCTGAAGCCATGCAGAATACATTCTCTGCATTCAGAGAAACTACACTAGAAATCAATTTACAAGATACAAAATATCTACAAACACTTAGAAATTAGGCAACACTAATAACTAACGGGTCAAAGAATGGAAATTATAAAACATCCAACAGATGACTGTGAAAACATCGCATATCAAAACTTTAGACTACAACTAAAGGAATACTTGCAGGGGAATTGTAGCTTTAAATACATGTATTAAGAGAGAAAAAGGCTAAAACCAGCGGTGTAAGTCTCCATCTCAAGAGCATAGGGATAAAAAGCATATTAAACCCAAGAAAATAGAAAGAAAAAAAACTGATGACTAGAAGAGAAAAACTGATGAAATAGAAAGCACATGTAATACAAATCGAAGTCAAAAGTTGTTCCTTAAAGACTAAAACGACTGACAAAAGTAATACAACAAATACAACTGATCAAGAGAGAAGGTACAAATTCCCAATAATGGACCTCAAAAGGGAGGTATTACTACAGATCCTACAGATAATCAAGAAACAGTAAAAGTATATATTTGAACAACTTTATGCAAATGCAATTGAAAATTTCAGGCAACAGACACATTCGTAGAAAAAACACAATTTATAAACTGGCATAATCTAAATAATCTTATATCTTTAAAGAAACTGAATTCATAACTTAAAACCTCTCCACAAAGAAAACTCTGATCTCAGAGAGCTTCTCTGTCAAGTTCCACTGAATGTGTAAGGAAGAAACAACAATTTTAAACACAACTTCTAGGGACTAGGAAAAAGAAAAGGGCACACTTCCCAACTGATTTTATGAGGCCAATATAATCTTATTACCAAAACTTGGCAAGGAAATTACAAATAAGGAAATTATAGGCCAAAAACTCTCATGCGCAAAATTGCAAAAGTTCTCAACAAAGGGTAGCAAGTCAAATTCAGCAATATAAAAAATATAGTAAAATCACAGTAAAGTTGGGCTCGCTCCAGGAACGCAGAGTTGGTTTAACATTTCAAAATCCAATCAACAGAATTTACAATGATCATTTGATAATCTGAAGAGATACAATAAAAGCATGTAATAAGCCTCAATATCCAGTCTTGATAAAACGTAGAAAACTGGGAACAGAGGTGATTTTCTTAAGTCTACCAAAGGTATCCGCAGAAGAATCTACATCGAACACAACACTTAATAACAAAATATTTAAAGCTTTTCCCCTGTATCAGCACCAAAACAGTGATGTTCACGCTCACCATTTCTCTACTTTGTCATTAGAGTCAGTAAGTGAACGTAGCAAGGTCACTAGATACAAATTCAGCATGCAAAATTACATTGTATTTCTATTCATTAGCGATAAAAAAAGAAAAGATTAAATATTAAACATGGTAACAACCCCACCAAAATATATCCAACACCTGGGGATAAACCAAATAAAAGATGTAAAAAGCTACCCAGAAAATTGTAAAACATTATTGAGAGAAATTAGACAGTCTATATAATAAAACAGAAAGCCCATGCTCGTGGATTTAAAGACTCGATATAATAGATTAAGTATGTATAGTCTCTCCAGACTGAGCTAAAGAGTCAACAGTCCATTCAATATCCTAGCAGGGGTTTTGCGTCTACGTGTGGAAATGAACAAGGTGGTTCTAATGCTAAAGGCCATGACGATCTTGAGGAGGAACACAGCTGGAGGCCTTACGCTGCCAGAAGTCGGTGGTGCGTTATAAAGCTACAATAGTTATAACAGTATGGTATTGGCACAAAGAATGCCAAGGATGGCTGGCAACACCAGAAGCTAAGAGAAAGATGTGGAACAGACCCTCCCCTAGAGTGTTTCAGAGCGCACGGTCCTGTTGACATCTTGATTTCGGGCTTCTGACCTCCAGAACTGTGAAATGATCGATTTTTGTTGTTTTAGGTCAGCCATCTTGTGGCCCTTGTAATAGCAGCCCTGGGAAACAAACGCACTTTCCCGCTGCTTGGGCCCCACTGTCAGTTCCTCGGACCAGCCATGGGGACAGGGAATGAACATTCAGAAATGAACATGGTAACCTCAGACGTCCAAACTCTCACCTTGAGTCTTTTCACAGTGCACTGCATGTGCGTCTAATTCATTCCTGTTCTCCTGCATGATCAGCCAGACCCCTGGGCGCCCCACCAGGAACAGCAGAGCAGAGGGACCAGAGGCCTGGACCAGAATCTCAGAGTAACTGACAGACCTCGGTGGATGTTGTAGGGGTAGCGATCGGGTTCCTTCTTCATTCTCCTGGGGGTTCTTTGGCTACTGAACACGAAGGTGAGTTCCAAAGCATGGACGGGATCAGAGGGTCATAATGTACCACCAACGTGGCAGGACACGAAGAACTCAAAGGCTCTTCTCCCAACCCCCGACCTTCCATCCAGGGCCTGACATGCCACCTCTGGCCACTCCTCTGGGTTACGAAGTTACAGGCCCTGGTACAACATGGGGGAAAGCACGTTATCACATGACCCCAGCGAAGGCCTGGTCAGTGTTTTATTTTTCAGGATGGTGGGACTCCTACTGGCAGCCCGGGCTGGAGACCCCAGGAAGACTGGAGAAGGGAGAGAGCCTGTGAGCAGTGGACAGTGTTGCAGAGATGAGGCGAGAAGAACCATTTCCCCAAAGGAATTCAGAAAATCAAAATCCTGGCAGGGATCCTGCAGCAGATTAAGTTGGAGAACTTCACTCTTAGGCGAAAGAAAGGGGCAGCGAGGCCTAGTTTTTCTGGCATTTGCCAACTATGCTCAGGGTAGGGGTGAAAGGGCTTCAATTTAACTCAGCACACTTCTTGAGCTCCTATTAAGCCCAAGATGCTATGCTGAGGTTTAGCTACGAGAGGACGATATTAAAGGATGCGCAGCTAGAGCCCCTGCCCTGGAGATGACCCTTTCCATCCAGCAGGAGAGCCTAAGTCACGTTTCTAACTCGGAACGTGAAGCAGAGGGCGACAAGCACCACCACAGAGGGACAAACAAGAGATGCTTACGCTGAGTGCTCACCACGTACCGGGCCTGAGCCTAAGCAGTGTGCGGCTATTAGTTCCTTTTATGTTCACCACAATCCTCTCATGCTATTATGATCTTCATTTTACAACTGACACCAGAGAAGTTAAGTTACCTGCCCAAACAGCACAGACAGCACGTGGCCCGGCAGACTTGAACACCTGTAGTCTGTCTCCTAAGCCCGCGTGCTAAGCCCTGAGCTAACTCTTGCAGAATATTGCTTCTGGCTGGCAGGGGTGGGGGAAGATGGGACAGTTCCAATGGCAGAGAATGTCCTTTGAGAGGTGTTGTGAGGCCACGGTAGGTAACCTAAGTCCCCCCCAAACCATGCCTAAGGGAGGACACCCTCTCTAAGGCTGGAATCCTAAGTAATCACGTGACATTCAAACACAGAGTTTGCCTTAAAGGAAACGAACAGATAAATGGTCAACTGCCGAAGTCCCTTCTATCTGCAAAAGTCCCTTCTATCTGCAAGACCATACATCTATGAAGCCTGGAATGTAAAAGCCATTGGGCCGTAGAGGAGGCCGTGGTTCCTCTTCCAAGAGGCAGAAAGTTGAGAGGTTGATAGGAACCCTGGGTTCTGGGCTGGTGAAAGCTACCGTAGGGGTGAATTTGAAAAGCAAGTCATCCAAGCTGCCGAACTAACTTTGACTTCAAGTAACACGGTCAACAGCAGGAAATGGTCACGTTCTCTTCCCTCTGGCCGTTTTTTCAATGTTCACCTTTCCTGCTAAGTGTTATACTGATACACTTTCTATCTTAGAGGAGTCTGTTGGGTGTGTGACATCCACGAAAGCAACATCAGCTGATTTTAAAAGCAAGGGTCTGATTTTGTGACCAAATGCATCCCTGAGGGTAACCTGAAGGTACAGAGCTACACAGGAAGAAACAAAACCAAGGGATGAGACTCCCCTCCAGCGCCATTTAGTCTAAGACCCGCACCCATTTGAGGAAGGGAACTGTGAGTTCCTCATTATCCTACTGGGTCGAGGGCCCAGTACCACCACGGGGGTGACATTCGCTCCAGTTCTTTATTTAGTAAAACGAAAACTCCGTGAACATTCTGGCACTAGGAGGCCTGAGCTGGCTCCTTCGAGTGAGACCTCTGCTATTTAGGGACTCCACAAAACAGAAAAATGTGTATTACCAAATAACTATTTAGAGAAAATACTGAAGACCAAAAAAAAAGATCCAGAGAGCACTGTTTGTTTTAATAGGGTCTGTTGACAATGCATTACTACTGGACAGCAGAGTATGTGCTAAGGGAAGAAAAATGCGTGTGCATTCTTTCAAGGTCAAAATAGCCATGTTCAGACAGCCCACAGCAATCCCTCTTACAGTTATTTTTCTCCTCTCTCTCCTTCTGGCATCTGATAGATTCTCAAAGTTCATCTAACTTGACCTTTGGCTAAACTGCCCTCATCGCTATGAAAATATATTCTCCCTCCAACAGAGCCTCTTTCTCAGAAGGAGTCGGTTTCTCTAAGCCAATGGTTCTCAAACTTTAATCCACACCAAAACTCCCGGAGGGTTTGCCAGCACACAGATGGGGTCCCATCTCTAGATGTGCTGTTTGAGGAGGTCTGAGAGGAGGGGCCCCAGGATTTTCTTTCCGACAAGTTCCCAGGTGATGCCTCGGCTCCAGGTCAACGCTTTGACTCCCGCTGTTATCCGCCCCGTGCAGTACACAGTGTGTAGCCACGGATATGTCGAGATGATTCACAAAGAAGGGAGTGAGAGGGCGATCTGGGCGTCCGGGGGTCTGGGTGGATGCTGACTGATCTCAACCAACCAGTGAGTCGTGCCTCGCGACCCCTGGGATTGGTGTGAAGACCCACGTGACCCCGGGCAGTTCAATAATCCGGGCTCTAAGCTTTGGCTTCAGTGTCTGGAGAGAAAGCTCCTTCTTTTCTTCCCAGACATCAGGCTCAAAGAATGTGGTAACAGGATTGGAGACAACGCCCTTGTGCCCATGACAGGATGATGCATGGGAAAATGAACCAATACAGCAAGGAAAACGGAAACAAGGGAGAGCCAAGAGACTCAGTCTACTGACGACACTGGCACCCCTGCACCCAGCTGAGCTCCGGCCTGGTCAGTTACATGAGTCAACGTGTTAGCTTTCTGCTAAAGTAACTTGGGTTGGGTTAGCTGTCGTTTGCAAGAACCCTGGCTCAGTCTGCCATTTTCTGGACGTTTCTAGCACAGGATCCTTCAGCTCCCTTTGTTCTATCGCTCGTTGCCAAGGGAGGCCCCCGGAGCAGTGGCCCAGAACCCACCTTTAATGATTCATGCTCCCCTGTCCACCACCTATTCACTTTCTTTTCCCGGCAATTAACCCAACTCAGGAACTTCCACCACACACTCTCGTGCTGCCCAACCTTGAATTTCACTTTTCTGGCTCTAGGAATAGACACGTTTGTTCACTTCTCTGCCTCACTCCCCAGGTTCCATAAGCCCTGAAGCATAACAACATGCAAATACAGAAACAGGAACACTGCACATCACCTTATTCCGATAAAGCCAAAGGGTTCTGACTTCTGTACTTCCAAAGCCAAAGGGTTCTGACTTCTGTACTTCCAAAGCCAAAGGGTTCTGACTTCTGTACTTCCAATTCTTGATTCCATCTATTTGATCAAAAGAGCCAGTAAGGTTCGCTTTCGAGTACTTCTGAGGTTTCTATAATTGCCAAGGTTTTGTGATTAATCCAGATTAGCCGAACTCCATTACTAAGAGCATCCTGGCACATTTTAGAGTTGGGATACCTAACCCAGCAAGCACGCCACATCAGTAGTCATCCATGAACGTGTAAGATACCAAGCAAGGTCAGCTGCATCCCAGAGAATTAATACACGTGGAATTAGACTCATTTCCATTTAATCATTACATAGGCATGTCCTCAGTGCCCACAAAATACACAGAATTCTACATCCACAGTAGCATAAAAAGTATCTTCCTTATCTTACGGGAAAATGCAATCTAATAAGAAAGACAAGACCAAAATACTAACAACTGGAAAGTGAATAAATGCATTGCTATCATTCCTTTAACAAAGTGCCGGAGGGTATATGACCAAATCAAGGCATTCTTCAAACATCCTGAAGAGGCTGCCACTGTTTCCTGTGCAATTCTCTTTTGCACCTGTCCTCACAGACAGCCTACCACCATTCATGCGTGTGGCAGACACAGCTGACAGCCTACCCCATAAGCATTTTGTCCCTGTCATCAGAACCCCTATTTTGTTTTGGAAACCGATGTGCTCCTATCCAGGCTAAGCCAATCACGACACGCCTGTCCCCTGCTTTCCCAGGGCTCCTGCTGATGGGATGGCAGTGAAAGCAAGTTCTGACCGATGACATCGGAGCAATGATTGGTTTTCCCGATCAGTGAGGAAGACCTGGGCATAGCTCTTTGCTCTTTCCCTTTCTCCCAGCCTTGCACATAGAAGCGGGGCCTACAGACAAACCAGCCACCTTGTGACCCTGGGCAGCGGTCAGGAGACCAAAAGAATCGCAGCAATGCCAGCCCTGGCGTCATGGAGCAACTGAAACCCAGGCCAGCAGCCTCGGACTTCTTAATACATCAGAAACAAAAATTCATTGGTTTCAGCCACCATACTGGCTTTTTATATTACTTAAAGCTAAATATAATATTGTAAGTGATACAACATCATAGTCTCATTTTTTAAATTAATCCAGCAAATCCAGCAAACGTATTCCCCAAACTTTAATCCAAATTTCTTTAGACTGTTGCCAAAACTTATATCCTCCCCTCAAAGCATACTGCGAACAGTAAAAGGCAGGTACTGTCAGCCCTGAAGACAATTTTACAAGACAACTGTGAGAGATGTTTTAAACAATGGTGATTCTGTGACAATGAGTGACAGCATTACATGCAACGACCCTCACTTGGTGATAACATTTGGTCCAAAGAGTCATTTACTTTGAGTCCAGCTCACAGCTAAGTGAAACCAAAAGTTGATTAAAGCCATCGGAGGATCATCTATGAGGATAATCGTTAATTAGCTTAGTTTTAGTTCAGTTGTCAAGAAAAATATTTAATTAGCTTAAAACCATATGTGAGGGTTGCTGGGCTCAGTTTGGACTCTGACTTATTTTCATTCTGTCTCACGGTAAATGTTGAAAATCACTTTTGGATGAGTTTCCAACGTATAACCTGTGTTTCAAATTTTCAGCAGGAAATTTCACTAGATGAATCTAGTTTCACTAAATGAATCTAGTTTAATGTTTTGAAATTTCACTAGATGAATCTAGTTTAATGTTTTCTTTCATCTGTCCTACAGTTTTGTCCAAACCTGGTGATTCTTTATTTTTATTAGTGCAGAAAGTGAATTGTTTAGTTATAGATGGTTTGGAAAATGAAAAAAATCGAGGCTGTATCACTCCATATTGCCATCAGAGCTACCACCAAGGAAGCGTTTTTTACATAATAAAACATAAGAGGAAATTTACAGTTCTAACAACAAAGAACACCCTAAATAAATTCCAGAAGAGGTAGAGTCATATGTAAACCTTAGAACAACCAGAAAAAACATCCGAGTACTCATCTGATCTCAAGTGGGGGAAGACTGGGCACAAAATTAAAAGAAGACACTTAGAAAGATATTAATAAATGTGACAGCATTATAAAAATATTTAAACTTCTGTACATCACAAGTTACAAAAAGTAACAAACTAGGAAAATGATTTTAACAAATATAATAGATGGAAAAATGATATTGTACTATAATCAATAGAAAGAACTGAGCAAGGTCATGACTGAATTTTAGCTGAGAAAAAAACACAAGTTACCAACAAGCATTCATTTAACAAATGCCAAATACGAGGATAGAGCAGTGAACACAGAGCTCTACCACTTGCAGCTGATAAACAACAATTAAGGTGTAAGAAGTATAAATAAATTATACAGGTAACTTTTGGAAGAAGAAAAGTAATAGACTCAGCTACAATGAAGTGTTGCAGGAAACGAAAGGAAAACAGGATAAAGGGAAAATATATTAATTATCACTGTTATAAACAGGAGTCAAAAGCTGCTGCCTAAATAAATGAATTAAATATATAAAGTTACAGTTTTAAAAACAAGCAGTAGAAAAACAACAAAGGAATTCGAATTTTCAAAAGGAGCATATACACTCGTATACAAACACGTGCAAAAAATTTTAGAAGGCAAGAAAATATTTTAAAAGAGAAGCAATCTCTCCCGAGGAGTCTCTCTCTCTCTGTTACTGAAACTCATCAGTATTCCTCTCCCATCTTATACCTCTGGCTCTCAATCAACTAGAATACATCAAGTATAATATAACGGGCTCCTGCCCTTCCACTTTATAACCATAATGTCCACTGTTAGGCACAGATCGGCAATCAATCTGAGATGGTAGTACACACCTGAATCAATCTTTCAGCTAATGCAAGAAATTGTTTTGGCTGTGTAGCCCTTACCTTAGGTCTATGGAGAATCCTGTGAAAGGTCTCCTTCATATCCCCAAATATTGCTCATATGCAGAAAGTTTAATTGTGAGAACTGTGGTCCTCTTTCTATAAAACTGAGAGGGAAAGGTAAAAGTTAAATGAATCAGGTAAATAAAAATCTTCTTGGGCTTCCCTGGTGGCACAGTGGTTGAGAGTCCGCCTGCCGATGCAGGGGACGCGGGTTCGTGCCCCGGTCCGGGAAGATCCCACGTGCCGCGGAGCGGCTGGACCCGTGAGCCATGGTCGCTGAGCCTGCGCGTCCGGAGCCTGTGCTCCGCAGCGGGAGAGGCCACGACAGTGAGAGGCCCGCGTACCGCAAAAAAAAAAAAAAACTTTAAAATCTGCTTCAATCACATTGGCTACGTATGAATGTATATGAATGGGCGTATGTATGTTTGCTTCTTCATACCTTAAGTACAACACAGCTTTAAATGATATCTATTCTGTAGTTAAAATACAATAGAGATTTGGGAGAGTGATCCAGATTTGTAATAGTTTCTGAAGGAATATTTTTATTCCACTTATCCAATTAAACAGGAGAAAGAGGAAATAAAAATAGATATAATAATTAAAAACAAATATCATATAAATCAATGTAAACAAAGAGTTCATATCAAGATAAAGACTCTCAGATTAGGGCAAAGAGCAAAACTCAATTATATTCTCCACTGCATACAAGGGTCAGACCTGCAACAAAGTGATTAAGAAATGGTTGAAAATTGAAGATGCACAAATGCTATCAAGCAACATACACAAAATAATTTTTAAATCAAGCAAGTTTGCATTCAGGACAAAAAGTATTAAACAAGACAAGTAAGGCCACATTTATTTAAAAAAAAACAAAACTCCCCAATAAGCTCTTTATTTAAAAAAAAAAAAACTCCCCAATAAGCTCTTCCAGTAATTAATAACTACGCATCCAATAAGAGCATCAAAATCATAAAGCAGAATTACCGGGAATAAAAGGAAAAATACATTAGTAAAAGGAAATTTTACTTTACATCCCTCAGTTCAGGACATATTAAGTGGACCAGAAATTACTGAGGACATGCGGGATATAACAATAGCAATAAAAAGCTACGGTAGACCTAATTTACAGATCTCCAATTCCACAATCTGCAAACAGAAACTAGATAATTTGGAAGTTCTCGCAAACACTGACCATAGAACAGCCCACATTGAAATTAAATCTGAGTAATCTCAACCCCCTTATAGAAAATGGCTGTGGTATTTGCGTAGAACCAGCACACATTCTCCTCTATACTTTAAGTCATCTCTAGGTTACTTACAAAACCTAATATAATGTAAATACAATGCAAATAGTTGCTGGCATGAGGCAAATTCAAGTTTTGCTTTTGGGAACTTTCTGGAATTTTTTTTTCCCTAAATATTCTTGGATCCCCATGTGGTTGAATCTACAGATGCCCACCGTCTACCAACCCACATGTGTTTTGTTTGGGGGTTTCCCCAAAAGCAGACCCCGAGAGAAGAAGAATGTAGTTTATTTGGCAGACAAATATGACAAATGTGAGAAAGTGGGGAAAGTGCGATGGGGCAGAAAGGAAAACCAAAATAATAGTGTGTTTTTAGAGTGAGTAAAGGAGGGAGTTACTGGACCTCAGTTTTGCTGGGGACCCTCTGAATGCAGCTCAGAATTTTCCCACGGAGGAAAAGGGAAGCTGGGGCATTTATCAACCGATTCCCGTCCCTTTTCAGTGGAAGGCTGTTCCAGAGAATCTTCTCTCCTGCATTTCTCACTGCCCTGCACACCTACGGCACTGGAGAAACACCTTACGTAGAGAAGAGGAAAGTCACAGCAGGCACTGGAAATGGAAAGCTGACAACACAGACAACTGTCCTGTAGGCAAACTCAGAGGAATGCTGGGGGAACGTGTGCTGGGCAAACCCCAAGGTGGCCCCGCAATGAGTCATGCCCTGGTGTAGCTCCCTTCCCTTCGAGCGGGTGGAGCCAGAGACCACTTCTAACCAATAGGACATGGCAAGGGGATGAGACACCAACGCCATGTTTAGGTTTGATGAGGTTACATCATATGAAAAAAAAGTGAAAGGATTTTGCAGATATAATTAAAGTCCCATTGGGATTTGATTAAAAAGGAAATTATCTTAGATGAGTCCAGCTTAATAAGGTGGAAAATTCTGGAAAGAGTGACTGGACCATCCTGAAGTCAGAGCTTCCCAGGCTGACCCTGAGGAAGCACGTGTTGTCAGGTGTCTGCAGAGGTGAGATCTCAGCCACTGACGTCTGATTACAGCTGTGAGACCCTTGCCGGGGGACCAAGGTGTGTTGTGTCTGGGTTCCTGAGCCACAGAAAATGAGATGATAATTGTCTGTAGAAGTCACTAAGTTTGTGGTTATTTATTACAAAGCATAGAAAAGAATCTTTTTCACTTGAGAGTAAGTCATAATACCTGGAACTCTGGGTCTAAGAGTCATCAAAACGTTTATGATCTGCACTTTTAGTTAACAGCAATGAAAACACTCCCCAAACCTCATGACTGATAGACGGGTAGGTCAATGGTAAAGACTGGGGAGCCCATAAATTAACCCCCAAACATATGGGAGTTTAATAAATGATAAAGGTGACACAGCAAACCACTGAAAAAGAAAATGAGCTGTTCATTAAATGATATTCAAAGCCAACTGGAGAAAGAAAAAAGGCATTCCTGCTTCACTCCTAACACCAAAATAAATTCTAGATGATCTCCGATTTAAATGTTAAAAAACTAGAAACTGAAGAACACAAGAGAAAAAAATTTTTTAATAATCTCAGAGTGAGGAAGATCTTTCCCATTGTGACTACCCCCTCCCCAAAGCACAAAAAGATGGATTAATTCGACTACATCAAAAGGAAACATTCTGAAAAAAAAAAAGCATGTTCTGAATGGAAAATACTATCAACTCAAAAGATATATGACATAGGTGGGGGGAAAGCTTGTTCACACATATCACAAAGAGATCGTTCCCTTTTTCCAGAAACAGCACACACAAAGGACTGGTAAAACATGTGTAACTTCACTCAATAATAAAAATGCAAAGATTAAAAACACCCTGTATCAGGGCAAACACACTTTGGCTGCCTTCTGTGTTGGCAGCCACAGACGTTGGCATGGGTGTTGGCACAGGTGTGAGGAAACAGGTACACTCCCACCTTGGTGGTGGTAGAATAAAACCTTACGACCCCCATGGAGGGCAATATAGCAATAGACAAAAAAATTACAACTACCCTTACCCTTTGTCTCAGCAACTCAACTTGCCCAGGTATGAAATGATGGAGTCAGTTGACATTCCACCTAATGAAAATTTATTCAGAGCCTGCTGTGTAACAGGCATTGTTGGAATTGCTGAAGATACAGTGGGAAACAACACAATCCTTAACTCCATTCAGGGAGGGAAGTAATTCTGGGTGAAGACAGGCAATACACAAAGAAAAGGAACCCCCAAAATAAATTCTGGTTCATATATCCATTAGAATACCATAAAGATGTTTCAGAAAATGAAGCTGTGCTATCTGTATCAATATGAAAGGAGTTTCAAGATACAGTGAAATAAGCAAGGTGGAAAAGCATATGCGTAGTACATTGCTATTTGTGTAAAAACAATCCATACATAACGATGTGGTACATACATACAATGGAATACTACTCAGCCATAGAAAAGAATGAAATCATGCCATTTGCCACAACATGGATGGACCGAGAGATTATCATACTAAGTGAAGTAAGTCAGAAAGAGAAAGACAAATACCATATGATATAACTTATATGTGGAATCTAAAAATACGACACAAATGAACTATTCTACGAAACAGAAGCAGACTCACAGAGAACAGACTTGTGGTTGCCAAGGGGGCAGGTGTGGGGAAGGATGGATTGGGAGTTTGGGATTAGCAGATGCAAACTATATATATAGAAATGGATAAACAAGATCCTACTATATAGCACAGGGAACTATATTCAATATCCTGTGATAAAACATAATGGAGAAGTATACGAAAAAGAATGTATATACGTGTATAACCAAATCACTTTGCTGTACAGAAATTAACACAAACTGTAAATCAACTATACTTTAATAAATTTTTTAAAAGTCCATATACACATATAGCAGGACATACAAGAAACTTGAAATAGTAGCTGTCTTTGGGTGTCTGGGGAATCAGGGTGAGGAGGAGACATTTTGCTGTGTATCCTTTTGTACCTTTGGAATTATGTGCCATGTGCGTGTATCAAATATAGAAGAATGCATTAAAATTGTTAGCAAAAACATAAATAAATAGAAGTGACTGGGTAGATATATGCCCAAACAATAATTAAGTCTGAGTATACTGTTATACTAAATACAGCAAATTTTTAAGAGTATCAAAAAAAGAATGCAAATCGACAAGTATAAAAAGTACTCTGTGTTACTTAAATTCACACTTGCAGAATTCTGGTTCAGCTCCTAGCCACATATTTTTTTTGATTCCCTGTTCTTCCTTCCTCAAATCAATTTACTTTCTTTTCAGTATCTGTGCAGTGAAATGCAGTGACGGCCATCACATGTCCACTTCAGTCACCGAGACCTAGCAGATCTCTCAATGCCCTAGGCCATTTATTTCTCCAAATCTCTGAGAATGACCAACGTGGACAGAGAGTGGGGTCCTCATCTGTTTCTAAAGCCCACTGGTTTACCTTCTTCCCCCCAGAGTAGCTCCTTTTCTACTTCTGATACTTTTTTTTTTTAAGCCATGTCATTAGGACACTGTCAGTCCCAGCTGTTTCTGAGCCCTTCATAACCATCAGATAAATCATTGCTGTGGACTGTAGGTTTGTATCCCCCAAATCCATATGTTGAGGCACTAACCCCCAATGTGTTGGTATCTGGAGATGGGGATTTGGGGAGGTAACTAGGGTTAGATGAGGTTACGGGGATGGAGCCCTCATGATGTGATTAGTGCCCTTATGAGAAGAGACATCAGGGGATTCCTTGACAGTCCAGTGGTTAGGACTCAGTGCTCTGTCAGGGCCCCGGGTTCAATTGCTGGTCAGCAAACTAAAATCCCATAAGCCTCGTGGTATGGACAAAAGAAAAAAAAAAAAAACAGAGACACAAGAGCTTGCTCTCTCCTCCTGCACCCCCAATTTCATATGAAGCAACACTAACAATTTATCCTTCTATCAGTCCTTTTAATAAATGGATCCCTTATGCTTTCAACCAGAGCTTGCTCTCCCCGTGAACACTACCCGCTCCCAGAGAGGTCACATGAGTACACAGTGAGAGGGCAGCTGCCTACAAGGCAAGAAGAGAGGCCTCAGAATGACACCTACCTTCCTAGTACCTTGACCTTGGACTTCCTAGCCTCCAGAAGGGTGAGAAATATATTTCTGTTATTTAAGTCACCCAGTCTATGGTCTTGTGGTATGTCAGCCTCTGAGCTGACAAATACAATCATTTTCCCTACTTTGGTCACGTAACTGTCTCAGGGGCCAGGTCATTTTAAAACATCGTCAACTCTGGGGCTTCCCTGGTGGCGCAGTGGTTGAGAGTCCGCCTGCCAATGCAGGGGACATGGGTTCGTGCCCCGGTCCGGGAAGATCCCACATGCCGTAGAGCGGCTGGGCCTGTGAGCCATGGCCACCGAGCCTGCGCGTCCGGAGCCTGTGCTCCGCAACGGGAGAGGCCACAACAGTGAGAGGCCCACGTACCGCAAAAAAAAACAAAAAAAATCGTCAACTCTGGAGGCGAATGGTGGTGATGGTTATACAATAACGGGAACGAACTTAATGCTACTGAACTGTCCCCTTAACAATGGTTAAAACGGTATATGTTGTATATTTTAACCTCGACAAAAAAAAAAAAAAAACCCAGCCAACACTTTTTCTCACTTCAAGCTCAATTACCCAACCCAACACTCCCTTCCTTACTTGCCCAAAGAGACAGGCATGTCTACAGCCTGTCCATGGAATAGGATACTATAGGAAAGACGCTCACCACATAGTTATTTAATGTTTGAAAACAGAACCTTGGAAAAAAAAATGTGTAGGCATGGCTGCAGTGTAAGTGAACCGTCACACTGTAAGTTAATAACCCCCAGGAATCCTGGAGGCTATTTTAAACATGGTGCTAAGAGTCCTGGAAAAATCTGTGATGAAGACCAAAACTATAAGACTCTTAGAAAACAAAATGCCCAGCTTGCTAGCTATCAGAGGCAAAGAAGTTAGCAACATAAGGAGAGGGGGAACAGGATGCCTCAAAATGGAGAGGTTTGGGTAGAAATGAGAAGAGTGGGCAGGGCGTAAAATAAGAGCCCTGGAAAACTTGTCTCCTGCAGTCTTACAACACCACCATGGTATTCCCCCGTTAGGGTCCACTTGTAATTAACTTCTAGCCTTTGACTAGATGCCTTCATCTTTCGGGTGAATTACTACATCCATTCATATTTTAACATGTACGTTTTCCTGTACTTTATGGCATTTATATGCTCCCCTGGGATAGGGTGTCAGTAGATCCTAGCTCCTGGTGGAAACTTCCATCCATCAGTGAATCCTTCTTCGTTTCATGACATTGGTGAGGTAGAATGGAAAGGTATGGGATTCAGGGACAGAAGGTGGAGGTCCATGCTTGGCCCCCGGTCCCTGGCAGGCTGTGGCTAGTGTGTCATTTGTACTGGGGAAAATCAGAATACAAATGTCACTATGGGGACTGTTCTGTCTGGTAGGGTATCTAGCTTTCCTGAACCCCAGCCTCCTCAGCTGTGAAAAGTACCAGATATATGGTGGGAAGGAGGAAGGAGAGGTCAACAGAAAGCTTTGTAAAAATGCACCTTGTGACTGTAAAATACAGAAAGAAAAAATTTTGCAGTGCAAATCCTTTAACTTAGCACCAATTAAAATTAATGCCAAAGGCCACCAAGTTTGTAATACCAGAAGACTGAGAAAAGTTGAGCTATTGGCACAAGCCTTTGAAAATATAATGCACCAAGCTGTTTTATCTCGTTATGTAGACGACGTAATGGCTAGAAGATATTTGCAAGACGTTTACCTTGAACTTACGAAGAATTTAAACATTAAGCCAGTTCCTTTGAAGGTTCTTTTCTTGCCACATTTATAGCTATTCTGTGTCTTCTCATCGTAAAATTCAGTAGTTTGTTTACAAAAAGCTGTCCTGTGAAATTCTACCTTAACAGCAATAGTTACTTGTTACATTGGTATTATCCCATATTTATTTACCTGTTTTAGATAGAAAAGTACACTGAAGTTACAATCCATCCATCCAGCATTAAAAAAAAAAAAGTGGTCATATTCTCTTGAGATTGGGGGAAAGATCTATAAATCAATCTATAAAATTTATAAAAAATGAAATTCTATTTCGATTGTGGTGGAAGTATTTTTAAACATTGCAGGCATTTCGGTATTTTCATCAAGAAATACATGTAAATATCATTTATCTTAAAGTCAGGAAGTCACCTGTAATCTTTCAGAAAACTTTCATAAATTAAGCGCATTTAGGGTACCTCCCATTAGCGTGAGACTTTACTGGTTATAAACCACATAAAGAAAACTTCTTATATAAGCTAAGTTCTGACTCAATACTTAAGGAAGGTGAGGGGCCAGGGAACTGGTTGAGAAAGCAATTAGCAAACTGTGGGCACAGAATGGAGGAGATGGGTGAAGAACACCTCCTAAGCCAGTCTGGCGTCCGGGTGATGTCGAATCCTTGTTATAAAGTCTGGTGGTCGCAGACAGACAAGATGATCTTCCCACTGCGTTGATTAGAACCTTGCTACCAGTTGTAATCTTAGACCCAATTGCAGAAGCTCATTAGCAAGTAGGCATAGACAGCAATGCAAACTGTCTGAAGCTGGGGGGAGGCAGCCGCAGGTGCCCCCACTGGCCCCTTGCAGGACATGCTCCTTTGCAAGAGGATGGGGAAGGATGTCTGTGGGTCCTGTGAGCCGTCAAGCCGGTAGGACCCTGCCCCTTGGAAGAGGAGGGGTGGGGCTGGTGGGCTCTGGCACAGACTTTAGGGTTGGTTGGTTTCTTCTAACCTTCATGCAAGGCTGACAGACTGTTATACCATATAGCCGTATACCATATAACCATATAGCTTAAACACCACTGATTTCATCAACCTGAAATTACTTCTAACTATTTATTCTTCACGGTAATTAGACAAACCTAGTATTCGTTCTGGTTAGAATACTTCACAGGCTAGTTAACCACCCCTAGCGGGTTGAATAGAAGTAACTTACTCTTACATACCACCAGTCACGCTGAAGTACTTCAGTGGGATAATACTACCAATAAAGCCACTGTCTGAGATCCAACGGAGGGGTGAGGGGCCACAATCATGACTGAGAAGCTAACACTTATTAAACACTACACATGTGCTAAGTATTATGCTGCAGATCGGCTTTATCTTATTTAATTTCAGCAACAATCCTGTGAACTGTAAAGGACTGTCCCCATTTTACATATAAGAAAACCGAGGCTTAGAGAGATTAACTCACTCAAAGTCAATTAACTAGTATTAGAGCCACAGTTCAAATCTAGGCTTGTTTAATACCAGAACACATACTCTTCGGGAAAGTTTAACATTCGAAATGCTGTTCCTGAGTCATTTGAATTTAGACCCTTGACCAAATCGTCTACAGTAGAAACAAATTTTTCCACCGAAGTGGACAAATGTGCAGAAATCCACTCCAGTATTTCAGGTATGAAAAGGTGAAAACAATTACAAGAGTGACTCAAAAATTCAGGCTTTCGGAGTTAAAAGTTCCCTCACTTTACAGGAAAACTAAAGAAAAGGAAAGGAAACACTAACGATGCAGAAGAAACTGGTGAGGCTCCGTGACCAGCCAGGTAAATGCATTTATTTTCAGCCATTGTGGTGTCACTGCATCTGGCAATAGGATGCCCACTACACTGGAGAGATTGTGGGGACACTTTTCTCCCCTGTCCACTGAGGATGGAGATGAAGCCTGGTTCTTTGTTATACGCCCCATAAGACAAATACCAGGAACCAAACAAACCAATAAATGCCGAATAAATGACTGCATTTACTTAATTAAGCGCTAAGTAGCATTTACCACGGAGAGATGGGGAAGGAATTTACTGCCTACGCTGCAGTGTATTAAGTGCCCTGACAGGTGCAAGCGCCCAGCGTGGGGAAGGACATAGGAAAGGCACTTAAGTGACTGAGAGTGGGGGCTCCTGAATGATCCTTGAAGTTGCAGGAGTTACACAGGTGAAGGGAGGGTGATCCAGGTGGAGGAAAGGCCACCTGTGAATGAAATAGACCACAGGGCTTGGGAGGAGACAATGGCCGAAGCCCAGATGCTGACAGGCCTCAGGTTCAAACTGAAGGAACCTGAACTCATCATGTAAGCTACAGGGGCGAGGGAAGGTGGGTTGGGGGCTGGTCCACGAAAGACCTCATGCTAACAGACTTACACCCCTCCCGCAAGCCTAGATTTCCTGGAAGCAAGAAGTTCTGCCCTATGGTGTGAGGGAAATTAGGTGTTGACGATTAACACCCATTGAGGACTTCTCTCAAGGGTCTGGGAAGAACTGAGGGCATCAGGAAAGGGGGGAGCTTTTGAGCTTCTGCCGCACCGATGCCTGGAACAACGGCTGGCGAGTCTACAGGGCTATTCAGAACCTCTCCTACAGAAAGCAGGAGCCTTTCAGAGTCTGATGCTCCTGCCAGGAGAGCCACGGCACTTTTTAGTGCACTGAAAGCGTTTCTGTGCACGGATTGTAAATCACAGAGGTCAGGGGTCAATTTTCTCCAACTCACCCACTTTTGCCCCTAGCATCCTAGCCCCGTACAGCCTACAACTAGGCACAGATCCGCTGTCAGGATCGACCAGCTCGCTGCCTGATAGGAGCTCCCAGTCGCCAGTCAGTAAATCTAGTTGCATTCAAATCTAAGGTTTCTTTTTTGTTTTTAATCCTCTGTTAACTGCCCCAAGGGAACAGATGTTGTTATTCTGAGCCTGGCATATTATTGGAATGACTTAACCGCCTCTTCCATTGCCAGCTCGTTGTGTTTCAGGCTGGAAGGCACTGCACTGTTTCCTTTTCTCCTTTTGAGTAAAACGATGAGCCAAAAGCCACATAGAAACCAGAGACCGTACACCTTCCCAGGCAGTCTTTGCAGGAGCAAAGAACTCTCTCCGAAGAGCAGGGCTTGCTCTCCTGGGTGCAGCTTGACCCGCTGTGTCTGACGGGCAGTGACACGGGCTCCCGGGAGCCGGGGAGGGACAGGTTTCTGCTCTGCATCAGCCTGAGGGCCAGACCCCAGTGTGGGGCTCCAAGGACAAAGGGCGACCCTGCCTGAAAGAGTTTCAGCGTCACACCCCCTCCCGGACTCTTCCTCGCCCTCCGTGCCATGTTGCGATGGTTATGAAATTCCTGAGCCCACCTGGGCAACGGGACCTGTCCCAGATAAGGAAAGGCATCTGCCCTGTCCCATTCCCACCCTACAGAAGGAAGGTATATGTGCCTCGACCCACCAGTAAACGAAGCTTTCACCTCGGACCATTCCTTTGTTTTCTGGCTATAAAGACTGATCAATAGCACATGTTCAGGCCCGACTCTCCCAGACTCTACTAGGAAGTTGGCCCGCTGTTCTGGCAGCGACCCTTCCCTCGAATAAGTTCTTTCTTCTTTACATGCTGCCTTGTGTCTGGAAATTCTTTCCCAACCTGTGTTCAGACCACGATCCTCAGCATCTGGACGTCAGGTGTCATTTTCAACAGAGCTTCTGTGGGCAGGTGGAGCAACTGGAAGCATCCTCACTGGGTCTCTCTCCATATCATCTCTGCCATTCCCTTCAAAACATGCAGCCCTCTCCATCCATCTTCTGTATTCCCACTTCTCACAAAGACGCAGGCAGTGTATTTTTCTACCAGAAATGTCAACCAGGCTTGCTCAGTGATAACTGGCCACTGACAACTCAGCTGGAAGGGTGGCTTTAGGGAATCGAGGGACCGCAGTGAAATGGTGAGCTTCCCGCCTGAGGTGGGCGACCACCACCTAGCTTGAGTCAACCATGGCTTTGTGGGACTGGCATGTAGGCAGTTTTAAACAAATCTTGTTATCGTTTTATTGAGAGAAGCTAAAAATCCGTGTTTTTAGGGAAAATGTAGTGGTTTTTCCATGTTGTTAAATATTTAAATAAAGACCAGACAAGATGGCTTGGTCGGGGGTTGAGGGGGATTTGGCCTGCTGGCCCCCTGATGTTCAGTCACGATCTAGGTCCACTTTGCTATTTTGCAGATGAGAAAACTGAGGTCTAGAGAGATGAGCTGACCACCTCACTGTCCTGGAATGACTAAGAAGCCAAGGTAGAACAAAGGCTCAGTCTCAACTTTCACCAGCTTCTACTGTCAACCGCTATTTGTTCACATATGACTTACTTCTCAACCATATTATAACCCTAAGAATACTCTGATCACTAATTCTACTGTGTGTGTGTGTGTGTGTGCGTGTGTGTGTCTGTGTGTCTGTGTGTGTGTGGTGGGGGGAGGTCTGACTGCGGCTTACTAGAAGGACATCTGTATACACTATAGTCCCGCTACACCATGGGACATTACACAACCGCTGAAAATAATAAATTAGAGAAATTCCATTGACTCGGAGGAGGGAGTTCCATAAGGCATAAATGAGTGGGAAGGAAAAGATCATGACGCAGAAAAGTGTGTATCATAGTATCCAAATGCTTAAAAGTCCAACAGCCCCCCAATATATGGATATGTTCACCTGTACATATACAATATGGTTGAATTACATGTGTACAGAGAAAGTATAAAAGATATACATTAACTCATTAATATAGATTACCTTGCTGTGGGAGTCTAGTGAGGGGGAGAAGGCATGGTAGGGGAGAGGGGTAACCATGGAAAAAAAGTAAAAAGTGGCTTCTTTTCCAGCCACAGAGGAAGAAGGGGGCAGGCGCCTCAAAAGTAAACTACGACCAGTTTGCAAAGCATGAAGAAATGTAGACCATTCTTGCTGCACATCTGAATGGGGCTGTGTACACTTGGACTCGGCTATACTCTATTTTCATACAATAAATGACATCATCCTGCATTATGTTAAAGACCCAGTGAGAAGGTCACACGGATGACGGGCCACGCTTGTAGGATTTTATTTTATGCACACGTCACTTTTTCCGAACAGAGATGCAGATTATGTTATGTTAGTTGCTTTCAAAAGAATACTTCATTTAATACTTGCTTAGCTCACCCTGTAGAATTACACAGAGCGTGTTCCAGCCCTGATATTGCCATGTCAAAGCCCATCAGTCCAGAACCCGCTGGGCCCAGTTCGGACTGCCTTCTACATGTGCCATCCCCTCCCCCATCTACCAGGTACACTGTACAGTCTGACCTTCATTTTGACTCATCTCCCTCTACCCCTTCCAAAGGCTGCAGCCCAGAAACCTTGACTCTGGCCCATCACTGGCTTCACTGTGTATTTTTCTTTCTACTTCCCCAGTCTCTGCTCTTCCTAGTAAGCTGTCTTTGTAACGACGCGGAATCCTGTCACTGAAACATCCCTGACTTCCCCAAAGTTGTGGGAAGACCCGAGTGATCGTTTTACTCACTGGCCTCAATCTTGATGCTCTAGTTCTCCATCAGTGTGGCTCCACCTCTGCCATGAATTAGCCTCCCTAAATATTGTCAGGGCTGCCCAGGGATGCTGACCTCGTGCTGAATGTGAGTCCTTGACTGCCCACCATGAAGCGGGAATCCTGGAGGCCTCCTTGGTGCGTCGGTCACCTGGAGCACCGGCCACACACAGAGAGCCCCTGACAACAACTGTGCAGGTGCCCCAGAGCCCATGGCAGCTGCCTGCCCCTCCTGGCTTTGGAGGAGCCCTCTAGAAATCCATCCTTCCTTTCATTCACACTCGGCCAAGGGCCCCCCACAGTAAAATGCCTCCCCCCACCTCAAGTATTTCATCTGTGATGCAAATATTCAGTCCACTCACATTCTCAGTCATTTTGAAACTGAGCAGAACCCAGTGGGGCTCCTGAGCACGGAAGCCTTTCTGTGTCCCGTTTCTTTTTTTTTGCGGTACGCGGGCCTCTCACTGTTGTGGCCTCTCCCGTTGTGGAGCACAGGCTCCGGACACGCAGGCTCAGCGGCCACGGCTCACGGGCCCAGCCACTCCGCGGCATGTGGGATCTTCCTGGACCGGGACACGAACCCGTGTCCCCTGCATTGGCAGGCGGACTCTCAACCACGGCGCCACCGGGGAAGCCCACCTGTTTCTTGTTTGTAGGGAATAGGCTTCAGCCTCCATGACCCTCCCTGAGTTCCAAAGGGTAGGTTCAAACAGCTGCTAATCAGGGAAGGGGGGATGCAGAGACAAGAGAGGAGGGTCAAGAAACAATGGTGCAGCCTTGGGGCAGCATCCTGGTTCCCCCTCAAGATAACAATATCTTTGAGCTCTTCTGCAGAACTAAATCCTCCCAAATGAAAGATGTTAACTACTTGATGGAGCATTCTTCATTCCAGAGAGAAGGTAACAGTTTGATAACCTGGAGAACTACTGAAACTCATCAGATCACCTGAGGCCAGATTAAAGGAGTGCAGCCCCTGCACACACCCTGATCCTTATCAGCAACCCCCCCCCCCCCGCCCCGCCCTTGAACCACAGCTATAAAACTCCTCCCCAAATACCCCTGGGTTGGGACAGTTTTGAGGGGCACGAGCCCGCTGTGTCCTCCTTTGCCTGGCAAAGCAATAAAGCTATTCTCTTCTACTTCACCCAAAACTGTCTCCAAGGTTCGATTCGGCACCAGTGCACAGAAGCCAAGCTTTCAGCATCAAATTCCCCAATGGAAAAGACCGACAGGTACCTAAAATTAAGTCCTTCCAGCATGGTCCCTTATCTACAATTCTGATCACCAATTCCATTGTGTACGCCAGGCAATTCTTTCCCCACACCAAGTGATTCTTCAACACCAGCTGGGCGTCTTAATTCAACTCAGCGCTGATACGATCTACCTGGAGATAACTCAGATTCCACAGATTCGGGGCTCAGTCCCACAGACTGCCCCCACCTCCACTTCAGATGCCAACTGCAAGTCCAGGGCGTCACCTGGGCTTCTGACTGGCTGGCTTAATTAAATCAGAGGTTCCCAGGACCCCTTCCATGGGTTCGATGAGCTTGTTACTGTGCTTACACACTAGGGAAACCAGTTTACTCCCTTGATTACCAGTTTATTATAAAAGGATCAAACTCAGGAACAGCCAGGTGGGAGAGGGCAAGGTATCAGTCTCCCCACACCACCAACCCGAAAAAGTTCTCTGATCCCCCATCCTTTGGGGTTTTTATGGAGGCTTCATGACACAGGCACCAAGGATTAAGTCATTGGCTGTTGGTGATTGATTCAACCTCCCACCCCTCTCCCCTCCACAGAGGCCAGGGGTGGAACTGAAAGTTCTAACCCTCTAATCACCTAGTTGGCTACTCTGGCCACCAGCCAGAATCCTCAGGTACGTCCCAAAGCTGCCTCATTAACGTGACAAAAGATACCTTTGTAGCTCTTATCACTTTGGAAATACCCAAGGATTCAGGAGCCCTGTGCCAGGGACAGGGACAAAAACTCAAAACAAGTATTTCTTATTATAAATCACCATGTCACACCTTCCTTCTCGGTCTTCTACATAAACTAGAATGATACCATATGTTACGTGAAAATACAAAGCATGGCTGGTACTATGCACAGTATGTACGCCCAGTACTCATCAGATGTGCAAAAAAAAAAAAGGACTTAACTTCCTGCTTTGTAATTGATCCCATTTTCCTGTATTGGGATGATCAGAGTTTCTGGCATCAGTTACGGACTCTGCCCTGAACCAGTAATACCCTTTTGCTGCTAAGTCTTTGACTTAGATCCCCTCTGCCCTACCACTGGTTGCCTTATAGAGGCTCAGGTGTTTTTTTTTTTCCCTGAAATCGGGTCTCGTCTGAGCCCACTTCCAACTGCCAAGTGTCTTTATGCCCCTAAACCTCAATGGGCTCAGTGACCAGTGCCTATATTCCCAGGAGGAATCCTCGGTCCCTAAGCAGATCCATCCCCCGCTCAGTTGGGATGGAGCATGGGAGCCAGGAGGGCAGATGGAAAGATCGACTTCCCTGCCCAGGGGTGTCTACGTCCCTGCTCCTACCTGGCTAAGACACCCCCTTACCCATCTCCACTCAAGTCGAAGTCCTCCTGTGCAAGAAGAAGTCCTGTGCAGGTTAATTTCCAGGCTTTAGAAATTTGAGCAAGAAAGCCCATGTCTGGGGAAAATTATTATGTAATCCATAGGCTCCTAATAAAACGAGGTGGGGCAGATGATGGAAGGTGATACTCAGGACATGAAAGTTCTCCTATTTCAGGAGAACTAGCCAGCTTTGGTGTGGCAGCATCTCGCACACCTTCATGGGATAATATAAACACCACCCTATGAAATTCCAGGCTCAAACACTTGGCCTGGTGAGTAATTTGCACACTTGTACCTTTTACTTCAAAGATTCTGACCCTACTGTTCACCGAAGGCCCTGACATCACCTTCAGTTATGTTGGAACAGAAAAACTTAAAGAGACTGAAACCAGGTAATAAAGGAATCCCCAAAGTTATTAACATGTCTGAAGAAGAACATTATATGATGAAAATCGAGTAAGAAGGACACAGATAAGGGATATTTCTACAGTAGTGTGCATGGCGGAGCAGGGAGAGCCATACAGGACAGCACTCATCAGGCCTGTGAAGATCAGCTTCTCTGGGTCTAACCTACCTTTTCTGGCAACCCTACTCTCTGGAGCATCGCTTGAACTCCACCTTGGGGCTGAAAATTCTGAGTTTCAAGAGTGCCTAGTAACAACCAGAGAATCCCCCAAGAGGCTTCCTGCGTGACAACTTACTGATAAAACTGGGAAAAGTCAGAACGTGCACTAAACATCAAGATTCCAATTTCGAAAGGCCGCACACTCCCCTCAGCCCCCCGGGGAAGGGCGAGGGAAGCAAAGAGGCGAATGTAACTCTCTGGTACGCAACTTTGGCCAAAGCGCCCATTTTATAAACTGCTAACCTTCAGAAGATAAGAGCATTATGAGCAATGACGGAGGTCGGGGAATCCCCGAGGAAATCGTTTGCTAGCTCTGAGAATGATGAGGTTAGCCACCGTGCAGGACACAAAGCAGCTTTTTACACACGACCGAGGCTCACGGTGTGTTTTGAGAATGGAATGTGGCCGAGTGCATCCTCGGCCAGCACAGGGGTGCCCGGGGATGTCTCTGGGATGGGCGGGCACCGGGACTTGGGGACCTTGGTAGAACTGTTGTGCCTAATGGCGCCAGCAACACCTTCACAAAAGCATTATTAGATTTCCCCATACCGTTCAGCACAGGTTGGCAAACTTTATCTTTCTTTACAGGGGGAGGATAGTAAATATTTTAGGCTTTGTGGGCCCAGGGACCGCACACCATTTCTGTAGCAGCCGCTCAGCTCTGCAGCTGGAGGGTGAAGGTAGCCCCAGGCCAGTTGTGGATTGGGCCCGCAGGCTGTAGTCTGCGGATCCCTGGACTACAAGCAAGATTGATTGCAAGGTCCTTAGCTTGGCATTGCAGACTCCCTACTCTCAGGACTTAGTCTGCTTTCATAGTCTTACAGACCATCATTCCTTTCAACAGAGAGTGGCCCGGTCCCTGTTATGTCGCAGGCAAGGTGCCAAGCAGTGGAGATGCCCAGGGAACGTGTCAAAGTACCCAAACTGAGAGGCTTCCATTTCTTGCTTGATCATATGATCCAACAATATCCAACCATATGATCCAACAAATCCCACTCTTGGGCATATACCCAGGAAAGACAAAAACTCTAATTGGAAAAGATACATGCACCCCAGTGTTCACAGCAGCACTATTTACAATGGCCAAGACATGAACGCAACCTAAATGTCTACTGACAGATGAATGGATAAAGAAGATGTGGTACATATATACATTGGAATATTACTCAGCCATAAAAAGAATGAAATAATGCCACTTGCAGCAACATGGATGGACCTAGAGATGATCGTATTAAGTGAAGTAAGTCAGAAACAGAAAGACAAGTATCACATGCTATCGCTTATATGTGGAATCTAAAAAAAATGACACAGATTAACTTATTTACAAAACAGAAATAGACTCCCAGACATAGAAAACAAACTTATGGTTACCAAAGGGGAAGGGGGCAGGGGGAGGGATAAATTAGGAGCTTGGGATTAACAGATATGCAGTACCGTATATAACACAGATAAACAAGGACCTGCTGTACAGCACAGGGAACTATATTCAATATCTTGTAGTAACCTATAATGGAAAAGAATCTGAAAAAGAATAGAGTATATATGTATAACCGAGTCACTCTGCTGCACACCTGAAACAACATTGTAAGCCAACTATACTCCAATTTTAAAAACTGAAATGCACCTTGTGTGACACCATAACAGTGATACACATCATTATGCATTTGTCCAAAGGCACCGAATGTGCGACACCAGAGGAGTGACCCCTAAAGTAAACAACGGGCTCTGCACAAGGTCGTGCACGTGTAGGTTCATGGCTGTAACACACCTGCCTCTGCAGTGGGGGGTGCTGATAACAGGGAGGTGGTGCGCGTGCAGGGGCGGGGATGATGCGGGAAAGCTCTACTCTCAGCTCCGTTTTGCTGAGAACCTAAAACTTCTCTGAAAATAAAATCTACTAAAAAATTAAGTGTACCAAATAAATAACATAAAATTCGAAAAAAAGAGAACTTGAAAAAACAATTTTTTAAATTAAGTATACCAAAAAGATATACATATGTACAACTGAACCAGTGTTTACACCTGAAACTAACATGATGCTGTAAATCAACTCTACTTCAATAAAACAAAATAAAAATCAAGTATACCGATTGCTATTTCAGTGAGAGTGAAGGCTGTGAAGACATACACTGGGTTATCCTCTCACATCAGTCTACCTGCTCCAAGCACATCTGCACTCCTATTTATTCCATTCTTACCCCTTTCTTCAGATCTCAGCAAAAGTCCCATTTCCTACCCCAAATCTTCCTAATCTGTTGGCCCACAAATCCAGTTTAGGCACCTGTGCTAAATGCTGAGGACAGCAGCGAACAAGACAGACTACTTCCCTGGCCTCACGGGGCTTCCTATCTAGTCCTGAAGAACCCTCCTCCCTGTACTGGACTGACTGTATATACTATTCACTGGGTGTATGATATGAACATATATTTGATGCCAAGGTCCTCTCTTCTCAAATACATTGTAAGAGACAGTTTATATAACACATGGTACCTATTCCTCAGTACCTGGAAGAGAAAGGAAAATATCAGGGAATAGCAAGCAGGAGCTTTGAATATTCAAAAGCAAGCATCCCAGATCCGTGTTAAAAAAAATAGATGCCAAAATGGGTGTCATACAAACAGATGGAGGGGGAGTGAATTTTAAAAGTGGATGAAGGGAGACAGAGGTATCTAGACCTGGAGCTCGCAGACTTTTTCTGGAAAGGGTCAGACAGTAAATAGTTCAGACAGTGTGAGCCACACATGGGTCTCTGTCACATATTCCCCCACCCCCACAACCCTTTAAAAATGTGAAAAACATTTTTAGGCCAGCAAGAGCAGGCCAGGAGCCGAGGTTTTCCCAGCCCCTGACCTACACAGCTGGGCAGCAGAATGGAAAGCTGTCAGTTACTCCCCTCGGTTGAATCTGGAAAGGCTCCAAGGAGGCGGCGGCGGCGGTGTTTTGAGGTCCTGAGTGAGCCGAGAGCTGGCTGGACCGCGAGGTAGCAGGGGAGCAGGATGGCCTCACGGAAAGCAGCCGGGTGACCGTCAGACCTGCGTCGCAGTCCTTGCTCTCCTGCTATCTGTGTGGCTTTGACCAAGTCACCCCCTGTGCCTCCGGTAACTTCTGTGAGTTATCGCCGTGAGAAATGAACAGAAAAGCCACTTATTGTGAGGAAAAAGATGAGATCATTTTGGGGTGCTTTGGAAACTGACAAGCATCCCACAGGACCTTGATACAATTAGTCAAAGCCAAAACTGTAAGCTGAACTTGAAGAGTCCAAATTTGAAATGTCACATTATTTAGCTAGTGAGAAGGGAAGTGTGAGAGTCAAATACGATTATTGGACGGCTTGGGCCAAAAGGGCTATTTCATACACTGCAAGGCTTCAGAAGGTAGAGTTGTGGGCAGGAGAGACAGCTGGGGACCCCTGGAGAGGCTACACAAGGCCCATCGGTGTGACGCTGTAAGTGTGCAGAAAAGCTCTAGAAACCCACAACTGTCTCCCACAAAAGTCTCTGCCTTCGTGCTCTGTATGACGGATGCTCTCCCTGGGCTATTCCCCGTTTCATCCGGCACCCCGAGGCAGAGGCGCTGTCAGAGGTGTGGTCTGCTGTGACCACTGGCTCATCTTCAGACAAGGAAGAAGGACAGGGCAGAAAAATAGAACCTGGACACAGAATGACATCTGGTTTACAACCTCTGGCTTCTAACCTAGCAGGGCCTGATGTAGCCCCTCTCCTCTTTCCAGAAAAATACTGTTAAAGAGAAAAAAAAGATACGGAGGCCCCCAATTCCCCCCAAACTTAATATTAAGAAGATTGGAACAGTCTGTCAACAGAATTTGAAAAAACTACTAAGATGGCTGATGGAGGGGAATAAGAAAAACAGCTGGTGGCCAGCCCACTCGTGTTTGCTGCGTGACACAGGTGCCATCAGTCCCCGTGACAGGAGGGGAGCCCTCTGACTCTGTTTTCATGGGCAGCCTTACTCAGTGTTTGCAGTTGAATTGAGTTTCCCCAAAAGGACAAGTTGGAGTCCTCACCCCCAGTGAGGACTGGACTGTCTTGGAAACAGGGCTTTTACAGAGGTAACCACGTTAAAGTGAGGTCATTGGGAGGGCCCCTGCAACAGGACGAGTGGCCTTATTTAAAGCAGAAATTTGGACACGGAGGCAGACATGCACAGAAGGAAGACGAAGTGAAGAGACAAGGAGAGGGTCATGGGAAGGTCAAGGGATGCAGCTATGAGCTAAAGATGGCCAGAAAGTCAACCAAAAGCTAGGACTGTGACAGGGAACAGGCTCCCCTGCAGCCCTCAGAAGGAACCAACGCTGCCCACACCTTAATTTCAGACTTCCAGCCTCCAGGGCTGTGAGGTGATACACTTCTGCTCTTCAAGCCACCCAGTTCATGGGACTTTGTACGGCAGCCCCAGGAAACTGGCAACCGTGACAGCTCTCTGCACTGAGTACCTCTGTGAGGCGGTCAGCAGACTCCTTTCCCAGCTCCATTCACGTCCAGCAAGAGGATGGTTGACAACATACCAGCCTCAGGCAATCTGACCGCCTGCCATTTCCAGCGTCTTTTTGGTGAGTACCAGCAAGTTGTAATGATTAAGGGCTGAGAGGATGCTAGGTCTGCCCCCAGCCAACCTCATATCCTGACTTTGGTACAGTGAAAGCAAACGTCTCCAATCCAATCCTAGCACACATGAAAATATACACTAATGAGCAGACACAAAAAGAGATAATACCACTGGGTGAAGTCCCAGCCCTCTGTCCTTTAGACACATTAGTAGTACTGGGAAAATTAAGAAAGGAAATCTTAACTAAAATTGCAGTCAGGAAGACCTGCACCCTACCACTTGTCATCAATTACCCTAAACAGGGAGAGAGGTGCCTTGCATCTCTCCACCAGGAAGGTGCCTCTACTTTACTGCCCCCGCAGGAGGGAAGGAAGGTTTTCTTGCCCAGCAAACAGGAGACACAGAAGCTCAGCCGATGAGAAGCCATCGCCACCCTGAACTCTTTCTTTCCTCCAATGAACTTCTATTTAGAAGAGCCCCTACCAACTCACCAAGCCCTTGTAAGAAGGAGTCGCTGCAGAGTTGACTCAAGAAGTACAAAACCTGATCTGAAAACTAAGCCCATCAAAGAAGTTGGGGAAGTTACTAAAGCATTACCTCCTGAAGAGAAGCTCACCCAGACAGTTTTATTACCAAGTCAGTGCAAACTTTCAAGGAACAGATAATCCCCATGCAATATAAACTGTTCCTGAATAGTATTTAAAAAAAAAAAAAAAAAAAAGAAAGTCTACAAGTAATCATCTTGATACCAAAACCTCACAAAGATAGCACCCACAAAAAAGAACTATAAACCAAACCAATTACGAACACAAATTCCAAAATACTAAATATGCAGCCAATTGAATGAAAGTGTATATTAAAAGATCATCCATCATAATCAGCTAGGGTTGTCACGGAATGCTGAAGTATTTTCATATTAGGAAAACGATTAACAAAGAACCTCACTGATATGTGCAATCATCTCAGACACTATACAGGCACTTATGAAAATGCAACACATATTTAGAATAAAAACCGAAAACAAGGAGAGACAGAAAACGATCTTCTCAATAAGGCAAAGATCATTTGTCTTAAACAAGTAAGTCGTATCTGAAGAGTCAAATGCTAGACAGACACTTTCCTATTAGAATAAAAAAAGGCAAAAACGTTTGCTATCACCATAATTACTTAACATTTTTATGAAAATCTGGCCAACTAAATGAGCTATAAAATAGAAATTAGTGGTAATCATTGCAAAAAAGCAAAATCACTATTAGAAATATGATTATATACCTAGAAAATTCAATGAAAAACTACATAACTATTTGAATGTGAAAGCTTAATAAGGTGCTCAGATAATACATACAAAAATCTGGCAGCTCTATTTACAACAGCCAGGACATGGAAGCAACCTAAGTGTCCATCCACAGATGAATGGATAAAGAAGACGTGGCACATATATACAATGGAATATTACACAGCCACAGAAAGGAATAAAACTGAGTTATTTGTAGTGAGGTGGATGGACCTGGAGTCTGTCATACGGAGTGAAGTAAGTCAGAGGAGGACAAACATCGTGTGATATTGCTTATATGTGGAATCTAAAAAAACGGTACAAATGAACTTATTATCTACAAAACAGAAATCACAGAGTCACAGATGTAGAAAACAATCCTATGGTTACCGGGGGGAAAGGGAGGAGGGATAAATTGGGAGATTGGCACTGACATATACATACCACTATATATTAAATAGATAACTAATAAGGACCTACTGTATAGCATGCTACTCAGTACTCTGTAATGACCTATATGGGAAACGAATCTAAAAGAAGAGTTGAGATATATATATATATATAACTGATTCACTTTGCTGTACAGCAGAAACTAACACAACATAGTAAATCAACTATACTCCAATAAAAATGTTTAAAAATCTATAGATTTCCCATGCACATGTGTTTAGATAATGTAACGAAAAAGGTTATGTTCACAGCAAAGAATGCAATATACTTCGGAAAAGCTTAACAGGAAACGTACAGATTCTATACGCAGAAAACTATCAAACATTACTGAGACCTATATAAATACTGGTCAGTGGCACTTCCTACAGACATTTTCAACGTCCCAAGAAGTTGAAAAGGGGAGTCACAAGAGAAGGAGCTTTGTCTGTTTTAGATCTTAGCCCCTCAATGGATAAAACAGGGCCTGATGTACACAGTACACAGTAGTCAGCTACACTAAGTTCTGCTGCATTAACAAACAAAGCCAAAGACTCAGCGGCTACAACAGCAAAGCTGTGTTTCCCACTCATATGACAGGTCTTGACATTCGAGCTGGGATGCTCCCTGTTGACCCCATTCAGGGACTCTGGGTGAACATGTGCCCCTACCTACACATGCTGTTCTGACAGCAGAGAAAAGAACAATGTCACATTAAGCAGTGACCCTTAAAGCACGGAGCTTTGATGTGGCATATGTCACTTCCGATCACATTCATCAGCCAGAGCAAGTCACATGGCAGAACCCAATTTCTTTGGGGTGGGAGAGAAGAATCCACTCACAGGGAGTGGATTTAAATATATAATTTTAAATGGTTTCCAATGAATATATATTCAGTGTTCAGTGGAGATAGATGGGAGAGATCTGAGTGGACAGATGCTGAAGGATTAAACAAAGGAAGAAGCAAAAATACAGGATAACATGAAAACTCACATAACAATGATAACCAGCTCTAGAGTTGGAATATGGTCTAAATTTCCCCTAACATAACACCAATCAAATGAGACTTAAGAAAATTTAAGTCTTTGTTTTGTAACATACCTGTCCTTTGCAGCACCCTACAGAACAGAGCTAAAGAGCTAAAGAAATGTTGGAAGACACTTGATTCCACTGATGAAATAGAGCACCAACAGTTGGAAACCCAAGGAGAAACTGACAAAACCACAGTGGCAGGGGGAGTCATTAATATACGCCCCCAGACTTTGTCAGTTCAAGTAGACCAAACACACATACACACGTATGTGGGGGGAAAAGGATAAAAATATATTACATTCACATGCTCGATTTAATAGATATAGGCAAACTTCAGAAATATTCAGATAATACATATTCTTTTCAAATGGCGTAGAACATTAACAAAAATTGATCAATATTAGGATGCAAAGAAAATCCTGCTAGTTTTCGAAAAGTAGAAATAATGCAGACCACATCCTCACATTCTCTAACCACAATGTAATAAACCCAGAAATTCATAACAGAGCAATTTTTAAAAAAAAAAGCACTAGAAATGTTAGACTCTCTTAAATAACTCGAGACAAAGAAGAAACCAAAGCTACAAGTACAGAGTATTTTTTAAATGATGACAATAAGAACAGAACACATAAAATGTCAGAGTTGTGGCCAAAGACATACTGGGGAAAATTAATGGCAGTATTATGAAACAAGACTGACTATGTGAACTAAGTATCTGAATCATTAACCTGAAAGAGACCAAGAAAATCTATCTTAAAAATGCAGGTAAAAGAAATAAATATAAAATTATTTATTTAGAAAACAAAAAAGCATTTAACTTGATAAAGAACTTCGTTTCATTTAAAAAATAATGGAACAAGTTCTGGACAAGGTTAAGGCACAAAAAGAAAATCATTAAAGCTCCCTTATTAAATAGGCATATATTACTTCTATATCAGAAATAAGGAGAAGTTTCAAAAAGAGCAAAACACAAATATGAAGCATCGCAAGTATAAAAAGCAATGTAACCATAATTATGAAAAAGATTTATAATTCATAAGAAATATTATATGCTACTAGATTTGAAAAGTAATGATTTTCTCAAAAATATTTCAGTATTAAAAACTTCCCAATAGGAGGCCAAGCACTTAGACTAATAGTGATGGAAGAGAGTTGTGTGTGTGTGTGTGTGTGTGTGTGTATAACAGCTATTCCCCAAATGACACCAGGTGCAAATAGGTTATATGGATAAAGTTTTTCAAACTTTCAAGGAACAAGTATTCTAAACGGGTCACACTTCGCTAAAATATTAAAAAATAAAACATGGTTCGCCTCTGGTTTTTCTTAATGGAGCTGGCGTAACCATGATACCACATCTGAAGAGTTAAAAAAATCACATGTGGACACACCCACAGAGTAAGGTGCAGCAGAAACACAGCATCGAGGGAGGGTACATCCTAAATACACAGGGCTTAGTCTAAAAAGTAAAAACAGCATGGGATCTATAAAATAATAATACATACCATATGACCATAAGACACATTGTTAAAGGACCCAGTCAGAGAAACAAATGCACATTTAAAATGCTGAAATAAGTTGTGTATGTGGGGAGGGGGGAGGAGAGGATGACAGCTGGGTGTGGGAATAACATGCAAACAAATAAATACATGGTGGCATCTGGCACAGACTAATGACAAAATTGTGCTATAAATGAAAGAGTGAGTGAATCCTCTACACTGCAGTGTTCTAAAAAAAAAAAAAGAAAATGAAAAGCCGAGAAAACTACAGACTACCTCCCTTATGAATAAAAACGCAGAATGTTAAAAAACATTGACAAATATAGTACACAAAAGCAAAGCTGAATTTATGTAGAAATTAAAGCATGGCTAAATGCTTAAAAATCTACTTAACAAGTTAAAAACAGAGAAACCACAGCATGTCCTTGATAGATGCAAATGAGTATTAAACAATTTTTCAACATTTAATCCTAATTAAAACTCTTGGGAAAACTGGTATATTTGCTTAACATGATAAAAATCACCTGCCTCAGACCAACAGACGATGGTCATATGGAATGGTTAAACACCAGAAGCATTTTTATTAAAGCCAGAAACAACATTAACAGTATATTCAGTATCAAGTTAGTGCAAACCAGAGAAAACCAGGGGGAAACTGTTAGAATTAATATCATCAAACATCAAGTTATCAAAATATATGATGTTGTAAATATGTAACTTTTTTCAAACTTATTGCAATTTTAACTGCAAATTTAATTCAAATCTTTGAAGAATGTAATAGGATTGGGGGAACTTATTTTGAAGATCACATACGAAAACAAATGGACAAGATTATATAAAAGTACCAGATACCGAAAGAAATTAAATTCATCACTATTAAACTAACGTGCTCCCAAATAGGTCAGTGGAAGAGGATAGAAAGCCCAGAAAACAGCGGAGTAAGTATGACAATTTGGTAACATATTCCTTGATTATAATATTTCTGATATCAGGATGTGACTCGAGAATTTTAAATGGCTACGGTTTCTAAGTCAGAGGTGAATCTTACAGTCGACTCCATCTGAGAATCAAGGAAATAAATTACATGATATTCCAAATCAGTTGAGAGAGAATGGATAGTGAACAAACCATTCTGGGACAACATGTGAAAATTTTAGGAAAAAAAAAGATTTAAGGTTAAATTCCTTCCTTATGCCATGTATCAAAATAAATCCCATAGGGTCTAAGGAAATAAATTGAAAAAGAAAAAAAGAAAGACAAATGCAAGTGTCCTCATTCTCATGAAACTATTTACCTGAGGAGTCGATGGGCTAGGGGCCACCCAGCCATTTAACACCCCTCCACTGTGAGGAAACTGAGAAGCAGAGTCCTTCCTTCCCACTGGAGACCCAGAAAAGTGCCCAGTGATACTGAAGTTGTAAAACAAACTAGCAGTAGGCCGAGAAAGTGAACTGTTGAACATGACTACAAATCAGGTTTTAGAAAAAGAGATACGTTAAGAAAATGTTCAAAATATAATGTTTGGCTAAAAAAATGGGATGTGATCAAATTCTACCCCCTGCAACCTCCTCCCCAAGCCTGGCTTCGATCACGCCCTCCCTGCAAGGACCAACAGCTTCTGCCCACATTTTTAAAATATACACTCGCTCATACTTATAGACACACGTGTCTATGCACAGATCTCATAGAGATGAGTGAAAGAAAAAAACCATGAAAACACTAACAGTGTTTATTACTGGGCAGCAGGATTTGGGGTGATTTTTACTGTCTTCCATATTATTTTCTAAAGGTTACCTGAATCTCATCACCTGGCCATACCTGACTAGAGTAAAGAGGTAACTAACCCAACTGCCTGGCAATTTATGGCACGGCCCGGGTGCCAAGCTGTGCTCGAATGAAGAGTTACAAGCTGAATACATCAGTTTATCTGAATAGGTTGAGCTGGAAAACGTCACACAAATGGTATGTGGGCAGCGAGGCTATGAGGTAGAAGCGGGCCACGTGTGAGGCAAAAACGTAAGAAATGAGATACTACGTGTTAGAAGAAGCTAGAAGGCAGAGGAAAACCGAGGTTGGTAATCAGTTGTGCAAAGAAAAGCAAAGACAGAAAGGGGAGCCACCCTTAGAAAATGAAGATCTAAGAACTTCAGCTGCCTTGAATCCCACAAATGCTTTGGACCTCATGCCAGTCCTGGAGACCCAACAGAACCACAGCTATTGGTCTTAGGTGCTTCTGAAACATCTTTTTCTCCTTTTGACCTTTATAGTTAAAAAACAAAACAGGGGCTTCCCTGGTGGCGCAGTGGTTGGGAGTCCGCCTGCCGATGCAGGGGACGCGGGTTCGTGCCCCGGTCTGGGAGGATCCCACGTGCCGCGGAGCGGCTGGGCCCGTGGGCCATGGCCGCTGGGCCTGCGCGTCCGGAGCCTGTCCTCCGCAGCGGGAGGGGCCACAGCAGTGAGAGGCCCGCGTAACGCATAAAAAAAAAAAAAAAAAAAAAAAAAAAAAAAAAACAGTGCAGAACATATGAAAATAGTATATTTTGTACAAAAAGTACAAAAAAAAAAAGAATCTATAAACTCACCCAAAAAAGACAGGAAATGCGCAAATGTTTAATGTTAACATTGGTTATCTCTAAGTAGTGATATCTCTAATTATAAGTGACTTATTTTTTCTTCTTTATACTTTTGGCATTTTTCAAGTTTTCCACCACAAACATATAGTACTTTTATAATCACTTATAAAACAAACGCTATTTTAAATGGCATGTATGTGAATATGTTCTGTTGACCTCACACTGATAAAAAACCTTCATAAATTTCACCACAAGTTTCCTTGCTGAACAAAGACCAAGACCTTTGCTGATATGCATCTATTTCCCACATTTTTTGCAACTCAACTAAATAAACAAGTGTAGTTGTTCTGGGCCAAAGTATGCATCCAAGGTCAATAGATTTCCCCTGCAGTGGCTGAGTGGGTCTAACATACTTACAATGGTCACCCATTGGCTCATCTAATAAACATTAGTGTTCTGGAACAGGAAATATGTATCCATCTGAGAACTGCAGTCATCTGTGTACAGAGTAAGCAGCTTGTCCTAAGAATCTTTGTTAACTAAGGTTGTAGAAACAGAGCTTTATGTCCGAGTACTGCACCCTCCCCACGGAACACCCTTCTGGTTTAAGGCTTTAAAAGCCCATTCCTTCAGAGCCCTTTTTCACGCCCCTCTTCCCAAGAGGATAAATAACCCCAAACAGACAATCTTAAAGAGACAGAGACTCAAACAGGGTACTCCTTGTGCAAATAAGTGTTCAGCCTCTTTCTTCACCCCCCAAAACTGCCACCACCACCCTCCCAGCCCCAACCCCGAGTCCCTGTGGTGTGACCGTGACTACCATCAAATATTCTTCTCCTTGGAATAAAATAGACGTGGTGAAAACTTGCAGAAGTTCTAAAACTAAAGCGTGTGAAATCTTGAGTAAGACATTGAACCTTTTGGAGCTTCCATTTTATCTATAACATGAGGGGGTAGAACTAGTCCGGAGGTGATCTGGAATGTTCCAGCAGCTCAAGGATCTATGCGTAAAAAGCTATAAAAAGAAGCAGGGCCCACCATGGAGGACACAGATGCCATGATGCTTCCCAGGCCTGCTGTCTCCAAGAATATTTGCAGCAACCCGGATGACACTCCTATAAACACATCTTACCCCTTCTCCAGCACTCTTTCAGGCTGCTCCCTGTGTACATTCACCGTCCTTTGCCTATGGATTTGCTGTTGCAGATACAATGCCAAGAGTCGGGAGTTTGCTATATTCAGACGACCCTACAAACCCTGAGTTTTGTCTTATGGAAATTTTTGATACGTGTTTAAGACACAGCTAGCAAAATAACTAGCTGGTTCTTAAAGTCCTGAACTTTAAAGGCTTCTCAAGTACCAACTCATGCTCCAAAGATAAATTTGAAAGGAGTGGAGCTGAAATGAATCATAAACATGTGGATTAAATTTCCCACAAGGACCCAACCTTTTGAAAACTGAGAGAAATATGCTTGGGGGAAAAAAAAAGTCTTAATTCTACAAAACTCAAAATCATCCCTAAAAAGAATGAGATGTTTGCCAAATGCTTGAGTTAAAGGGGCAACATGTCAATGTAATCTCCTTTGATCTGACCTGCAGATAATCCAAATGGCCGTTCACCGTGTTCTGCAGAGCCCCGTGGGTGCCTGCCAGCCTCAGGTGTGACCTCAGGGTCCCTAGGCCATGTGCGAGCTCAGAACGGGGAGCCCACCCTGCGCCTCCCAATCTGCTCCCAAGAGCCCCCCTCACCTTGGGGCAACTCTCAGCACCATAACAGTCACATTGGATCAAGGTTTCTAAGTCCAACGTGGTTAGTGATGACGTAAGATAACTAGCACCTTCAGGTTTTTCGATTTTAGGAAATGTTTGCCCCACCCATCAGGTGGACAAAAAACACATTCAGAATCCTAGCACCCACACTCAGGCGGGGGTCCAGCCAACCCCAAGTCCCGCTTTTGTCACAACTGATTCTTTCCACTTTTCCTCGTATCATTCCCCGCGGACCCTCGCCCCCACACTACGTCCATATCTTTTTTTCTCACTGGCGAACTACTCATCAGAGTTTTCCACACGCTGTCCCTACGTGCACAGCCACTCTCTGCTAACCCCCCCGAAATCGGGCTAGCG